>NC_053022.1:453759659-454068266 GCF_003073215.2 Triticum urartu
GATCTACAAAATAGATATGCAAAACTATAAGGCTAAGTTCATGATAAATTAAGTTCAGTTAATCATATTACTAAAGAACTCCCACTTAAATAGACATCCCTCAAGTCATCTAAGTGATACATGATCCAAATCAACTAACCCATGTTCGATTATCACGTGAGATGGGGTAGTCATCAATGGTGAACATTGATATGTCTCCAACGTATCTATAATTTTTGATTGTTCCATGCTATTATATTATCAACCTTGGATGTTTTATATGCATTTATATGATATTTTATATGACTTTTGGGACTAACCTATTAAGCTAGATCCTAGTGCCAGTTTCTGTTTTTTCCTTGTTTTAGAGTATCGCAGAAAAGGAAAATCAAACGGAGTCCAATTGACCTGAAACTTCATGGAACTTATTTTTGGAATGGAAGCAATCCAGAAGACTTGGGGTGTATGTAAGGGAAGCAGCGAGGAAGGCACGAGGCAGGGGGCGCGCCCTCCACCCTTGTGGGACCCTCGTGGCTCCCCTGACGTATTTCTTCCTATATATACCAATATACCCTAAAACCATCGAGGAGCATAATAGATCGGGAGTTCCGCCGCCAGAAGCCTCCGTAGCCACCGAAAACCAATCTAGACCCGTTCCGGCACCCTGCAGGAGGGGGCAATCCCTCACCGGCAGCCATCTTCATCATCCCAGTGCTCTCCATGACGAGGAGGGAGTAGTTCTCCCTCAGGGCTGAGGGTATGTACCAGTAGCTATGTGTTTGATCTCTCTCTCTCTCTCATGTTCTTGAGGTGGTACGATCTTGATGTATCGCAAGCTTTGCTATTATAGTTGGATCTTATGATGTTTCTCCCCATCTACTCTCTTGTAATGGATTGAGTTTTCCTTTTGTAGTTATCTTATCAGATTGAGTCTTTAAGGATTTGAGAACACTTGATGTATGTCTTGCGTGGGATACCCGTGGTGACAATGGGGTATTCTATTGATCCACTTGATGTATGTTTTGGTTATCAACTTGCGGGTTCCGCCTATGAACCTATACATAGGGGTTGGCACACGTTTTCGTCCTGACTCTCTGGTAGAATCTTTGGGGCACTATTTGAAGTACTTTGTGTTGGTTGAATAGATGAATCTGAGATTGTGTGATGCATATCGTACAATCATACCCACGGATACTTGAGGTGACATTGGAGTATCTAGGTGACATTAGGGTTTTGATTGATTTGTGTCTTAAGGTGTTATTCTAGTACGAACTCTAGGATAGATTGAACGGAAAGAATAGCTTCGTGTTATTTTACTACAGACTCTTGAATAGATCGATCAGAAAGGATAACTTTGAGGTGGTTTCATACCCTACCATAATCTCTTCGTTTGTTCTCCGCTATTAGTGACTTTGGAGTGACTCTTTGTTGCATGTTGAGGACAGTTATATGATCCCATTATGTTATTATTGTTGAGAGAACTTGCACTAGTGAAAGTATGAACCCTAGGCCTTGTTTCAACGCATTGCAATACCGTTTGTGCTCGCTTTTATCATTAGTTACCTTGCTGCTTTTATATTTTCATATTAAAAAAAACTTTATCTACCATCATAATACCACTTGTATCACCATCTCTTCGCCGAACTAGTGCACCTATACAATTTACCATTGTATTGGGTGTGTTGGGGACACAAGAGACTCTTTGTTATTTGGTTGTAGGGTTGCTTGAGACAGACCATATTCATCCTACGCCTCCCACGGATTGATAAACCTTAGGTCATCCACTTGAGGGAAATTTGCTACTGTCCTACAAACCTTTGCACTTGCAGGCCCAACAAACGTCTACAAGAAAAAGGTTGTGTAGTAGACATCAAACATCTCTATGTTCATCATATCTACTAAATGATTCACGTTCGACCTTTCGGTCTCCAGTGTTCCGAGACCATGTCTTTACATGCTAGGCTCGTCAAGATTAACCCAAGTATTCTGCATGTGTAAAACTGTCTTACACCCGTTATATGTGAACATAGAGTCTATCAGACCCGATCATCACGTGGTGTCTCGAAACGATGAACTGTAGCAATGGTGCATACTTAGGGAGAACACTTTTACCTTGAAATTTAGTGAAGGGATCATCTTATAATGCCACCATCGTTTCAAGCAAAATAAGAGGCATAAAAGATAATGCAATCAAAATATGTGACATGATATGGCCATCATCTTGTGCTTTTGATCTCCATCTCCAAAGCATCGTCATGATCTCCATCGTCACCATCTCGACACCTTGATCTCCATCGTTGTGTCGTGGTCGTCTCGCCAACAATTGCTTCTACAACTATTGCTAACTCATAGCGATAAAGTAAAGCAATTACATGGCGTTTGTGTTTCATACAATAAAGAGACAACCATAAGGCTCCTGTCGGTTGCTTGATATCTTACAAAACATGATCACCTCATACAATAACGTATATCACATCATGTCTTGACCATATCACATCACAACATACCCTGCAAAAACTAGTTAGAAGTCCTCTACTTTGTTGTTGCAAGTTTTACATGGCTACTACGGGTTTCTAGCAAGAACCGTTCTTACCTACGCATAAAACCACAACGGTGATTCATCAAGTTTGATGTTTTAACCTTCTTCAAGGACCGACCGTAGTCAAATTCGATTCAACTAAAGTAGGAGAAACAGACACCCGCCAGTCACCTTTATGCAAAACTAGTTGCATGTCAGTTGGTGGAACCGGTCTCATGTGCGTGGACATTTAAGGTTGGTCCAGGCCGCTTCATCCCACAATACATCCGAATCAAAATAAGACGTTGGTGGTAAGCAGTATGACTATTACCGCGCACAACTCTGTGTGTTCTACTCGTGCATATCATCTACGCATAGACCTAGCTCATGATGCCACTATTGGGAAACGATGCATGGAAAACAAAAAAAAATCTACGCACACGCAATGATCTATCCATGGAAATGCATAGCAACGAGGGGAAGAGTGTGTCTACGTACCCTCGTAGACCGTTGATACATTTCCAACGTATCTACTTTTCCTAACGCTTTTCCTCTTGTTTTGGACTCTAATTTGCATGATTTGAATGAAACTAACCCCGGACTGAAACTGTTTTCAGGAAAACTACTATGGTGTTATTTTTGTGCAGAGGCATAAGCATTTACAAACTAAATGGTTGCAAGAAAGGCTAAATGTTAGTGCTGAAAATTTAAAATTTCTTAGCCCTACTTGTGAACTTTGCAGTGAACATGGTCATTTAAATATCAAATGCAAATTGTTTCATGATCGAACCATATCCAAAAATTGTGATGACTTGATTTCCCTTGCACATTATAATGAACTTAGTTTGCTTTTGGGTTATGAAGAAATGAAACGTCAAACTAAGATTATTCCGGAATATAACCTCAAGAAATTCCTCGATATTGATCAAGAAGAAATTTATATGTATTGTGCGGTGAATTGCATTGAAAATCCTTATATTGCCAATTATATAAAGAAAAGAAAACAAATAGAATATGAAGAGAATACTAACGAAAGGGAAGAGACTTCCCAATATCCTCCTATTATTTCTTATGATGAATCAGGTAACGAGGAGGAGCCTTCTATTCTACCAATCTCATTAATAAGGAGCTCCAAAGAGAGGGTTGAACCCACACATGATGTGAAGAAGAAAAAGAAAAGACGGAGAAGCAAAGGTAAAAAGGTATCTCTCCCAAATGATGTTGCTCCTATTACTCCTTGTGATGATGATAATTGCTATACTATTGGTGCTATCCATACTATTAATGATGAAAGTGATTATGCTTATGATATGAAAAGGCCCAAGCTTTGGGATGCTATGTTTGATGAAGATGATGTTTTTGAGAATATATTTGCTGCAATTAATGTTAGTCCCAAGCTTGGGTATGCTATGTTTGATGAAGATGATATTTGTAGTCTCCCAAGTTTTGATATGCAAATTTATTATGATGATAGCATGCCTCCTACTTATGATGATTATATTGATGAAAGTGGGTTTGGAACAGTGTCAACTTTAGGAAGTAATGATCCCGCTATTTTGGAGGATGTTGAATCTTATTGTGATAATTATGAAGTGGACTTGGAGAGGTCATGACTTTATTTAGTAATGATTCCACTATCTTGGAAGAGGTTTCAATCGATTATGATGAGAACAAAGTTGCTACTTATGATAATGATCGTGATGATACATATGATATAAAAAGTAATGATGATTATATTTATAAAACTTGTCATGATTATGATTACCCTTTTTCTGAACATTACTCTTTTAATGTGGAAACAATTTATAGTATTCGAGTCTCTTATGATACTCCCACTATTCCGAATGAGAAGAATTTTGCTTGTGTGGAGAGTAATAAAGTTTCTATGCTTCTAGATCATGAAAAGAATGCTTTAGGTGATGGTTATATTGTTGAATTCATTCATGATGCGACTGAAAATTATTATGAGGGAGGAACATATGCTTGTAGGAATTGCAATAGTATCAAGTTTCCTCTCTATGTGCTTAAAGTTTTGAAGTTATGCTTGTTTTGCCTTCCTATGCTAGTTGATTATTGTTCCTATAAGTTGTTTGCTCACAAATTCCCTATGCATAGGAAGTGGGTTAGACTTAAATTTGCTAGTCATATTCTTCATGATGCTCTCTTTATGCTACAATTCTTATCTTTTATGTGAGCATCATTGAAATCATCATGCCTAGCTAGGGGCGTTAAACGATAGCGCTTGTTGGGAGGCAACCCAACTTTATTTTTGTGCCTTCATTTTTGCTCCTGTTTAGTAATAAATAATTTATCTAGCCTCTGTTATGATTGAGTTTTTCATGTTTTAATTAGTGTTTGTGCCAAGTAGAACCGTTGGGAAGACTTGGGGAAAGTCTTGTTGATCTTGCTGTAAAAAACAGAAACTTTAGCGCTCACGAGAATTGCTGCCATTTTTTATTGGAGAGTGCTATTTAGTTAATTCTTTTTGCAGTGATTAATAGATAAATTCCTCACATCCAGCAATTTATTTTGGAATTTTTGGAGTTCCAGAAGTTTGCGTTAGTTACAGATTACTACAGATTGTTCTGTTTTTGACTGATTCTATTTTTTGTGTGTTGTTTGCTTATTTTAATGAATCTATGGCTAGTAAAAGAGTTTATAAACCATAGAGAAGTTGGAATACAGTAGGTTTAACATCAATATAAATAAAGAATGAGTTCATTACAGTACCTTGAAAGTGGTGTTTTGTTTTCTTTCGCTAACGGAGCTCACGAAGATTTTCTTTTAAGTTTTGTGTTGTGAAGTTTTCAAGTTTTGGGTAAAGATTCGATGGATTATGGAATAAGGAGTGGAAAGAGCCTAAGCTTGGGGATGCCCAAGGCTCCCCAAGGAAATATTCAAGGACAACCAAAAGCCTAAGCTTGGGGATGCCCCGGATGGCATCCCCTCTTTCGTCTTCGTTCATCGGTAACTTTACTTGGAGCTATATTTTTATTCGCGACATGATATGTGTTTTGCTTGGAGCGTCATTTTATTTACTTTTGTTTTTCTTACTTATTGAATAAAATACCAAGATCTAAAATTCTTAAATGTTAGAGAGTTTTCACATAGTTTCATAACTATTTGACTACTCGTTGATCTTCACGTATATCTTTCAGAGTAGTTTGTCATTTGCTCTAGTGCTTCACTTATATCTTTTTAGAGCACGGTGGTGGTTTTATTTTATAGAAATAGATGAACTCTCATGCGGCACTTATATTATTTTGAGAGTCCTAAACAGCATGGTAATTTGCTTTGGTTATGAATTTAGTCCTAATATGATGGGAATCCAAGAGGGATATAATAAAAACTTTCATATAAAGTGCATTGAATACTATGAGAAGTTTGATACTTGATGATTGTTTTGAGATATGGAGATGGTAATATTAGAGTCATGCTAGTGAGTAGTTGTGAATTTGAGAGATACTTGTGTTAAAGTTTGTGATTCCCGTAGCATGCACGTATGGTGAACCGTTATGTGATGAAGTCGGAGCATGATTTATTTATTGATTGTCTTCCTTATGAGTGGCGGTCGGGGACAAGCGATGGTCTATTCCTACCAATCTATCCCCCTAGGAGCATGTGCGTAGTACTTTGTTTCGATAACTAATAGATTTTCGCAATAAGTATGTGAGTTCTTTATGACTAATGTTGAGTCCATGGATTATACACACTCTCACCCTTCCACCATTGCTAGCCTCTCTAGTACCACGCAACTTTCGCCGGTACCATAAACCCACCATATACCTTCCTCAAAACAGCCACCATACCTACCTATTATGGCATTTCCATAGCCATTCCGAGATATATTGCCATGCAACTTTCCACCGTTCCGTTTACTATGACACGCTCCATCATTGTCATATTGCTTTGCATGATCATGTAGTTGACATTGTATTTGTGGCAAAGACACCGTTCATAATTCTTTCATACATGTCACTCATGCATCATTGCACATCCCGGTACACCGCCGAAGGCATTCATATAGAGTCATATCTTGTTCTAAGTATCGAGTTGTAATTCTTGAGTTGTAAGTAAATAAAACTGTGATGATCATCATTATTAGAGCATTGTCCCAGTGAGGAAAGGATGATGGAGACTATGATTCCCCCACAAGTCTGGATGAGACTCCGAACTAAAAAAAGGAGGCCATAAAAAAGAGAAAAGGCCCAAAAGAAGAGGCCATAAAAAAAGAGAAAAGGCCCAAATAAAAAAATGAGAGAGAAAGAGAGAAGGGGCAATGCTACTATCCTTTTACCACACTTGTGCTTCAAAGTAGCACCATGATCTTCATAATAGAGAGTCTCCTATGTTGTCACTTTCATATGCTAGTGGGAATCTTTCATTATAGAATTGGCTTGTATATTCCAATGATGGGTTTCCTCAAAATGCCCTAGGTCTTCGTGAGCAAGCGAGTTGGATGCACACCCACTTAGTTTCTTTTTGAGATTTCATACACTTATAGCTCTAGTGCATCCGTTGCATGGCAATCCCTACTCACTCACATTGATATCTATTAATGGGCATCTCCATAGCCCGTTGATACGCCTAGTTGACATGAGACTATCTTCTCCTTTTTGTCTCCTCCACAACCACCATTCTATTCCACCATAGTGCTATATCCATGGCTCACGCTCATATATTGCATGAAGATTGAAAAGGTTTGAGAACACCAAAAGTATGAAACAATTGCTTGGCTTGTCATCAGGGTTGTGCATGATTTAAATACGTTGTGTGGTGAAGATGGAGCATAGCCAGACTATATGATTTTGTAGGGATAGCTTTCTTTGACCATGTTATTTTGAGAAGACATGATTACTTTGTTAGTATGCTTGAAGTATTATTATTTTTATGTCAATATTAAACTTTTCTCTTGAATCTTATGGATCTGAATATTCTTGCCACAATAAAGAGAATTACATGGATAAATATGTTAGGTAGCATTCCACATAAAAAATTCTGTTTTTATCATTTACCTACTCGAGGACGAACAGGAATTAATGATGACCCACAAGTATAGGGGATCTATCATAGTCCTTTCGATAAGTAAGATTGTCGAACCCAACGAGGAGCAGAAGGAAATGATAAGCGGTTTCCAGCAAGGTATTCTCTGCAAGTACTGAAATAAGTGGTAACTGATAGTTTTGTGATAGGATAATTTGTAACGAGCAACAAGTAACAAAAGTAAATAAAGTGCAGCAAGGTGGCCCAATCCTTTTTGTAGTAAAGGACAAGCCTGGACTAACTCTTATATAGAGAAAAGCGCTCCTGAGGACACATGGGAATATCGTCAAGCAAGTTTTCATCACGTTCATATGATTCGCATTCGGTACTTTGATAATTTGGTATATTGGTGGACCGGTGCTTGGGTACTGTCCTTACTTGGACAAGCATCCCACTTATGATTAACCTCTATTGCAAGCATATGCAACTACAACAAAAGTATTAAGGTAAACCTAACCATAGCATGAAACATATGGATCCGAATCAGCCCCTTACGAAGCAACGCATAAACTAGGGTTTAAGCTTCTGTCACTCTAGCAACCCATCATCTACTTATTACTTCCCAATGCCTTCCTCTAGGCCCAAATAATGGTGAAGTGTTATGTAGTCGACGTTCACATAACACCACTAGAGGAGAGACAACATACATCTCATCAAAATATCGAACGAATACCAAATCCACATGACTACTAATAGCAAGACTTCTCCCATGTCCTCAGGAACAAACGTAACTACTCACAAAGGATAATCATGTTCATAATCAGAGGGGTATTAATATGCATATAGGATCTGAACATATGATCTTCCACCAAATAAACCAACTAGCATCAACTACAAGGAGTAATTAACACTACTAGCAACCTACTAGTACCAATCCTGGACTTGGAGACAAGAATTGGATACAAGAGATGAACTAGGGTTTTGAGAGGAGATGGTGCTGGTGAAGATGTTGATGGAGATTGCCCTCTCCCGATGAGAGGAGCGTTGGTGATGACGATGGCGATGATTTCCCCCTCCCGGAGGGAAGTTTCCTTGGCAGAACAGCTCTGCCAGAGCCCTAGATTGGATCTGCCAAGGTTCCGCCTCATGGCGGCGGAGTTTCGTCCAAGGAGATGGCTTATGATTTTTTTCTCATCGAAATACTTCATATAGCAGAAGATGGAACTCGGAGGGCCACCAGGGGGCCCACGAGGTAGGGGGGCGCGCCTAGGGGGTAGGGCGCGCCCCCCACCCTCGTGGGCAGGGTGTGGCCCCCCTGGTGAACTTCTTGCGCTCAGTATTTTTTATATATTCTGAAAACGTCTTCCGTGAAGTTTCAGGACTTTGGAGCTGTGCAGAATAGGTCTCTAATATTTGCTCCTTTTTCAGCCCAGAATCCCAGCTACCGACATTCTCCCTCTTTATGTAAACCTTGTAAAATAAGGGAGAATAGGCATAAGTATTGTGACATAATGTGTAATAACAGCCCATAATGCAATAAATATCGATATAAAAGCATGATGAAAAATGGACGTATCAACTCCCCCAAGCTTAGACCTCGCTTGTCCTCAAGCGAAAGCCGAAATCAAAAAGTATGTCCACATGTTTAGAGATAGAGGTGTCGATAAAAGTAAAATACGGACATAAGGGCATCATGATCATTCTTAGAACAGCAACTTACATAATTCTTGTCATATGATTTCTTATGCTAGAGTAATAATTCAATCACAATTTCAAGTATGAATCGTAAACTTCATTGAAAACTAAAAAACTATAATCTCAGTCATTGGAGCAATTGCAATTTATCATAACATAGGAAAGAGCCAATATATAAGAGCTTTTCAGCAAGTCCATATACTCAACTGTCATATAGTCTTTCAGAATTGCTGACACTCACGCAATACTTATGGGTATGGAGTTTTAATCGGACACAGAGAAAGATAGGGGCTTATAGTTTTGCCTCCCAACGTTTTACCTCAAGGGTAATGTCAACAATAATAGTTCATGAAAACTCACATCCAATTAGCCATATATACCAGGATCTTTCCAACATACTGTGCTTGCCAAAGGATAAAATGTAAAAAGGATGGGGGAAGATCACCATGACACTTATGCAAGGTAGGAGATGAAAGTAAAAGATAGGCCCTTCGCAGAGGGAAGCAGAGGTTGTCATGCGCTTTTATGGTTGGATGCACAAAATCTTAATGCGAAAGAACGTCACTTTATATTGCCACTTGTGATATGGACCTTTATTATGCAGTCTGTCACTTTTATTTCTTCCATATCACACGATCGTATAAAGCTTATTTTCTCCCACACTAATAATTCATACATATTTAGAGAGCATTTTTTATTGCTTGCACCGATGACAACTTACTTGGAGGATATTACTCAATCCATAGGTAGGTATGGTGGACTCTCATGGCAAAACTGGTTCAAGGGTATTTGGAAGCACAAGTAGTATCTCTACTTGGTCCGATGAATTTGGCTAGCATGAGGGGGAAAGGCAAGCTCAACCATGTTGGATGATCCATGACAATATAATTTATCTCAGATGTAAGAAAACATAACCCATTATGTTGTCTTCCTTTTCCAACGTCAACTCTTTAGCATGTCATATTTTAATGAGTGCTCACAATCATAAAAGATGTCCAAGATAGTATATTTATATGTGAAGACCTCTCTTTCTTTATTACTTCCTATTAATTGCAACGATGACCAAAACTATGTTTGTCAACTCTCAACAACTTTTATTCATCATACTTTTTCTATGTGAGCTCATTACTCTCCATAAGATCTATATGATCTCTTTGTTTCCTTTTATTTCTTTCTCTTTTATTTTATTCCCTCAAGATCATGGCAAAATAATCAAGCCCTTGAATCAACACTAGTCTTTATTATATATAGCTACGGACTCGATTACATAGAAGGATCATAAAGAAAAACTCACAACTAGATCATACAAAGAACTTTTATACTACTAGATCAAAATATTATCAAAAAGATCGAACTAGGAAAAACGATAAAGATAAAAGTGATGGTGATACGATACCGGGGCACTCCCCCAAGCTTGGCAGTTGCCAAGGGGAGTGCCCATACCAGATACTCAAATCTTCTTTGTTGGTGGAGAAGGTGATGGTTTTGTTGATGGCATATGTTTCTTCCTTTATTTACGCTTGAGGACAGAGTTTTGGTCCCTTAGGTCATCGATCTCCTGCTCCAAGCTTAGTAATTTTGCATAGTTCATGGTTGTTTTCCTGCAAGAGGCGAAAAGGGATAAACTCGATCTTAGGTTTCTTTACTCTATCCGGGAGGCTTGACTTTTTGAAATCCACATGCATGTCCCCAGGTTGAGGTAGTGGGACTTCATCTTCATCTGAGCTCGTCTCCTCCTTTCCCTTAGGTTCATACACCTCTTCTTATTCCGTAGTCTAACCACAATGCTCCACATCCCCATAGACTTTAGGATCTGTAAGCTAGTCAGCCACATAGCTCTCTCCTTCCGAATCCTGGGACGACATGTTGCTCAAATCTGCAGCAGGACAGCTCAAAACAAAGACAGGAGATTTTTGCGTGATACGGTGGTCAAAACCTTTGGGAGGTTATATAATGATTTTTTACCGACCAAAATACGTGTCGTGTAAGAAAACGGAGTCCGGAAAGTGCACAAGGTGCCCACGAGGTAGGGGGCGCACCCTCCACCCTCGTGGAGCCCTCGTGTCCTTCCCGGACTGCTTCTTATTTTTCTATTTTTCTAAATATTCCAAAACGGAGAAATATTGCCTTAAAACTGTTTTGGAGTCGGTTTACTTACCGTGCCACATACCTATTCCTTTCCGTAGTCTAAAACGTTCCGGAAAGTGTCCCTTATGTATTCCTCCGGGGTTACAGTTTCAAAAACATTGGTTTCAACATTTATGGGATTACCTAAGATATAATGTTTGATTCTTTGACCGTTCACCACCTTCGGATTTGTGCCTTCGAAGTTGTTGATTTTTATGGCACCGGAACGATAAACCTCCTCGATAACGTAAGGAACTTCCCATTTAGAAAGAAGTTTTCCTGCAAAAAATCTTAAATGAGAGTTGTATAGTAATACATAATCACCTACATTAAACTCACGCTTTTGTATCCTTTTATCATGCCATCTTTTAACTTTTTCTTTAAACAACTTGGCATTTTCGTAGGCTTGGGTTCTCCATTCATGAAGTGAGCTAATATCAAATAACCTCCTCTCACCAGCAAGTTTAAAATCATAATTGAGCTCTTTAATATCCCAATATGCCTTGTGTTCTAGTTCAAGAGGTAAGTGGCATGCCTTTCCATAAACCATTTTATACGGAGACATACCCATAGAATTTTATATGCAGTTATATAGGCCCATAATGCATCATCAAGTTTCTTGGACCAATTCTTTCTAGACCTATTGATAGTCTTTTGCAAAATTAATTTGAGCTCTCTATTACTCAATTCTACTTGACCACTAGACTGAGGGTGATAAGGAGATGCAATTCTATGATTAACATCATACTTAGCAAGCATTTTACGGAAAGCACCATGAATAAAATATGAACCACCATGAGTCATTAAATATCTAGGGACTCCAAATCTTGGAAAAATAACTTCTTTATGCATTTTAATAGAAGTGTTATGATCAGCACTACTAGTTGGAATAGCTTCTACCCACTTAGTAACGCAATCAGCAGCAACTAAAATATGTGTATATCCATTAGAGGCAGGAAAAGGTCCCATATTATCAAAGCCCCAAACATCAAATGGTTCAATAATGAGTGAATAGTTCATAGGCATTTCTTGACGTCTACTAATATTACCAATGCTTTGACATTCATCACAAGATAAGACAAACTTACGGGCATCCTTGAAGAGAGTAGGCCAATAAAAACCAGATTGCAATACCTTATGTGCAATTCTATCTCCAGCATGGTGTCCTCCATAAGCTTCGGAGTGACACTTGCGTAGGATCTGTTCCTTTTCATGCTCAGGTACACAACGTGTAATAACACCATCTACTCCTTTATAAAGATGTGGGTCATCCCAAAAGTAATGCCTCAAATCATAGAAGAACTTTTTCTTTTGCTGGTATGTGAAACTAGGTGGTATGAATTTGGCAACAATGTAATTAGCATAATCAGCATACCATGGAGCAGTATGAGAAGCATTTATGACATTTAGTTGCTCATCAGGAAAGCTATCATCAATAGGTAGTGGGTCATCAAGCACATTTTCTAACCTAGACAAGTTGTCTGCAACGGGGTTCTCAGCTCCCTTTCTATCAACAATATGTAAGTCAAATTCTTGTAGCAAGAGAACCCATCTAATAAGTCTAGGTTTAGCATCTTTATTTTCCATAAGATATTTAATAGCAGCATGATCAGTGTGAATAGTTACATTAGAATCAACAATATAAGGTCTGAACTTATCACAAGCAAATACAACTGCTAAAAATTATTTTTCAGTAGTAGCATAATTTCTTTGAGCATTGTCTAGGGTTTTACTAGCATATTGAATAACGTTTAATATCTTATCAACTCTTTGCCCTAGACCAACACGTACAGCATAATCACTAGCATCACACACAATTTCAAAGGGTAAATTCCAATCAGGTGGCTGAACAATAGGTGCAGAGATCAATGCTTTCTTAAGTATTTCAAATGCTTCTACACAATCATCATCAAAGACAAATGGTATATCTTTTTGTAATAAATTAGTCAGAGGCCGAGAAATTTTGGAGAAGTCCTTAATGAACCTCCTATAAAACCCGGCGTGACCAAGGAAACTTCTTATACCTTTGATGTCCTTGGGGCATGGCATCTTTTCAATAGCATCAACCTTGGCTTTATCAACTTCAATACCTCTTTCAGAAACTTTATGCCCCAGGACAATACCTTCATTAACCATAAAGTGGCACTTTACCCAATTCAAGACAAGATTAGTTTCTTCACATCTCTGCAAAACTCGATCAAGGTTGCTCAAGCAATCATCAAAAGAAGATCCATAGACGGAGAAATCATCCATGAAAACCTCACAAATCTTTTCACAAAAGTCAGAGAATATAGCCATCATGCATCTTTGAAAGGTAGCAGGTGCATTACATAAACCAAAAGGCATACGTCTATAAGCAAAAGTACCAAAAGGGCAAGTAAAAGTAGTCTTTGATTGATCCTTGGCTGACACAGGTATTTGAGGGAAACCAGAATAACCATCTAGAAAGCAAAAATGTGTATGTTTGGATAATATTTCTAGCATTTGATCGATAAAAGGTAAGGGGTAATGATTCTTTTTAGTGGCCTTATTTAATTTGTGGAAATCAATTACCATCCCATAACTTGTAAGAATTCTTTGAGGAATGAATTCATCTTTATCATTAGGAACGACAGTAATACCTCCCTTCTTAGGGACACAATGGACAGGACTTACCCACTGACTATCAGCAACGGGATAGATTATACCTGCCTCAAGGAGCTTTAGTATTTCCTTTCTTACCACTTCTTTCATTTTAGGATTCAACCGTCATTGATGATCACGAACTGGTTTAGCATCTTCTTCCAAATTTATTTTATGTTGACATAGAGTGGGACTAATGCCCTTAAGATCATCAAGAGTATACCCAATAGCAGCACGATGCTTCTTCAGAGTTTTCAATAATCTCTCTTCCTCATGCTCAGAAAGGTTAGCACTAATAATAACAGGATATATCTTTTTCTCATCAATATAAGCATATTTAAGAGTATCAGGCAACGGTTTAAGCTCAAACATGGGATCACCCTTGGGTGGAGGAGGATCCCCTAGGATTTCAACAGGCAAATTGTGTTTCAGAATAGGTTCCTGTTTAAAGAATACTTCATCTATTTCCCTTCTTTCATTCATAAACATATCATTTTCATGGTCTAGCAAATATTGTTCTAAAGGATCACTAGGAGGTATGGCAATAGAAGCAAGACCAATAATTTCATCCTTACTAGGTAATTCTTCTTCACGGTGTTGTCTACAAAATTTGGAGAAATTAAATTCATGAGACATATCATCTAACCCGATAGTAACAACATCCTTTTTGCAATCTATCTTAGCATTAACAGTGTTTAAGAAGGGTCTACCAAATATAACGGGACAAAAGCTATCTTGTGGGGAACCAAGAACAAGAAAATCAGCAGGATATTTAGTTTTCCCACACAAGACTTCAACATCTCTAACAATTCCCATTGGTGAAATAGTATCTCTATTGGCAAGTTTACTTGTGACATCAATATCTTCTATCTCAGCAGGTGCAATATCATGCATAATTTCTTTGTATAAGTCGTAAGGTATTGCACTAGCACTAGCACCCATATCACATAAGCCATGATAACAATGATCTCCTATTTAACAGAAATAACAGGCATGCCTACCACATGTCTGTTTTTATCTTTAGCACAAGGTTTAGCAATTCTAGCAGTCTCATCAAGGAAATGAATAACATGCACATCAATATTATCAGACAAGAGATCTTTAACAATAGCAATATTAGGTTCAACTTTAACTTGCTCAGAAGGTGTATAAGTTTTAATATTGATTTTACGAACCATAGTTGAAGCTTTAGCATGATCCTTTATCCTAACAGGGAAAGGTGGTTTCTCAACATAAGAAGTAGGAACAATAGGATCATTATAAGTGATAGTCTTTTCTTCAACCTTAATAGGTGCAACTACTTTTACTTCTATGGGAGGATGATATTTAAACCACTTCTCCTTGGGGAGATCAACATAAGTAGCAAAAGATTCACAGAAAGAAGCTACTATCTAGAGTCAAGTCCATATTTAGTGCCAAATTTACGGAAAACATCGGTATCCATAAAAGATTTAACACAATCAAACTTAGGTGTCATAACTGACTCCTTACCTTCGTCGAGGTCCCAATCTTCATAGTTGCGTTTAATTCTTTCCAATAAATCCCATTTGAATTCAATAGTCTTCGTCATAAAAGAGAGCCAGCACAAGAAGTATCGAGCATGGTGCGATTGTTATCAGAAAGTCGAGCATATAAATTTTGAATAATCATCTCTCTTGAGAGCTCATGATTGGGGCATGAATATAACATAGATTTAAGCCTCCCCCAAGCTTGAGCGATGCTTTCTCCTTCGCGAGGCCAAAAATTATATATATAATTGCGATCATGATGAACAAGATGCATAGGATAAAACTTCTGATGAAATTCCAATTTCAATCGTTTGTAGTTCCATGACCCCGTATCATCACATAGCCTATACCATGTCAATGCATCTTCCTTCAAAGATAAAGGGAAGACCTTCTACTTAATAACATCTCCGGGTACACCTGCAAGCTCAAATAATCCACAAACTTCATCCACATATATTAGGTGCTCATCAGGATGTGTTGTTCCGTCTCCTGCAGAAGGATTAGCTAGAAGTTTTTCTATCATATCCGAAGGAATTTCAAAGTAGACATTTTCATTTTCAGTAGGTTCAGTAGGTTGAGGAGCAACTCTTTGCTCTACTGGTCGGGGTGAAGATACCCCGAACAAGCCCCTCAAAGGATTACTTTCCATAGTAACAAGTGACAGTAAATTTCAGCACACTATATAAATTTCACTTACCAAATTCCACCTACCAAAGGCGCTTCACTCCTCGGCAACGGCGCCAGAAAAGAGTCTTGATGACCCACAAGTATAGGGGATCTATCGTCGTCCTTTCGATAAGAAAGAGTGTCCAACCCAACGAGGAGCAGAAGGAAACGATAAGCGGTTTCCAGCAAGGTATTCTCTGCAAGTACTGAAATAAGTGGTAACCGATAGTTTTGTGATAGGATAATTTCTAACGAGCAACAAGTAACAAAAGTAAATAAAGTGCAGCAAGGTGGCCCAATCCTTTTTGTACCAAAGGACAAGCCTGGACAAACTCTTATTAGAGAAAAGCGCTCCCGAGGACACATGGGAATATCGTCAAGCTAGTTTTCATCACGTTCATATGATTCACGTTCGGTACTTTGATAATTTGGTATGTGGGTGGACCGGTGCTTGGGTAATGTCCTTACTTGGACAAGCATCCCACTTATGATTAACCTCTATTGCAAGCATCCGCAACTACAACAAAAGTATTAAGGTAAACCTAACCATAGCATGAAACATATGGATCCGAATCAGCCCCTTACGAAGCAACACATAAACTAGGGTTTAAGCTTCTGTCACTCTAGCAACCCATCATCTACTTATTACTTCCCAATGCCTTCCTCTAGGCCCAAATAATGGTGAAGTGTCATGTAGTCGACGTTCACATAACACCACTAGAGGAGAGACAACATACATCTCATCAAAATATCGAACGAATACCAAATCCACATGACTACTAATAGCAAGACTTCTCCCATGTCCTCAGGAACAAACGTAACTACTCACAAAGGATAATCAAGTTCATAATCAGAGGGGTATTAATATGCATATAGGATCTGAACATATGATCTTCCACCAAATAAACCAACTAGCATCAACTACAAGGAGTAATTAACACTACTAGCAACCTACTAGTACCAATCCTGGACTTGGAGACAAGAATTGGATACAAGAGATGAACTAGGGTTTTGAGAGGAGATGGTGCTGGTGAAGATGTTGATGGAGATTGCCCTCTCCCGATGAGAGAAGCGTTGGTGATGACGATGGCGATGATTTCCCCCTCCCGGAGGGAAGTTTCCCTGGTAGAACAGCTCTGCCGGAGCCCTAGATTGGATCCACCAAGGTTCCGCCTCGTGGCGGCGGAGTTTCGTCCGAGGAGATGGCTTATGATTTTTTTTCTCATCGAAAGACTTCATATAGCAGAAGATGGACATCGGAGGGCCACCAGGGCGCCCACGAGGTAGGGGGCGCGCCCAGGGGGTAGGGCGTGCCCCACCCTCGTGGGCAGGGTGTGGCCCCCCTGGTGAACTTCTTGCGCTCAGTATTTCTTATATATTCTGAAAACGTCTTCCGTGAAGTTTCAGGACTTTTGGAGCTGTGTAGAATAGGTGTCTAATATTCGCTCCTTTTCCAGCCCAGAATCCCAGCTGCCGGCATTCTCCCTCTTTATCTAAATCTTGTAAAATAAGGGAGAATAGGCATAAGTATTGTGACATAATGTGGAATAACATCCCATAATGCAATAAATATCGATATAAAAGCATGATGCAAAATGGACGTATCAACTAAGCTTGGGATGCTGATACGTCTCCAATGTATCTATAATTTTTGATTGTTCCATGCTATTATATTTCAACCTTGGATGTTTTATATGCTATTTTATATGATTTTGGGACTAACCTATTAACCTAGAGCCCAGTGCCAGTTTCTGTTGTTTCCTTGTTTTAGAGTATCGCAGAAAAGGAAAATCAAACGGAGTCCAATTGACCTGAAACCATCGAGGAGCAGAATAGATCGGGAGTACCGCAACCAGAACCCTCCGTTCCGGCACCCTGCCGGGGGGGCAATCCCTCACCGGTGGCCATCTTCATCATCCCGACGCTCTTCATGACAAGGAGGGAGTAGTTCTCCCTCAGGGCTGAGGGTATGTACCAGTAGCTATGTGTTTGATCTCTCTCTCTCTCTCTCGTGTTCTTGAGGTGGTACGATCTTGATGTATTGCGAGCTTTGCTATTATAGTTGGAACTTATGATGTTTCTCGCTCTCTACTCTCTTGTGATGGATTGAGTTTTCCCTTTGAAGTTATCTTATTGGATTGAGTTTCTAAGGATTTGAGAACACTTGATGTATGTCTTGCATGGGATACCCGTGGTGACAATGGGGTATTCTATTGATCCAGTTGATGTAAGTTTTGGTGATCAACTTGCGGGTTCCGCCTATGAACCTATGCGTAGGGGTTGGCACACGTTTTCGTCTTGACTCTCCGGTAGAATCTTTGGGGCACTCTTTGAAGTAATTTGTGTTGGTTGAATAGATGAATCTGAGATTGTGTGATGCATATCGTATAATCATACCCGCGGATACTTGAGGTGACATTGGAGTATCTAGGTGACATTAGGGTTTTGATTGATTTGTGTCTTAAGCTGTTATTCTAGTACGAACTCTAGGATAGATTGAATGGAAAGAATAGCTTCATGTTATTTTACTATGGACTCTTGAATAGATCGATCGGAAAGGATAACTTTGAGGTGGTTTCGTACCCTACCATAATCTCTTCGTTTGTTCTCCGCTATTAGTGACTTTGGAGTGACTCTTTGTTGCATGTTGAGGGATAGTTATATGTTCCAATTATGTTATTATTGTTGAGAGAACTTGCACTAGTGAAAGTGTGAACCTTAGGCCTTGTTTTACTGCATTGCAATACCGTTTGTGCTCACTTTTATCATTAGTTACCTTGCTGTTTTTTTATTTTCAGATTACAAAAACTTTTATCTACCATCCATATACCACTTGTATCACCATCTCTTCGCCGAACTAGTGCACCTATACAATTTACCATTGTATTGGGTGTGTTGGGGACACAAGAGACTCTTTGTTATTTGGTTGTAGGGTTGCTTGAGAGAGACCATCTTCATCCTACGCCTCCCATGGATTAATAAACCTTAGGTCATCCACTTGAGGGAAATTTGCTACTGTCCTACAAACCTCTGCACTTGGAGGCCCAACAACATCTACAAGAAGAAGGTTGTGTAGTAGACATCAAACATCTCTATGTTGATCATATCTACTAAATGATTCACGTTCGACCTTTCAGTCTCTAGTGTTCCGAGACCATGTCTTTACATGCTAGGCTCGTCAAGATTAACCCAAGTATTCTGCATGTGTAAAACTGTCTTACACCCGTTATATGTGAACATAGAGTCTATCAGACCCGATCGTCACGTGGTGTCTCGAAACGATGAACTGTAGCAATGGTGCATACTCAGGGAGAACAATTTTACCTTGAAATTTAGTGAAGGGGTCATCTTATAATGCCACCATCGTTCTAAGCAAAATAAGATGCATAAAAGATAAACATCACATGCAATCAAAATATGTGACATGATATGGCCATCATCATATTGTGCTTTTGATCTCCATCTCCAAAGCATCGTCATGATCTCCATCGTCACCATCTCGACACCTTGATCTCCATTGTTGTGTCGTGGTCGTCTCGCCAACAATTGCTTCTACAACTATTGCTAACTCATAGCGATAAAGTAAAGCAATTGCATGGCGTTTGCATTTCATACAATAAAGAGACAACCATAAGGCTCCTGTCGGTTGCCTGATATCTTACAAAACATGATCACCTCATACAATAATGTATATCACATCATGTATTGACCATATCACATCACAACATACCCTGCAAAAACTAGTTAGACGTCCTCTACTTTGTTGTTGCAAGTTTTACATGGCTGCTATGGGTTTCTAGCAAGAACCATTCTTACCTACGCATAAAACCACAACGGTGTTTCATCAAGTTTGCTATTTTAACCTTCTTCAAGGATCGGCCATAGTCAAATTCGATTCAACTAAAGTAGGAGAAACAGACACCCGCCAGTCACCTTTATGCAAAACTAGTTGCATGTCAGTTGGTGGAACCGGTCTCATGTGCGTGGACATGTAAGGTTGGTCTGGGCTGCTTCATCCCACAATACCGCCGAATCAAAACAAGACGTTGGTGGTAAGCAGTATGACTACCACCGCGCACAACTCTGTGTGTTCTACTCGTGCATATCATCTACGCATAGACCTAGCTCATGATGCCACTGTTGGGAAACGATGCATGGAAAACAAAAAAAATTCTAAGCGCACGCAATGATCTATCCATGGAGATGCATAGCAACGAGGGGGAGAGTGTGTCTACGTACCCTCGTAGACCGTTGATACATCTCCAACGTATCTACTTTTCCTAACGCTTTTCCTCTTGTTTTGGACTCTAATTTGCATGATTTGAATGAAAGTAACCCCGGACTGACGCTGTTTTTAGCAAAACTACTATGGTGTTATTTTTGTGCAGAATTAAAAGTTCTCGGAATGGAACGAAACTTTGCGAGGAATTTTTGTATAAATGAAGAGAATTTCTGGAGCCAAGATCCATAGGAGGGGGCACCTAGGTGGGCACAACCCACCAAGGCGCCCCCTGCTGGCACACCCAGGTGGGTTGTCCCCACCTGGTGGCCCCGCAGACCCTGATTCCAACTCCATAAATACCTATTTTTCCAGAAAAAATCGATGAGAAAGAATTATCGCGATGCACGAGATGGAGCCGCCATCACCTCTTGTTCTTCATCGGGAGGCCAGATCTGGAGTCCGTTTGGGGCTCCAGAGAGGGGGATCTTCGTTCTTCGTCATCACCAACCCTTTCCATCGCCAATTCCATGATGCTCCCCACCGGGAGTGAGTAATTCCTTCGTAATCTCGCTGGTCGGTGAGGAGTTGGATGAGATTCATGATGTAATCTAGTTAGTTTTGTTAGGGCTTGATCCCTCGTATCAACTATGTTCTGAGATTGATGTTGATATGACTTTGCCATGCTTAATGCTTCTCACTTTGGGCCCGGGTGCCATGATTTCAGATCTGAACCATTTATGTTATCACCATTATATCCATGTTCTAGATCCAATCTTGCAAGTGATAGTCACCTACTACGTGTTTTGATCCGGCAACCCCGGAGTGACAATAGTCGGGACCACTCCCGGTGATGACCGTAGTTTGAGGAGTTTATGTATTCACCGTGTATTAATGCTTTGTACCGGTTCTCTATTAAAAGGAGGCCTTAATATCCCTCAGTTTCCAATTGGACCCCGCTACCATGGGAGGGTAGGACAAAAGATGTCATGCAAGTTCTTTCCATAAGCACGTATGACTATTTACGGAATACATGCCTACATTATATTTATGAACTGGAGCTAGTGCTGTATCGCCCTAGGTTATAACTGTCTCATGATGAATATCATCCGAGAAGTCACCGATCCAATGCCTACGAATTTATCTTATAATGTTCTTGCTAAGTTACTGTTGCACTTGTTACAAAACCACTGCTACCACTATTACCATTACCATTGCTGATGTCACTACTATCAATACTATCATATTACTTTGCTACTGATCACGTTGCTCCAGATAATTAATCTCCAGGTGTGGTTGAATTGACAACTCAGCTACTAATACCTTCAAATATTCTTTGGCTCCCCTTGTGTTGAATCTCTAAATTTGGGTTGAATACTCTACCCTCGAAAACTGTTGCAATCCCCTATACTTGTGGGTTATTGATGGTAGCCAGAACTACATCGGTATTTCCTCGGAGAGGGAGGGATGATGTAGCACAGAGACGATAGGTATTTCTCTCAGTTATGAAACCAAGGTATCGAACCAGTAGGAGAACCAAGCAACACAACGTAAACATCACCTGCACACAAACAACAAAACCTTGCAACCCAATGAGTTAAAGGGGTTGCCAATCCCTTCCGGGGTACGGCGCCTCAAGATAGGCAAGCGGACGTGAGGTAAATTGTAGTAGATTGGTAGATCGAACGCCAAATAAAATAAATAGAGATAAAATGCAGCAAGGTATTTTTTGTATTTTTTGGATTAATAGATCTATATCAAAATGCAAAGGAAAAGTAGATCGCAAGGCAAATATATGAGAAAGAAGACCCGGGGGCCATAGGTTTCACTAGTGGCTTCTCTCGAGAAAAATAGCAAACGGCGGGTAAACAAATTACTGTTGGGAAATTGATAGAACTTCAAATAATTATGACGATATCCAAGTAATGATCATTACATAGGTATCACGTCCAATATTAGTAGACCGACTCCTGCCTGCATCTACTACTATTACTCCACACATCGACTGCTATCCATCATGCATCTAGTGTATTAAGTTCATGAAAAAATGGAGTAATGCAATAAGAACGATGACATGATGTAGACAAGATCCGTTTATCTATATGGCGGTAGATATATATCTCATGTTTTTATCCTTAGTAGCAACGATACATACGTGTCGTTTCCCTTTCTGTCACTAGGATCGAGCACCGTAAGATCGAACCCACTACCGGGCACCTCTTCCCATTGCAAGATAAATAGATCAAGTTGGCCAAACAAAACCCAAATATCAGAGAAGAAATACGAGGCTATAAGAGATCATGCATATAAGAGATCAAAGAAACTCAAATAACTTTCATGGATATAAAAAGATATAACTGATCATAAACTCGAAGTTCATCGGATCCCAACAAACACACGCAAAAGAGTTAAATCAAATGGATCTCCAAGAGACCATTGTATTGAGAATTCAACGAGAGAGAGAGAGAGAGAAAGCCATATAGCTACTAACTAAGGACCCGAAGGTCTACAAGGAACTACTCACGCATCATTGAAGAGGCACCAATGGAAGTGGTGAACCCCTCCGTGACGGTGTCTAGATTGGATCTGGTGGTTCTGGACTATGCGGCGGCTGGATGAATATTTCGTTGACTCTTTTAGGGTTTCTGGAATATTGTGGTATTTATAGAGAAAAGAGGTGGTCCGGGGGGCACCCGAGGTGGGCACAACCCACCAGGGTGACCCAGGGCCTCCTAGTGCCCTGGTGGGTTGTCCCCTCCTCGGGACTCTCCCCCAAGTGCAACCAGGGCCCATCTGCTTCCTTTTGGCCCATAAAAAATCATCGTGAAGTTTCACGGCATTTGGACTCTGTTTGATATTTATTTCCCGTGATGTAAAAAACATGGAAAACAACAACTGGCTCTTGGCACTATGTCAATAGGTTAGTACCAAAAAATGATATAAAATGATTATAAAACATCCAAGATTGATAATAAAACAGCATGGAACAATAAAAAATTATAGATACGTTGGAGATGTATCAGCATCCCCAAGCCTAGGGGGGCGCCCCCCACCCTCGTGAGCAGGGTGTGGGCCCCCTAGCCTTCATCTTTGGTGAGGATTTTTCTTTATTTGTTTTAAGACGTTCCGTGGAGTTTCAAGACTTTTGGAGTTGCGCAGAATAGGTCTCTAATATTTTCTCCTTTTCCAACCTAGAATTCCAGCTGCCGGCATTCTCCCTCCTTATGTAAACCTTGTAAAATAAGAGAGAATAGCCATAAGTATTGTGACATAAAGTGAAATAACAGTCCATAATGCGATAAATATCGATATAAAAGCATGATGCGGAATGGACGTATCAACTCCCCCAAGCTTAGACCTCGCTTGTCCTCAAGCGAAAAGTCGATAACAATAAATATGTCCTCATGTTTAGAGGTAGAGTGTAACATCCCAAATTTTCAATTTGGAATGTTTTACAATTATTAGCTAAGCATCTATGCATTTCGTTTGATTTGAGTGACATTTGAAATTTTCAGAGGCTTTTGAGTTTTGGTTGAGTTTGGATTCAACTTGGCATTTGAAAATCTACCTCAATATCCCTCACAAATACTTGAGAAAAAGTATGAGAGGAGCTAACATGACACTCCAGAAATGTTAGAAGAAAATATTGCCAAAAGGTTTGAATTCAAATTTGAATTTTATTTGGAGTTTGCAGAAAATGTTTTTTGTTTCTGTTTTGCCTCTAGAAAAATGTCCATGTTGTAGGATTAATTCCCCTGAGAATTTTGATATATATATATATCCTATATAAAAATAGTATAATTTTCTCTTAGTTTAGTTTCTTCTCTTTATCCTATTCAAAAAAAGGGAAAGACCCAGGCGCGAGCCAGGCCAACCGGCCCAGCCCACACCCGAGTCGCAGCCCACCAACGCCCGAGCCGGCCTACCCCAGCGCCCGACCGAACCCCCTCTCCCTCTCTCACCGACGCGCCAGCCCCACCTCATATCTTTCCCCCTCGCCACGCTATGCCGCGCCTGAGCGCGTTCGACGCCGCTGCCGCGTCCGAATTCAACGGGATCACGATCCCGAGTCGCCCCCTGCTCCAAGTTGATGCCCTATAAATAGCCCTACCCCTCCTCTTCCGAATCCCCCTAAAACCCTAGCCCAAAACACACCGCAGCTCACGCCCTCCTCCTTTGGATCTCGCCGTCAACCGCCACAGTCCGCCGACTATTCCGACTCCGGTGAGGATCCCCCTGCCCTCAAATCTTGTCAGCCGAAACCCCTCAACCGCGCGCACCTCCCTGACATCCTCTCTCCGTCCAGGGATCGCCGGAGCCACCGCCTTGAGCATCACCGCCCATCACCGGAGCTGCAGAGCACCAGGCTCTATTTTCGCCATGCCTCGACGTCCGCGCCGTCCCCGAGCTCCAACCACTCCACCACCGCCTCTGCCTCGCTCCGCCGCATCACCCCGACCTCGCCACCACCGCCCCGGACCACCGGAACACCACCGCCACCAACGCCCGAGCCCTCCTCGCCATCGACCGCCGTGGTAAGCCGCCGGACCCCAACCCACCGTTCGATCGGCAACCTACGGTGTAGATTAGAGTTAGCGAATGGGTAGGTTTTTTATTAGACCGGTTTTATTTCACGGTTTGTTTCCAGTTTATTTACTAGGTTTAGTTAGACCAAACCGGTCGTTTTTTTTCTGTTAGCCCATGGACACAGTGACCTATTGATCGCCCGCGCGTTACATAATTTTAGAGCGCTCACTGTTTCGGCCGGTTAGCACCCTAGTTGTTTTAGTTTTATTCTTTGTTTCTGTTTTTAAAACTGAATAGTTCTGTTCTTGTAAAATCTGTATCTTTTAGGATATTTATTATTTTTAGTTGATTCTTTTTGCTATAGTTTGCAAATTTCCAATAGTTTCTGTAGAAAATTAGATTTGGCCATGTTTAGGTTTTTAAAAATTGTTTTATATTAGTTTAGTCAGATTAGTAATTCTGCTATAAATTGAGCTAGGATTATTATTTTTAGGTGATTCTGTTTGTCACTGCTTAGTTTTGACCTAGCCTAGCAGTAGGAACTTGTTGGGTATTTGTAGAATTATATTAGAATTAGTTTGAGTCAAATCAAGCTTTTCTAGTTTTATTTAGCTTGCTGCCACTTCCTGTTGTTCTAGTTATTATAGAATTTTAATTTACCCCTGCTATATTTTATTTTAGATTAGTTTCTGTAGTTACAGAGGGTGAACATTTATTTACAGCAAAATAAAAAGTTTTATTTTATTTTCTTATTAGTTTTTTTTAGGTATAACAGGAGTTCTATTATAGATATTGATTTGATTCTTTTTGCACGTAGTTTGTATGCTGTTTTCCTTTATGTTAGTTAGCAAAACCATTGTTTTGGATCTGTTAAGAAAAGTGTTAGTATGCTAAAACTATTTCTTTGTTGTTGCTTGATGTGATGGAAACCTTGATTTTGTTTTCCTCGAGTTTTCTTTGATTTTGGTTTGAGTGCTTGTGTGTTTTCCTTCAGCTTGCTGATATGTTATCAGTGAAATACTTATCTGTGCTATTGTTTGACTCGATAGAATTTCCGGAGTGAGCCTCTGGAAACTGGAGTATTTCAGAAATCTCAACACCGAACTTAATAAATTAATTGAGGGGTTATTTAATAATTGGGAATGAGACATTGGTTGGCGGAACCATCTCAATAACAACCAACATTTTGAAGTAATTGCAAGCAAGTCCTTTGTTGTAGGGAAAAACTGGCTTTTTCACAAAAAACATAAAACTTAGAGCCCCACAACCAAATTGCATATAGTGTTAGCTTTATTATTGTTGTTTTCTCTATGACTTGCCAGCATATTCTAAATGCTGACCTACACGGCTGCAACGTCTCATGTTGCAGAGGAGTTTTCCGACCAGGAGTGAGGCTACGATCTACGCTTGGCGATTGCCCTATGGAGTCGGATGGACTCGCTATTCGTCTACGCTTCCGCAGCTTATTTAGTTTATTTCTCATGAGTTGGCCTTCGGCCAAATTTATTATGATGTAATAAAGACTCGATATGAGAATCGTGTAATAAATTCAAGTGTGATTGAACTTTGAATCTTTTCATCAATGTACTATGTGTGCCAGCATGATCTTGGGATGGTACAGCTACACAAAGATTTGACCGATTTTGGGTCGGGTCGTTACAGAGATGGTATTCAGAGCACACGCTGACCGTAGGACGTAACCCCTAGGATCGGAAAGCCATAGGAAGAAACTACTTTTTATGTCCTTATCATTCCGTAATACTCCCCTGTTCATTTCTGACTTCTCTCCGATTTCAACATTCTAGATAGCCGTCAAGTTCATCCCAGTTCTGCTCCCGGAGTTTTGCCAGCCAGATGAGACAATGCTTTTCGGCAGGAGGCTGGTCCAGATCACCAAGGAAATGAAGATTGCTCTACCGTCTATCACCGGGACCCCTATCATGGCATCTCTAGAAGACCGTCGTTATAGGATTAAGGTGCACTTGGCAATTGGCGATTGCCCTATGGAGTCGGATGGACTCGCTATTCGTCTACGCTTCCGCAGGTTATTTAGTTTATTTCTCATGAGTTGGCCTTCGGCCGAATTTATTATGATGTAATAAAGACTCGATATGAGAATCGTGTAATAAATTCAAGTGTGATTGAACTTTGAATGTTTTCATCAATGTACTTTGTGTGCCAGCATGATCTTGGGATGGTACAGCTACACAGAGATTTGACCGATTTTGGGTCGGGTCGTTACAGAGATGGTATTCAGAGCACACGCTGACCGTAGGACGTAACCCCTAGGATCGGAAAGCCATAGGAAGAAACTACTTTTTATGTCGTTATCATTCCGTAATACTCCCCTGTTCATTTCTGACTTCTCTCCGATTTCAACATTCTAGATGGCCGTCAAGTTCATCCCAGTTCTGCTCCCGGAGTTTTGCCAGCCAGATGAGACAATGCTTTTCGGTAGGAGGCTGGTCCAGATCACCAAGGAATTGAAGATTGCTCTACCGTCTATCACCGGGACCCCTATCATGGCATCTCTAGAAGACTGTCGTTATAGGATTAAGGTGCACTTGGCGATTGGCGATTGCCCTATGGAGTCGGATGGACTCGCTATTCGTCTACGCTTCCGCAGCTTATTTAGTTTATTTCTCATGAGTTGGCCTTCGGCCGAATTTATTATGATGTAATAAAGACTCGATATGAGAATCGTGTAATAAATTCAAGTGTGATTGAACTTTGAATGTTTTCATCAATGTACTTTGTGTGCCAGCATGATCTTGGGATGGTACAGCTACACAGAGATTTGACCGATTTTGGGTCGGGTCGTTACAGAGATGGTATTCAGAGCACACGCTGACCGTAGGACGTAACCCCTAGGATCAGAAAGCCATAGGAAGAAACTATTTTTATGTCCTTATCATTCCGTAATACTCCCCTGTTCATTTCTGACTTCTCTCCGATTTCAACATTCTAGATGGCCGTCAAGTTCATCCCAGTTCTGCTCCCGGAGTTTTGCCAGCCAGATGAGACAATGCTTTTCGGCAGGAGGCTGGTCCAGATCACCAAGGAATTGAAGATTGCTCTACCGTCTATCACCAGGACCCCTATCATGGCATCTCTAGAAGACCGTCGTTACCAGGGAGGACTTTCGGAAGTCTCTCAGCGCCCGTTGACTTCAAGTTCACTGCTCCCACTTGGATACTCGGGAGAGACATAGTAGTTCATAGTGCACTTGGACACATCCAGGAGGAATACAGGACTGAGCTTGTTGGATCAGTCCACACCATGATTTCTCGCAGGATTGCAGATGGAGAGATTATCCACACCATAGATGACGACTCCGTTCGCTCATTTGTCCGAGACTTGGAGTCTCACATCAGGGCTCTAAAGATTCAGATGCGCAGGAGCTTGAAGACGGTCCAAAAGTTACATCTTCGTGAAATTGAACTGGAGGATGCAGCACGTGAAGACCACTATGAGCATGAGGATGAAGTCAAGGATTTTATGGAAAGACTCGAGGACCGGAAGAAATATATTGCCACACTGGAGGAGAAGATGGATCTGGGAGAAGACCTTTTCCCGAGTGGAGATGATGGACCTCTCGTGAGCAATGACCAGGATTATGAAGAGAGCTCCACCGAAGGAAGCCACAAGAGGAGGCGCCGCACTAGAGGACGACGCACCAGAGGACGCAGGGATAATTGATGAAGACATTTAGTCGACCGCCATGTTATTTTATTTTCGTCGATCAGTGAGGCCGTTATTTTCGATTAGTCATGAGATCTTGTAATCCGAGTTTGAACCTTGCTTGAGATGAATGAATAAATGATTGGTGTGATTTTTTTTGTGCATTCATTTGGGTAGTGCTATTTTCTCAATAGACCCTTATTCTATTCTACTTTCTCATCCACTCCATAACACCAGGTGCCTTCGAGACGTGACCCCGGTTTCACTTTCCCGCCGGAGCTCACCCAACTGATTCAACAGAAGAATACCTTAATGCAAATGCTCATCCAAAACCAAGGCAACAACAACAACAATCCACCGCCACCACCCCCGGTCGATAACCTGACCCGGTTCCTAAGGCTGAATCCGCCGGTGTTCTCTAGTAGCACCGAGCCGATTGTAGCTGATGATTGGCTCCGCAAGATCGGAAGGGATCTAACAACTGCTGGATGCACAGATGCTGAGAAGGTGCGTTTTGCCGCACATCAACTGAATGGACCTGCAGCCTCTTGGTGGGAAAACTACACCGCCACTTATCCGGTCGCCACCATGACATGGGATCAGTTCCAGCGGGCTTTCCGCACCGCGCATGTCTCAGCTGGAGCCATGAGTCTGAAGAAGCGTGAGTTCCGCAACTTACGCCAGGGGAACCGTACTGTGGGGCAGTATGTGGATGAGTTCAGCAAATTATCTCGATATGCCCCAGATGATGTGGCCACAGATGCCGCAAAACAGGAGAAGTTTCTGGAGGGACTCAATGACGAGCTGGGAATGCAGCTAATGGTGGCTACCTTCAACAACTACCAGGAGCTGGAAGACAAGGCCACTATACTTGAAGGCAAGTAGCAGCAGATTGAAAGCCGCAAGCGGAAATATGGCCAGGGAAAGTACAACTCCGGAGCTCAGCAGAAGCCCCGCTATGCCCCATACTCAGGAGGACATAACCATCACACCCATGGAGGACACAATCATGGAGGACATAACCATGGAGGGAATGCGAACAATCGCAACCACGACAACAACCCCAAGTTAGGCAATGGAGGCAACGGCAACCAGCACCGTCCTGCTCCGACTCAGAAGGATCTGAGTCATATCGCCTGTTTCAAGTGCCAGAAGACAGGACACTATGCCACCGATTGTCCGGAGGCCAAGCAGAGGAATGGGAACGGCAACGGCAATGGAAGCTCAGCAAAGAAGCCCAACCCTTTTCCTCGTGCTCAGGTGAATCACATTGACGTGGAGGACGTCTATGATCAGCCAGAAACTGTGGTTGGTAAGTTTTTATTAAATTCACGTCCAGTATTGGTACTCTTTGATTCCGGTGCAACGCATTCATTCATATCAAGGGTAGTTATGGAAAAGTATGGGTTGCCCACTAGAACCCTTAGAACCCCGATCCAAGTCACTTCTCCAGGAGGAGAGATGATGGCAGGCTTAGGCTGTCATTCAACCCTCAGCATTGGAAATCATGATTTTCTCGTAGACCTCATTGTCTTAGAATCCCAGGGATTGGACGTGATCCTAGGCATGGACTGGTTGACGAAGTTTGAAGGGAACATCGACAATGCCCGCAAGACGATTTTTCTCACCACCCCGGAGCAGAAGAGGATCAAGTATGTATCTAGATGCACACCGATAAAGAAGCAGGTGAATTCCCTCACGGGAGTGGTTCAGGAGGAAGTGTCTGTAGTACAAGATTTTCCGGAGGAATTACCAGGAATGCCACCGGATAGAGAAATAGAATTTTTGATCGAGTTATTACCTGGCACAGCCCCAATATCCAAGAGACCTTATCGGATGCCCCCGAATGATTTGGAAGAGATCAAGCAGCATATCAAGGAATTATTGGAGAAAGGATATATTCGCCCAAGTTCGTCACCTTGGGGAGCCCCAGTTCTTTTGGTAGAGAAGAAGGATGGAACCCTAAGAATGGTTGTAGATTATTGTTCATTGAACGACGTGACCATCAAGAATAAGTACCCTCTACCGATGATTAATGATTTATTTGATCAGCTAGTCAGAGCCAAAGTATTTTCCAAGATTGATCTTCAATCAGGGGTATCATCAGCTGAAGATTCGTGAACATGATATACCCAAAACGGCCTTCACCACCAGGTATGGTTTATATGAGTATACCGTCATGTCATTCGGATTGACTAATGCCCCTGTGTATTTCATGAGCATGATGAACAAGGTATTTATGGAATATCTGGACAAGTTTGTCGTGGTGTTCATCGATGATATATTGGTTTTCTCCAAGAGCGAGGAAGAGCACAAGGAACATCTGCGTCTAGTCCTGGAGAAACTCCGAGAACATTAGTTATATGCCAAGTTCAGCAAATGTGAATTTTGGTTGAAGGAAGTCGGATTCCTCGGACATGTTATTTCAGGAGAAGGAATAGCGGTCGACCCCACCAAGGTTGAATTGGTCACCAACTGGCAATCCCCCACCTCAGTCAAGGAGATCCGCAGTTTTCTCGGACTTGCAGGATATTATCGGAGATTTATTGAGAATTTCTCCAAGATTGCTAAACCCATGACCGAGCTGTTGAAAAAGGAAACAAAGTACATTTGGACCAAGGATTGTGAAGTCAGTTTTCAGGAGTTGAAGAAACGTCTAGTTACAGCCCCAGTACTCATTTTACCGGACATACCCAAGGATTATCAGGTGTATTGTGACGCTTCTCGTCAAGGGCTCGAAGGAGTGCTCATGCAGGAAGGAAAAGTTTTAGCTTATACCTCCAGACAGCTACGACCTCACGAGATGAATTATGCCACACATGATTTGGAGTTAGCAGCCGTAGTGCACGCACTCAAGACGTGGAGACATTTCCTTGTCGGAAATAGTTGTGATGTTTACACGGATCATAAGAGCTTGAAGTACATTTTCACGTAGAAGGAGTTGAACCTCAGATAAAGGAGATGGCTTGAATTGATCAAGGACTATGGTATGAGATTGCATTATCACCCAGGGAAAGCAAATGTTGTAGTAGATGCCTTGAGCCGTAAAAGCCATGTGAACACCCTCATAGCTGGAGGATTACCTCAGAATTTAGCCGACGATCTTAGAGATCTCCGATTGGAAATAGTACCAAGAGGATTCATCGCCACCTTGGATATTCAGTCCACTCTGACCTAAAAGATCCGTGAAGCGTAGAAGACGGACAAGGAAATTGCAGAGATAAAGGAAAAGATGAGTAACGGAAAGGCTAAAGGTTTCCGTGAGGATGAACACGGAACTTTATGGTTTGAGGATCGTATCTATGTGCCTAATGACCCAGAGGTCAGGAAGTTAATTCTGCAGGAGGCCCATGACTCACCATACTCGATTCACCCAGGCAACACGAAGATGTATCTGGACTTGAACGAAAGTTTCTAGTGGACAGGTATGAAGAAGGATATTGCCGAGTACGTAGCAGTATGCGATGTTTGTCAGGGAGTAAAGGCGGAACATTGGAAGCCGACAGGGTTACTTCAACCACTGCCAATTCCGAGTGGAATTGGGAAAAACTTGGAATGGATTTTATCACAGGATTACCCAGGACCCGTTCAGGTTATGATTCTATCTGGGTAGTGGTTGATCGCTTGACCAAGGTAGCTCATTTCATTCCCGTGAAGACCACATATACTAGTGCTAAGTTAGCCAAGATATACATGACCAGGATCGTATGTCTGCATGGAGTTCCGAGGAGTATTGTGTCAGATAGAGGAACACAATTTACCTCAAAGTTTTGGAATCAGTGGCATGAAACCTTGGGTACGAGGCTGGAGTTCAGTACAACTTTTCATCCGCAGACAGATGGACAGACCGAAAGAGTCAACCAGATTCTAGAGGACATGTTGAGAGCCTGTGCGCTACACTATGGGTCTAGCTGGGATGACAATTTGCCATACACAGAGTTCTCGTACAACAACAGCTATCTGACTAGTCTAAAGATGGCCCCTTTCGAAGCTCTATACGGGAGGAGGTTCAGAACACCATTGCTGTGGGATGGTGTTGGAGACCGAAAACTTTTTGGTCCCGATCTTATCAGAGACTCCGAAGAGAAAGTCAAGCTGATTCGAGATAGACTCAAGATAGCCCAGTCGAGACAGAAGAGTTATGCTGACAGTAAACGCAAGGAGATAACGTACGAAGTTGGAGATCGAGCATATCTTCGTGTGTCCCCACTTCGTGGAATCAAGAGATTTGGGGTTAAAGGAAAATTAGCACCCAGGTTCATTGGCCCCTACAAAATCCTCGAACGCAGAGGAGAAGTTGCGTATAAGCTGGAATTGCTAGAAGGATTGTCAGGAGTTCACGATGTCTTTCACGTATCCCAGCCGAAGAAATGCCATGCCGAGATGGCCGATATTCCTTTGAGAGACACAGTGCCCCTAGAGGCTATACATCTGGAAAGTGATCTGACTTATGAGGAGAAACCCGTCAGAATTCTTGAGACAACAAACAAAGTTACCCGCAGCAAGATCATCAAATTTTGCAAGGTTCTGTGGAGCCACCACTCTGAGGAGGAAGCCACCTGGGAGCGAGAAGAAGATCTCCGCCGAGACCTCCCGCACCTATTTGCTAACCAACCCGAATCTCGAGGGTGAGATTCATCTTAAGGTGGGTAGGTTTGTAACATCCCAACTTTTCAATTTGGAATGTTTTACAATTATTAGCTAAGCATCTATGCATTTTGTTTGATTTGAGTGACATTTGGAAATTTTCAGAGGCTTTTGAGTTTTGGTTTAGTTTGGATTCAACTTGGCATTTGAAAATCTACCTCAATATCCCTGGCAAATACTTGAGAAAAAGTATGAGAGGAGCTAACATGACACTCCAAAAATGTCAGACGAAAATATTGCCAAAAGGTTTGAATTCAAATTTGAATTTTATTTGGAGTTTGCAGAAAATGTTTTTTTGTTTCTGTTTTGCCTCTAGAAAAATGTCCATGTTGTAGGATTAATTCCCCTGAGAATTTTGATATATATATGTCCTATATAAAAATAGTATATTTTTCTCTTAGTTTAGTTTCTTCTCTCTGTCCTATTCAAAAAAAGGGAAAGACCCAGGCGCGAGCCCGGCCAATCGGCCCAGCCCACACCCGAGCCGCAACCCACCAACGCCCGAGCTGGCCTACCACAGCGCCCGACCGAACCCCCTCTCCCTCTCTCACCGACGCGCCAGCCCCACCTCATCTCTTTCCCCCTTGCCATGCTATGCCGCACCAGAGCGCGTTCGACGCCGCCGCCGCATCCGAATTAAACGGGATCGCGATCCCGAGTCGCCCCCTGCTCCAAGTTGATGCCCTATAAATAGCCCTACCCCTCCTCTCCCGAATCCCCTAAAACCCTAGCCCAAAACACACCGCAGCTCACACCCTCCTCCTTTGGATCTCGCCGTCGACCGCCGCAGTCCGCCGACTGTTCCGACTCCGGTGAGGATCCCCCTGCCCTCAAATCTTGTCAGCCGAAACCCCTCAATCGCGCGCACCTCCCTGACATCCTCTCTTCGTCCAGGGATCGCCAAAGCCGCCGCCTTGAGCATCACCACCCATCGCCGGAGCTGCAGAGCACCGGGCTCTGTTTTCGCCACCCCTCGACGTCCGGGCCGTCCCCGAGCTCCAACCACTCCACCACCGCCTCCGCCTCGCTCCGCAGCATCACCCCGACCTCGCCACCACCGCCCCGAACCACCGGAACACCACCGCCACCAACGCCCGAGCCCTCCTCGCCATCGACCGCCGTGGTAAGCCACCGGACCCCAACCCACCGTTTGATCGGCAATCTATGGTGTAGATTAGAGTTAGCGAATGGGTAGGTTTTTTTTATTAGACCGGTTTTATTTCATGGTTTGTTTTCGGTTTATTTACTAGGTTTAGTTAGACCAAACCGATCGGTTTTTTCTGTTAGCCCATGGACACAGTGACCTATTGATCGCCCGCACATTAGATAATTTTAGAGCGCTCACTGTTTCGGCCCGTTAGCACCCTAGTTGTTTTAGTTTTATTCTTTGTTTTTGTTTTTAAAACCGAATAGTTCTGTTCTTGTAAAATCTGTATCTTTTAGGATATTTATTATTTTTAGTTGATTCTTTTTGCTCTAGTTTGCAAATTTCCTATAGTTTCTGTAGAAAATTAGATTCGGCCATGTTTAGGTTTTTGAAAATTGTTTTATATTAATTTAGTCAGATTAGTAATTCTGCTATAAATTGAGCTAGGATTATTATTTGTAGCTAATTCTTTTTGTCACTGCTTAGTTTTGACCTAGCCTAGCAGTAGGAACTTGTTGGGTATTTGTAGAATTATATTAGAATTAGTTTGAGTCAAATCAAGCTTTTCTAGTTTTATTTAGCTTGCTGCCACTTCCTGTTGTTCTAGTTATTATAGAATTTTAATTTACCCCTGCTATATTTTATTTTAGATTAGTTTCTGTAGTTACAGAGGGCGAACATTTATTTACAGCAAAATAAAAAGTTTTATTTTATTTTCTTATTAGTTTTGTTTTAGGTATAAGAGGAGTTCTATAATAGATATTGATTTGATTCTTTTTGCACCTAGTTTGTATGCTGTTTTCCTTTATGTTAGTTAGCAAAACCATTGTTTTGGATCTTCCAAGAAAAGTGTTAGTAGGTTAAAACTATTTCTTTGTTGTTGCTTGATGTGATGGAAACCTTGATTTTGTTTTCCTCGAGTTTTCTTTGATTTTGGTTTGAGTGCTTGTGTGTTTTCCTTCAGCTTGCTGATATGTTATTAGTGAAATACTTATTTGTGCTATTGTTTGACTCGATAGAATTTCCGGAGTGCGAAGCTTGCTATCTCGAGTCACTAGCGTTTGAAGACCGTCAGCCAGGCAAGTCATTTGATCATGTTTTACAATACCTATGATTTTGTTGCATTAGAATTGTTCCTCCCCACCATGCATGCAGTAGGAGAATTTGAAGTTATGTCTTGAGTAGTATCATGAGGTAGGATGAACCCAACTCCCCTTGCTACTATTGCCTGGGACGATGTAGTTTACCTTGCTATGCTCGTAGACGGGGTTGGTTGAGAGATTCATAAGGGAGATGTGAGAGTCAATATGATGACAACCCCATGACTTCAAGATCAAGATGGACTTCTAATTCACTACTAGGTGGAGGACGGTTGACGGGCACCCTGGAGAAACCAGCGGATGGTCGGGATGCATGGAGAAGCGCCATGACATCTTGCGAAAAGCTTCACCCAGCCACGAAGAGACGGATGGATACCCCTTGACCGGAAGCCTACCTGTGCAGCCGCAAGCCATTATGGGCTCTGGCTGGGTTGACCTTAGGCGTGACTCTGGACGGACGGTGCCAGCAGATGTAGAAGAACGGTAGGACATGGATGGGTACCGGCAGTGCTCAGAGAAACTCTACGGAAGACCATGTTTCGTTCATCCCGTCTTCAAACACCAGGCAGTGCGAGGACATAAAGGAGGGAACGATTCTTGCGGGTAAAGTGCACAAGACTCTGCAGAGTAACAACCTAATCGATTAGTCGTGTCCCCGGTTACGGACAAATGCGCCTCTGGAAACTGGAGTATTTCAGAAATCTTAACACCGAACTTAATAAATTAATTAAGGGGTTATTTAATAATTGGGAATGAGACATTGGTTGGCGGAACCATCTCAATAACAACCAACATTTTGAAGTAATTGCAAGCAAGTCCTTTGTTGTAGGGAAAAACTAGCTTTTTCGCAAAAACATAAAACTTAGAGCCCCACAACCAAATTGCATATAGTGTTAGCTTTATTATTGTTGTTTTCTCTATGACTTGCCGGCATATTCTAAATGCTGACCTACACGGCTGCAACGTCTCATGTTGCAGAGGAGTTTTCCGACCAGGAGTGAGGCTACGATCTACGCTTGGCGATTGCCCTATGGAGTCGGATGGACTCACTATTCGTCTACGCTTCCGCAGCTTATTTAGTTTATTTCTCATGAGTTGGCCTTCAGCCGAATTTATTATGATGTAATAAAGACTTGATATGAGAATCGTGTAATAAATTCAGGTGTGATTGAACTTTGAATCTTTTCATCAATGTACTGTGTGTGCCAGCATGATCTTGGGATGGTACAGCTACACAGAGACTTGACCGATTTTGGGTCAGGTCGTTACATAGAGGCGTCGATAAAAAATAAAATACGGACATGAAGGCATCATGATTATTCTCATAACAGCAACAAACATAGATTTTGTCATATGATTACTTATATTCAAGTGATGATCTATTCACAATGCAAAAGTATAAATCATAAACCTTACTGGGCTCCGACAAACTATAATCTCAGTCATTGAAGCAATTGCAATTTATCATAACATTGGAAAGAGTCTATGTCAGAGCTAAAAAGCAAGTCCACATACTCAACTATCATTTAGTCCTCCATAATTGCTAACACTCACACGATACTTGTGGTTACGGAGTTTTAATCAGACACAGAGAAAGATAGGGGCTTATAGTTTTGCCCCACAACCTTTTACCTCAAGGGTAATGTCAACAATAATGGTTCATGCTCCCCTACATCCAATTAGATATATATATATCATGTTCTTTCCAACATGCTGAGCTTGCCAAATGATAAAATGAAACAGAAAAGGTGAAGATCACCATGACTCTTGCAGAAGGTAGAAGATAATAATAAAGGATAGGCCCTTCGCAGAGGGAAGTAGAGTCTGCCATGCGCTTTTATGGTTGGATATATAAAATATTAATGTGAAAGAACGTCACTTTATATTGCCCCTTGTGATATGAACCTTTATTATGCAATCCGTCGCTTTTATTACTTCCACATCACAAGATCGTATAAAGCTTATTTCTCCCACACCAATCAATCATACATCTTTAAAGCAATTTTTATTGCTTTGCACCGATGACAACTTACTTGAAGGATCTTACTCAATCCATAGGTAGATATGGTGGACTCTCATGGCAAAACTGGTTTAAGGGTATTTGGAAGCACAAGTAGTATTTCTACTTAGTGCTGAGAATTTGGCTAGCATGAGGGGGAAAGGCAAGCTCAACAAGTTAGAGGATCCATGACAACATACTTTATCTCAGATATAAGAAAGACATGACTCATTAATGTGTCTTCCTTGTCCAACATCAACTCTTTAGCATGTCATATTTTAATGAGTGCTCCCAATTATAAAAGATGTCAATGATAATATATCTATATGTGAAAACCTCTCTTTCCTTATTACTTCCTATTAATTGCAACAATGACCAAAACTATGTTTGCCAACTCCCAACAACTTTTAATCATCATACTCTTTCTATGTGAAGTCATTACTCTCAATAAGATCAATATGAACTTTTTTTTATTTTTTTTCTTTTCTTCTTTTTCTTTTCTTTTATTCACTCAAGAACATGGCAAAATAATCAAGCCCTTGACTCAACACTAATATTTATTATATATAACTCACAGACTCAATTCACATAGAGGGATCATAAAGCAAAACTCAAAACTAGATCATGCCATAAACTTTATTCTACTAGATCAAGATACTACTAATAGGATCGAACAAAGAAAAAAGGTAAAGGTAGGAGTTGTGATTGTGATATTATACCGGGGCACCTCCCCCAAGCTTGGCAGTTGCCATGGGGAGTGCCCTTACCCATGTGATTATGTCTCCTTGGTTGGTGAAGAAGGTGGCGGTGACGGATAATCGCACATCGAGCGTAAGAGGTGAAGGAAATATGCCCTAGAGGCAATAATAAAGTTATTATCTATTTCCTTATATCATGATAAATGTTTATTATTCATGCTAGAATTGTATTAACCGGAAACATAATACATGTGTGAATACATAGACAAACAGTATGTCACTAATATGCCTCTACTTGACTAGCTCGTTGAATGAAAGATGGTTAAGTTTCCTAGCCATAGACATGAGTTGTCACTTGATTAAACGGGGTCACATCATTATAGAATGATGTGATTGACTTGACCCATTCCGTTAGCATAGCACTTGATCGTTTAGTTTGTTGCTATTGCTTTCTTCATGACTTATACATGTTCCTATGACTATGAGATTATGCAACTCCCGTTTACCAGAGGAACACTTTGTGTGCTACCAAATGTCACAACGTAACTGGGTGATTATAAAGGTGCTCTACAGGTGTCTCCGAAGGTACTTGTTGGGTTGGCGTATTTCGAGATTAGGATTTGTCACTCCGATTGTCGGAGAGGTATCTTTGGGCCCACTCGGTAATGCACATCACTATAAGCCTTGCAAGCATTGCAACTAATGAGTTAGTTGCGGGATGATGTGTTAAGGAACGAGTAAAGAGACTTGCCGGTAACAAGATTGAACTAGGTATTGAGATACCGATGATCGAATCTCGCGCAAGTAACATACCGATGACAAAGGGAACAACGTATGTTGTTATGCGGTTTGACCGATAAAGATCTTCATAGAATATGTAGGAGCCAATATGAGCATCCAGGTTCCGCTATTGGTTATTGACCGGAGACGTGTCTCGGTCATGTCTACATAGTTCTCGAACCCGTAGGGTCCGCACGCTTAAAGTTCGATAATGGTTATATTATGAGTTTATGTGTTTTGATGTACCGAAGGTAGTTCGGAGTTCCGGATGAGATCGGGGACATGACGAGGAGTCTCGAAATGGTTGAGACATAAAGATCGATATATTGGACGACTATATTCGGACATCGGAAAGGTTCCGAGTGATTCGGGTATTTTCGGGAGTACCGGGGAGTTACGGGAATTTGTATTGGGCCTTAATAGGCCATACGGGAAAGGAGAGAAAGGCCTCAAAGGGTGGCCGCACCCCTCCCCATGGGCTGGTCCGAATTGGACTAGGGATGGGGGGCGCCCCTTCCTTCCTTCTCCTTTTCCCTTCCCTTTCCTTCCCTCCTACTCCTACTACTTGGAAGGGCTCCTAGTTCTACTAAGAAATGGGGAATCCTACTCCCGGTGGGACTAGGACTCCCCTAGGGCGCGCCATAGAGAGGGCCGGCCCTCCCCCTCCTCCACTCCTTTATATATGGGGGCAGGGGGCACCCGAAAGACACAACAATTGATCCCTTGGATCTCTTAGCCGTGTGCGGTGCCCCCCTCCACCGTAATCCACCTTGGTCATATCGTAGAGGTGCTTAGGCGAAGCCCTGCGTTGGTAGAACATCATCATCGTCACCACGCCGTCGTGCTGACGGAACTCTCCCTCAAAGCTCGGTTGGATCGGAGTTCGAGGGACGTCATCGAGTTGAACGTGTGCAGAACTCGGAGGTGCCGTGCGTTCGGTACTTGATCGGTCGGATCGTGAAGACGTACGACTACATCAACCGCGTTGTGCTAACGCTTCCGCTTTCGGTCTACGAGGGTACGTGGACAACACTCTCTCCTCTCATTGCTATGCATCACCCTGATCTTGCGTGTGCATAGGAATTTTTTTTGAAATTACTACGTTCCCCAACAGTGGTATCAGAGCCTAGGTTTTATGCGTTGATGTTGTGCATGAGTAGAACACAAGTGAATTGTGGGCGATATAAGTCATACTGCTTACCAGCATGTCATACTTTGGTTTGGCGGTATTGTTGGATGAAGCGGCCCGGACCGACATTATGCGTACGCTTACGCGAGACTGGTTCTACCGACGTGCTTTGCACACAGGTGGCTGGCGGGTGTCAGTTTCTCCAACTTTAGTTGAACCAAGTGTGGCTACGCCCGGTCCTTGCGAAGGTTAGAACAGCACCAACTTGACAAACTATCGTTGTGGTTTTGATGCGTAGGTAAGAACGGTTCTTGCTAAGCCCGTAGCAGTCACGTAAAACTTGCAACAACAAAGAAGAGGACGTCTGACTTGTTTTTGCAGGGCATGTTGTGATGTGATATGGTCAAGACGTGATGAGATATAAGTTGTTGTATAAGATGATCATGTTTTATTGAAGTTATCGGCAATTGGCAAAAGCCTTATGGTTGTCTCTTTATTGCATAAGATGCAAGTGCCAAATAATTGCTTTACTTTATCGCTATGCGATAGCAATAGTTGCAAGAGCAATAGTTGGCGAGACGACAATGTGACGACACATTGATATGGATCAAGATGATGGAGATCATGGTGTCATGCCGGGGACGATGGAGATCATGACAGTACTTTTGAAATGGAGATCAAAGGCGCAAGATGATCATGGCCATATCATGTCACATATTATGATTGCATATGATGTTTATCTTTTATGCATCTTATTTTGCTTAGTTCGACGGTAGCTTTATAAGATGATCCCTTACTAAAAATTTCAAGGTATAAGTGTTCTCCATGAGTATGCACCATTGCCAAAGTTCGTCGTGCCCAGACACCACGTGATGATTGGGTGTGATAATCTCTACGCCCATCTACAATGGGTGCAAGCCAGTTTTGCACACGCAGAATACTCAGGTTAAACTTGACGAGCCTAGCATATGCAGATATGGCCTCGGAACACTGGAGATCGAAAGGTCGAGCGTGAATCATATAGTAGATATGATCAACATAATGATGTTCACCATTGAAAACTACTTCATTTCACGTGATGATCGGTTATGGTTTAGTTGATATGGATCATGTGATCACTTAGATGATTAGAGGGATGTCTATCTAAGTGGGAGTTCTTAAGTAATATGATTAATTGAACTTTAATTTATCATGAACTTAGTCCTGATAGTATTTGCATATCTATGTTGTAGATCAATAGCTCGCGTTATTGCTTCCCTATGTTTTATATGTGTTCCTAGAGAAAACTAAGTTGAAAGATGATAGTAGCAATGATGCGGACTGGGTCCGTGATCTGAGGTTTATCCTCATTGCTGCATAGAAGAATTATGTCCTTGATGCACCGCTAGGTGACTGACCTATTGCAGGAGCAGATGCAGATGTTATGAACGTTTGGCTAGCTCAATATGATGACTACTTCATAGTTTAGTGCACCATGCTTAACAGCTTAGAATCGGGATTTCAAAGATGTTTTGAACATCATGGACCATATGAGATGTTCCAGAAGTTGAAGTTCATGTTTCAAGCAAATACCCGAGTTGAGAGATATGAAGTCTCCAACAAGTTCTATAGCTAAAAGATGGAGGAGAATAGCTCAAGCAGGGATCATGTGCTTAGATTGTCTGGGTACTACAATCGCTTGATTCAAGTGGGAGTTAATATTCCAGATAAAATAGTGATTGACAGAATTCTCTAGTCACCATCACCAAGTTAGTAGAACTTCGTGATGAACTATAATATGCAAGGGATAACGAAAAAAAATCCCAAGCTCTTCGTGATGCTGAAATCGACGAAGGTAGAAATCAAGAAAAACATCAAGTGTTGATGGTTGACGAGACCACTAGTTTCAGGAAAACGGCAAAGGGAAGAAGGGGAACTTCAAGAAGAACGGCAAGCGAGTTGCTGCTCAAGTGAAGAAGCCCAAGTATGGACCTAAGCCTGAGACTGAGTGCTTCTACTGCAAAGGGACTGGGCACTGGAAGCGGAACTACCCCAAATAATTGGCGGATAAGAAGGATGGCAAAGTGAACATATGTATATTTGATATATATATATGTTATTGATGTGTACTTTACTAGTGTTTATAGCAACCCCTAAGTATTTGATACTAATTCAGTTGCTAAGAATAGTAACTCGAAACGGGAGTTGCAGAATGAACAGAGACTAGTTAAGGGTGAGGTGACGATGTGTATTGGAAATGGTTCCAAGATTGATATGATCATCATCGCACACTCCCTATACTTCCGGGATTAGTGTTAAACCTAAAATAAATGTTATTCAGTGTTTGCGTTGAGCATAAATATGATTGGATCCTGTTTATTGCAATACGGTTATTCATGTAAGTTAGAGAATAATTGTTGTTCTATTTACATGAATAAAACCTTCTATGGTCATACACCCAATGAAAATGGTTTGTTGGATCTTGATCGTGGTGATACACATTTTTATAATATTGAAGCCAAAAGATGCAAAGTTGATAATGATAAGTGCAACTTACTTGTGGCACTGCCGGTTAAGTCATATTGGTGTAAAGCGCATGAAGAAAATCCATGCTGATGGGCTTTTGGAATCACTTGATTATGAATCAGTTGATGCTTGCGAACCATGCCTCATGGGCAAGATGACTAAGACTCCGTTCTCCGGAACAATGGAGCGAGCAAAAGATTTGTTGGAAATCATACATACTAATGTATGTGGTCCGATGAATATTGAGGCTCGTGGCAGGTATCATTATTTTCTGATCTTCACAGATGATTTGAGAAGATATGAGTATATCTACTTGATGAAACACAAGTCTGAAACATTTGAAAAGTTCAAAGAATTTCAGAGTGAAGTGGAGAATCATTGTAACAAAAATATAAGTTTCTACGATATGATTGCAGAAGTAAAATATTTGAGTTACGAGTTTGGCCTTCAGTTAAAACAATGTGAAATAGTTTCACTACTCACGCCACCTGGAACACCACAGTGTAATGGAGTGTCCAAACGTCGTAACCGTACTTTATTAGATATGGTGCGATCTATGATGTCTCTTACCAATTTACCACTATTGTTTTGGGGTTATGCATTAGAGACAGCTACATTCACATTAAATAGGGCACCACCTAAATCCGTTGAGACGACACCGTATAAACTATGGTTTGGAAAGAAACCCAAGCTGTCGTTTCTTAGAGTTTGAGGTTGCAATGCTTATGTGAAAAAGTTTCAACCTGATAAGCTCAAACCCAAATCAGAGAAGTGCGTCTTCATAGGATACCCAAAAGAAAATGTTGGGTACACCTTCTATCACAGATCCGAAGGCAAGATATTCGTTGCTGAGAATGGATCATTTCTAGAGAAGGAGTTTCTCTCGAAAGAAGTGAGTGGGAGGAAAGTAGAACTTGATGAGGTAACTGTACCTGCTCCCTTATTGGAAAGTAGTTCATCATAGAAATTTGTTCCTATGACTACTACACAATTAGTGAGGAAGCTAATGATGATGATCATGTAACTTCAGATCAAGTTACTACCGAACCTCGTAGGTAAGCCAGAGTGATATCCACACCAGAGTGGTACGGTAATCCTATTCTAGAGGTCATGTTACTTGACCATGATGAGCCTACGAACTATGAGGAAGCGATGATGAGCCCAAATTCTGCGAAATGGCTTGAGGCCATGAAATCTGAGATGAGATCCATGTATGAGAACAAAGTATGGACTTTGATTGACTTGCCCATTGATCGGCGAGGCATTGATATTAAATGGATCTTCAAGAGGAAGACGGACGCTGATAGTAGTGTCACTATCTACAAAGCTAGAATCGTCGCAAAAAGGTTTTCGACAAGTTCAAGGTGTTGACTACGATGAGAGTTTCTCACTCGTATATATGCTTAAGTCTGTCCAAATCATGTTAGCAATTGCCGCATTTTATGAAATCTGGCAAGTGGATAAACAAAACTGCATTCCTTAATGGATTTATTAAAGAAGAGTTGTATATGATGCAACCAGAAGGTTTTGTCAATCCTAAAGGTACTAACAAAATATGCAAGCTCCAGCGATCCATCTATGGACTGGTGCAAGCATCTCAGAGTTGGAATATACCTTTGATAAGTTGATCAAAGCATATAGTTTTATACAGACTTGCGGTGAAGCCTGTATTTACAAGAAAGTGAGTGGGAGCATTACAGCATTTCTGATAAGTATATGTGAATGACATATTGTCGATCAGAGATAATGTAGAATTATTCTGCAAAGCATAAAGGAATGTTTGAAAGGAGTTTTTCAAAGAAAGACCTCGGTGAAGCTGCTTACATATTGAGCATCAAGATCTATAGAGATAGATCAAGACGCTTGATAAGTTTTTCAATGAGTACATAACTTGACAAGATTTTGAAGTAGTTCAAAATGGAACAGTCAAAAAGGAGTTCTTGCCTGTGTTACAAGGTGTGAAGTTGAGTAAGACTCAAAACCCGACCACGGCAGAAGATAGAGAGAGAATGAAAGTCATTCCCTATGCCTCAGCCATAGGTTCTATAAAGTATGCCATGCTGTGTACCAGACCTATTGTATACCCTGCCCTGAGTTTGGCAAGGGAGTACAATAGTGATCTAGGAGTAGATCACTGGATATTGGTCAAAATTATCCTTAGTGGAATAAGGATATGTTTCTTGATTATGGAGGTGACAAAAGGTTCGTCGTAAAGGGTTACATCGATGCAAGTTTTGACACTGATCCAGATGACTCGAAGTATTAATCTGGATACATATTTAAAGTGGGAGCAATTAGCTAGAGTAGCTCCGTGCAGAGCATTGTTGACATAGAAATTTGCAAAATACATATGGATCTGAATGTGGCAGACTCATTGACTAAACTTCACTCACAAGCAAAACATGATCACACCTTAATACTCTTTGGGTATTAATCACATAGCAATGTGAACTAGATTATTGACTCTAGTAAACCCTTTGTGTCGGGACCCCGATTCTAAGTCACACCGATCTAGCCTGTAACACCTCATATCACTTTGCGGCCTCACGCACGGTACTCCCACGGGTGTCGCCTTACCATGGCCCGGGACCGTTTGCGCCTTCTGGCTCACGTATATGATAGTGTCGCTAGCATCCATAAGACAGAGAACCCGGGCCAACATGACTAGTCGTGAACCCAAAGTGGCACTAACTTACGGGAACAGGCATACATGAATCAACATCGAGCATGTCGGTCAGCAGTGTGTGAATCCGGGCTGTAGCATTGGGCTAACAGGACTCCGGGAACCCGGGCTGTAGCAGGCTAGGCAGGACTCCGGATGTCACCGCGTGACATTTCCCCGAAGGGACAGACACATGAACGAAGTGAATCACATGTCGGCCAGTCAAGTGTTCCTGAGCAGTAGTGCTGGGCTAGCAGGACTCCGGTGAACCGGGCTGTAGCGGACTACTATGGCTGATGGAAGCACAAGACTACATTTCCCCATAAGAGAGGCTACCAAGGATAAACAACTAGGTTGTCGGATCCCACACATACCAAGCATTTCAATCATACACACAATATGCTCAATATGTGCCATACAACATGGCATCACAACAAGACTCTACGACTCGGAATATTTATTCATTAGGCCCCGAAGAGCCAGATAATACAAACATGGGTCTCATGACCCAACATTCAGAGCATACAAGTCAAAGCACATGCGGAAGCTTAACATGTCTGAGTACAGACATCTGCAAATGAAAAAGGCTGAAAAGCCTGACTATCTATAGATCCTGACGAGGGCACAAGATCGTAGCTGAGGTAACAAGCTAAACGTCGAAGTCCACCTTACCACCATGTACACATCGTGTATCTCGGCAACCTTCAAGTGGAAGCCTGGTGAGGGAGTCGGCCACGACCTAACTAATCACACAAGTCTCTAGTCCAGGTTTATCGCCTATTTGGGTTCCATCCGCAAGGAGATCCGGCCGGGGTGTCGCTCACGACCCCAAACGATGTGTACAGGGTTCCCAAGCCCACCAACCGGGTGCCACTTGGTACACCGGGCCACTGTGCCTAGTCTGTCCCAAGCCCACCTGTATGGGGTGCCACTTGGTAGACTACTAACACTACCTACAAACACCAGAAACTAGTTGCAACTCCCGGACAAAGATCGAGTTGATTAATAAGTCGAGAGAGCTTAGAGCGCCCGAAACCCAATGTGTGGTAGTAACTGTTCATGGATCACAAACACAGAACTCAGTTCCTAAGGACGGCTGCAATGAGACAACCCACCATGTACTCCTACATGGCCTCTCACCGCTACCTTTACCAAATCGTGTTCACAAACTTAGCTCTCAACGGTAGGACATGTCCACCACATTCCAATTCATCCCCGATGAATCAGACCTAACTCAACACTAAGAAGTAGCAGGCATGACAAACAAGCATGAATGAGTAGGCACAACAGGGCTCAAACAACTCCTACTCATGCTAGTGGGTTTCATCTATTTACTATGGCAATGACAGGTCATGCAAAGGAAAGGGTTCAACTACTGCAGCATGTAACAGTTGAACCGGTGTTGTCCTAATGCAGTAAAAGAGAGCAGTAGCGAGAGAGTGGGATTGTATTGGAATGAACAAGGGGGTTTTGCTTGCCTGGCACTTCTAAAGATAGTATAGCTCTTCATCGGTGTCATCGATCACAACGTCGGAAACATCGTCTACTGAGAGGGGGAAATTACCGGCAAACAAGGAAGAATACAATCAATATAATGCAACAATATGATGCATGATCATGACATGGCAATATGCTGTGATTTGGGCTAATGCGACAGAAAGTCATTTTAATTGAAGTGGAATTCAAAACTACATCAAATTCCAACTCCAAAACTATTATGAACTTTGCCCTAATCATGTTTCATCCTAAACAGTGAGGTTAACTTGCTCAAACATGCATGCAAATGGTACAGATGGATAGATTGGATTTTTCCGATAATTTTTCATATATAATTTATCTTATTTGGATTTACGGTTGAATTTCTATGAATTTTTGAAGTTTTAACTATTTTCTGAAATTTTCTAAACCTTTTCTGATTTATTCAAATTTTAGAAAATAGTTAGAGCGTCAGCATGGCGTCAAGATGACGTCATTAGGTCAATCGGGGCTGACCATGGTCAAACCTGACATGTGGGGCCCACATGTCATAGGCTCAGTTATAATTAGTGATTTTAGTTAAACCTAACCAAAATCGTTAGAGGGGCTAGGCCCACCGGTCAGTGGCTGCGGGTGTTAATTAGAGCCTAAACTAATTGTTGCCACGTCAGCTAAACAGGGTTTCGCCGCCGGGACCTCATCCGACGGCGGAGGCATGTCGGAATCGCTGCTCCGGCAGCGGTTCGATGCGCCGAGGGTACCAGTGGAGAGCTTAGCTCGTGCGCGACTAGGGGAGGCCTCGGGAGGCTGTGGAGTGGCAGGGGACGACGACCACAGTGGCTTTAGCGGCGGCCGGAGCTTGAGCAAGCACGGGCGCGGGGCTATGCTTGGCTAGCGAGTGAGCTGAGAGGCTGGGCGGGCTCCTGGGAGCTCCACGAGCTCGGGTCCGTGCTCGGACGCGAGGTCGGTGACCTAGAATGACGGCGGCGACAGGCGCGGCGGCAGCAAGCTCACGGGACGGCGGGGGGAAAACTAGCTAGGCTTCGCGCGCGACGACGGGGTAAGGGGGAAAACGGGCGGGAGCTCACAGCGCTTCTGATGGAGTCGTCGGTGAGCTCGGGGAAGGCCTGAACGGAACCAATCGACAGTGACGGTCCACGGCGGCCGAGGACGGAGACAAGGGTGGTGAGGACGTGGCAGGGCTTCCCGACTCACTTGGTGCGGTGAGGAGGAAGAGAGGAACGAGGCGGAGATTGTGGGCAGCTTCAGGGGGCGTAGGAGAGGTGGTGGCCATGGCTACGGCGAGCGGCGGTGGTGAACCCGCTCGGTGGTGCTGCAGGAGAGAGCAGAGGAGGGGGAGGGGGTCCAGGGAGAGAGCGAGGGCGGGTCGAGAGGTGTCGAGGGGGGTGCGTGGCGCCCTCGGGTGCTTCCAGCGGCGAGCAGGTAAGCAGGAGGTGGCCGGCGTGCCGTGGGCACACGCCCTCGTGCCCACTGGCACGAGGAAGAAGACGCCCCTGTCCCTGGGCTGGGCCAGGAACAGTGTCGGGCCGCTACTGTGTAGACCTGGTAAGTTTCTGCCTCGCTCTAGTTTTCTAATTTTGTTTCTATTTTCTATTTTTCTGCTGCTGTTTTGGCTTTAGTAAAAATACTAAAGCATTTTGTAAAATGCTGGAATAATTTGTGGACACTCTTTGGATCATTCTAGTGGCCCACATTTAATTTCAGCATTATCTGAGCATTTAAATTATTTATAGTGTTTAAATGCCCAAAGTCAAATACAATACGAATTAATTCAAAAATCCAAGAATGACCTAGAAATATGTTCATCATTTTTGGCAGAGGTTTTCACCTTTATCAGAAATCATGAACATTTTCAAAGGGCATTTTGGGTTTATTGAAAATGACTTTAGTTGAGCCTATTTGAATTCCATCTGGTGCTAGGGTTTGAACATCCCCATTTCAGATTTCAAACAATATAGACATGATCCATGGATGCTTATGAAACTAATTGCAATCAAATTCTAGGGCTGTGACAACTCACCCCCACTAAACAAGAATCTCGTCCCGAGATTCAAGGCGTGAGGTAAGAAGACAGGGGGGCACAAAGCTAACACCATCTTCTCGGTCCAATTGCTCTTCTCAAAGATGTTGATTCATTGCATCATACTGATCTTGACATCTTTGCTTTCGAGATCTTCACCCAACACGACAAGGGAAAGAGAGGGAAGCTCTACAGGGTTCGATCTTCACGAAGATCAAGCAAATCATGATCAACTCACGGAATGAGATGCTGAACATCTCTTGAGCTGAGAGGCAAAACACACCTTAAAAGGACGGAGGAAACAATTGAAGAGGGTTCACTAGGTAGGCAACAATTCCACACCTAAGAGGGTGGTGAACGGTTGTCAACATAGCGAGGAGTTGAGTTGCCATGATACCATAATGGGGCTCCTCAGGGAAGGTGACTCGTAGAATCATTCCTTAAGTGGCAAAAAGAATTACTTTTGATTCAGAGATCATTGAAACTCTTTATACCAGCCTAAGGCAATTTACGAACAATCGTTTGACGGAGTTCGGGAGAACGATACAATCGGTATAGAATGGATGATGTGAACTACCTTGTTGAAGACAACGCAAGGGATGATTTTGCTTGCGCGTGCTCCCAAGAACTTGAGCATTTCCATATTCATCAAGGTTCTACCAACATCCGTGTCGAGGATCCTAGCATCAAATCTTACTACCATGATGAATAGTGATGGACAATGCGGATACAAAGGAAGATAACACCTTCTCAGACTTCCCCTTAGCGAGGCTAAGGAAACAGAATCTGGATGATCGACCAAGAGACATTTAGCACTCCGCTTCTAATGTTCTCCTTGATGTGCTAGCGTAATCCATTCATAGATATGGTTTGATATCTAGGATGTCAAGTAAAAGGTCGGACTTCGGGAACACAAAAATCCATAAGGAACAACTATTGGAATAATCCTACCAAATCCTTATGGGGAGGTGGCCAACTTTCTCAATCAAGATACTACAGTAATAAGTCCTCCGGTCGGGTGTGTTGGCCACGACATCCACTTTACCGGGTTACAGAGAGACCAATATTATAGTTCTTGAGAAACGTTCCAATCATCATATCTGCCTGAGATTCAGATCTGGTTGGTGTCAGGATATTCCAGACTCATCAAGTCTAGAAAGAAAAATGAAAGTTTGCAACACAATTCGACGAGATGACATTGCGAGATTCTTGGGAAATGAACTACGATAGCAAGCTCCAAAACATGAGCTGGTTCTGCTACAACCCTGTGAACACGCTATCCAAGACAAGCATGACCACGTAGTAGTCTTATAATAAAAAACTACCGTGTTCAAGTGGGGAACCATCATCGGGGATATCGAAGTCTTGTGCATTACCATGGATTAGCACTTAACTCCTTTTCCTAGAACAAATCAGACAGTGGCTTGGTGTGCTAGGGACACATATGGAGTGGAGGCGGCCAACCTATCAAACCATGATGTACTTCGCACATATGCGTGACTAACTTGGGATGATTCCAGAGGAAACAAAACAAACCTTTCTCAAATTCATGGCGACAACTTACACCTAATGCACGTGAACTTGGAGAAAGTCACTTCTTACACCAAACAGGTGTTTCATAAACGGGACATGAAGATAATGCTTACAAAAGTTTCCAACACTAGCTTGATGTTCAACATGAATCAAGGATGAGACAAGGATGTTGTCGATGGGATCAACAACAATTCATCCAGGTTTCCCTATAGATGGAATTCCACAATTAAGTGAACACGGTGATAGCATTGGTCAGAACAAAGGATGTAATGGTGTATGCCCGAGGAATCAACCTCGAGTAGACAACATTATGAACATCGTTGGTTCTGATTTGATTTGAGGATAGCCCACACTCAAATCAAAGTTTGGACAAGACAATAGATCCAATAACTGATCACGAGGACCAATCGATGAAGATATCATCTTTTTTCAACACACACACACACAAAAGATATCCCTTAACATGAACTAGGTCAGACAAGCTCTTATCTTCCAACTCTCCAAGTTGTTGTTTAGCTTAACCAACTAGCTCAGGGGTATCCAACATAGGTTGTTGGAGAAAAGGCGTGGCTACAAGGAACCAACTTGATCACGAACTCAACATAGCGGTCAGGTGACAACCTGGTAACACTTCCAAGAAGATACTCGGAAAATCACGAACCATCGATATGTTACTAAGCTCGAGAACAATCTTGCTTTTCAGGGCAAGATGATATGGTCAAATAAGCAAGGGATTCAATCCTAGCTCAAGATCGAAGGGTACACCAGGAAAATGGTCTAGGTAGCACAATCTTAGAATGGTAGTTCAATAACCAACACGCTAAGAATGAGTTTATTGTCCATTAACTACCAAGCAACGGGGTTGCTAGGAGTATTGATTTCACACATCACAGTTCACTTGTCGGCATTCCGGTTACAACAACACGGAACCGAAGAATGAATAATGATGGTGATAAGTATCACTGCGTCAAGAATTCATAAGAGGTGGTGCAATTCTCATGACATTCTTAACATAAATATGGTAACACTCCAAGGTAGAACACAGCAAAAGCTGGGTTGGCATTTTGATCCATGGAATACAACTACTTTGACCCAATCCTAGATATGGATAAGGTACTAGAGTTTGTTTCTCCTAGTCATTCTGGAATAGAATGGCTTGACGGACCACAAGAATAGCAGGCATCGATGAACACGATCGCACAACTACTCCCGACTATCAGTTGATAGACGAGAGTCAGAAAACAACTAAAGAGGGACAACTCAAGGGAACATATAATTTTCTGAGTTGTGCATGCATAGATTAGTATGTTGAACCAAGTTCAACAGGTTTCTTCCAGATAACCCATGCAGAAAGGTAGAACTGGCAGAATCACAATTATGAATGGAGAACTCCTCAGGAGTACTCTAATGGTGATCTTTTGGTTCAAAGAACTTCTGCCTTAATGGTTCATGGTATTTGGAAGAAGGAAATACCACGGACCTCGAGGACTATCGCAAAGGTTACTAATATCCTAAAGGAACTAGAAACACTATCAACATGAAGCAAGTAGGGTGAATCTTGGGCTTAGGAACCCAGAAGTAGAATATCTACTACTAAATGGCATCATGGGATGCTTTCGAGAATGGGGGCCAGAATCATCACACTGGGAACAGAAACATTGCTAGATCACTGAGTGGTTCTCGAAGACACCTAGGGTCATAATACTAACTCCAACATACATGTCAAGGCAACGGAGTACCTCAACAGACCGATTAGTGTGCTTAATCTGGCCCAAAGGAACATCAAGAACAGGAAAAAGGAGGTTGCAAATGCATCGGACTATTTAGAAACCTGGGATGACTCGGACAGCATAACGGCTGTAAATGCTCAAAAGATTTGAGACATCCTGCAAAAATGGTGGCATAACCACTCAACATCACAATATCAAAGTTCTGAGGCCAGCTACGAACATATGGAAGTAGTAGGAACTGAACTGAGGCTTGAACTCAACAATCCTAGGCAACTACGGTTTAGTAACACGTCATCCTGAGAGATAGAAGAGAAGCCTAGTTCTTAACCCCGTAGAAAAGATAAGATGACTCAGATCAGAAGGTCATGAGGATAAGGAGTAAAAGAGCCTTACGTTCCCATCCACAATCAATTCCCTTACATAACTAAAGCATTTCTAGACACGACTTCGACCAGCTTGGCTTGGTAATCCAATAGGCAGTCAGGCTCTGATACCAAAACTGTCGGGACCCCGATTCTAAGCCACACCGATCAAGCCTATAACACCTCATATCACTTTGCGGCCTCACACACGGTACTCCCACGGGTGTCGCCTTACCATGGCCCGGGACCGTTTGCGCCTTTTGGCTCACGTATATGATAGTGTCGCTAGCATCCATATGATAGAGAACCCGGGCCGACATGACTAGTCGTGAACCCAAAGTGGCACTAACTTACGGGAACAGGCATACATGAATCAACATCGAGCATGTCGGTCAGCAGCGTGTGAATCCGGGCTGTAGCACTGGGCTAACAGGACTCCGGGAACCCGGGCTGTAGCAGGCTAGGTAGGACTCCGGATGTCATCGCGTGACATTTCCCCGAAGGGACAGACACAGGAATGAAGTGAATCACATGCTGGCCAGTCAAATGTTCCTGAGCAGTAGTGCTGGGCTAGCAGGACTCCGGTGAACCAGGCTGTAGCGGACTACTATGGCCCATGGAAGCACAAGACTACATTTCCCCATAAGAGAGGCTACCAAGGACAAACAACTAGGTTGTCGGATCCCACACATACCAAGCATTTCCATCATACACACAATATGCTCAATATGTGCAATACAACATGGCATCACAACAACACTCTATGACTCGGAATATTTATTCATTAGGCCCCGAAGAGCTAGATAATACAAACATGGGTCTCATGACCCAACATTCAGAGCATACAAGTCAAAGCACATGCGGAAGCTTAACATGTCTGAGTACAGACATCTGCAAATGAAAAAGGCTGAAAAGCCTGACTATCTATAGATCCTGCCGAGGGCACAAGATCGTAGCTGAGGTAACAAGCTAAACGTCGAAGTCCACACGGAACTACTAGCGAGACTGAAGTCTCTTTGCAAAAACATAAAATAAGCAAACGTGAGTACAAATATACCCAGAAAGACTCACATCAGAACTAACTGCATATGCATTGGTATCAACAAAGGGGTGGTGGAGTTTGACTGCAGCAAGCCAGCTTTGACTCGGTGGCTATCCTGAACTACGACTGCAAGTAACTCTTTGAGGTGGTGCACACGAGTCCACATATTCACCATATCAATAATCCACTATGGATCCGCTCCCGTCTCCATACGAGAACGCCATCCATAGCACTCACGCTTATCTTGCGCATTTTAAAGTATCCACTTTCACTTGTCTATGAACTATGCAAGGGGTCCAAGTTTCCATATCTGAGGAATCCGGCTATTCGAATAGATAATGATAACCCTGCAGGGGTGTACTTCTTCACACACGCTCTCGCCACTTACCAGCATGTACATGTTGTGTATCTCGGCAACCTTCCAGCGGAAGCCTGGTGAGGGAGTCAGCCATGACCTAACTAATCACATAAGTCTCTAGTCGATGTTTATCGCCTATTTGGGTTCCATCCGCAAGGAGATCCGGTCGGGGTGTCGCTCACGGCCCCAAACGATGTGTACAGGGTTCCCAAGCCCACCAACCGGGTGCCACTTGGTACACCGGGCCATTGTTCCTAGTCTATCCCAAGCCCACCTGTACCGGGTGCCACTTGGTAGACTACTAACACTACCTACAAACACCAGAAACTAGTTGCAACTCCTGGACAGAGATCGAGTTGATTAGTAAGTTGAGAGAGCTTGGAGCGCCTGGAGCCCAATGTGTGGTAGTAACTGTTCATGGATCACAAACACAGAACTCAGTTCCTAAGGATGGCTGCAATGAGACAACCCACCATGTACTCCTACATGGCCTCTCACCACTACCTTTACCAAATTGTTTTCACACACTTAGCTCTCAACGGTAGGGCATGTTCACCACATTCCAATTCATCCCCGATGAATCAGACCTTACTCAACACTAAGCAGTAGCAAGCATGACAAACAAGCATGAATGAGTAGGCACAACAGGGCTCAAGCAACTCCTACTCATGCTAGTGGGTTTCATCTATTTACTGTGGCAATGACAGGTCATGCAAAGGAAAGGGTTCAACTACCGCAACATGTAACAGTTGAATCGGTGTTTTCCTAATGCAGTAAAAGAGAGCAGGAGTGATAGAGTGGGATTGTATCAGAATGAACAAGGGGGTTTTGCTTGCCTGGCACTTCTGAAGATAGTATAGCTCTTCATCGGTGTCATCGATCACAACGTCGAAAACATCGTCTACTGAGAGGGGGCAATTACCGGCAAACAAGGAAGAATACAATCAATGTAATGCAACAATATGATGCATGGTCATGACATGGCAATATGCTATGATTTGGGCTAATGCGATAGGAAGTCATTTTAATTGAAGTGGAATTCAAAACTACATCAAATTCCAATACCAAACCTATTATGAACTTTACCCTAATCATGTTTCATCCTAAACAGTGACGTTAACTTGCTCAAACATGCATGAAAATGGTACAGATGGATAGATTGGATTTTTCTGATAATTGTTCATATATAATTTATCTTATTTGGAGTTACGATTGAATTTCTATGAATTTTTGAAGTTTGAACTATTTTATGAAATTTTCTAAACCTTTTCTAATTTATTCAAATTTCAGAAAATAGTTACAGCGTCAGCATGGCGTCAAGATGACGTCATCAGGTCAACCGGGGCTGACCAGGGTCAAACCTGAGACGTGGGGCCCACATGTCATAGGCTCAGTTATAATTAGTGATTTTAGTTAAACCTAACCAAAATCGTTAGAGGGGCTAGGCCCACCGGTCAGTGGCTGCGGGTGTTAATTAGAGCCTAAACTAATTGTTGCCACGTCAACTAAACAGGGTTTCGCCGCCGGCGACCTCATCCGACGGCGGAGGCATGTCGGAATCGCTGCTCCGGCAGCGGTTCGATGCGCCGAGGGTACCAGTGGAGAGCTCACGCTCGTGCGCGACTAGGGGAGGCCTCGGGAGGCTGCGGAGTGGCCGGGGACGACGACCACGGTGGCTTTGGCGGCGGCCAGAGCTTGGGCAAGCACGGGCGCGGGGCTATGCTTGGCTAGCGAGTGAGCTGAGAGGCTGGGCGGGCTCCTGGGAGCTCCACGAGCTCGGGGCCGTGTTCGGACGCGAGGTCGGTGACCTAGAACTACGGCGGCGATAGGCGTGGCGACAGCAAGCTCACGGGACGGCAGGGGGAAAACTAGCTAGGCTTCGCGTGCGACGACGGGGTAAGGGGGAAAATGGGCGGGAGCTCACAACGCTTCTGATTCAGTCGTCGGTGAGCTCGGGGAAGGCCTGAACGGAGCCAATCGACGGTGACGGTCCATAGCGGCCGAGGACGGAGACAAGGGTGGTGAGGACGTTGTAGGGCTTCCCGGCTCACTTGGTGCGGTGAGGAGGACGAGAGGAACGAGGCAGAGCTTGTGGGCAGCTTCAGGGGGCGTAGGAGAGGTGGTGGCCATGGCTACGGCGAGCGGCGACGGTGAACGCGCTCGGTGGTGCTGCGGGAGAGAGCAGAGGAGGGGGAGCGGGTCCAGGGAGAGGGCGAGGGGGGGTCAAGAGGTGTCGAGGGGGGTGCGTGGCGCCCTTGGGTGCCTCCAGCGGCGAGCAGGTAAGCAGGAGGTGGCCGGCGTGCCGTGGGCACACGCCCTCGTGCCCACTGGCACGATGAAGAAGACGCCCCTGTCCCTGGGCTGGGCCAGGAAGAGTGCCAGGCCGCTACTGTGTAGACCTGGTAAGTTTCTGCCTCTCTCTATTTTTCTAATTTTTTTTCTATTTTCTATTTTTCTGCTGCTGTTTTGGCTTTAGTAAAAATACTAAAGCATTTTGTAAAATGCTGGAATAATTTGTGGACACTCTCTGGATCATTCTAGTGGCCCACATTTAATTTTAGCATTATCTGATCATTTAAATTATTTATAGTGTTTAAATGCCCAAAGTCAAATACAATATGAATTAATTCAAAAATCCAGGAATGACCTAGAAATATGTTCATCATTTTTGGCAGAAGTTTTCACCTTTATCAGAAATCATGAACATTTTAAAAGGGCATTTTGGGTTTATTGAAAATGACTTTAGTTGAGCCTATTTGAATTCCATGTGGTGCTAGGGTTTGAACATCCCCATTTCAAATTTCAAACAATATAGACATGATCCATGGATGCTTACGAAACTAATTGCAATCAAATTCTAGGGCCGTGACACTTTGGGTGTTGGTCACATGATGATGTGAACTATGGGTGTTAATCACATGGTAATGTGAACTATTGATGTTAAATCACATGGCGATGTGAACTAGATTATTGAGTCTAGTGCAAGTGGGATACTGAAGGAAATATGCCCTAGAGGCAATAATAAAGTTATTATCTATTTCCTTATATCATGATAAATGTTTATTATTCATGCCAGAATTGTATTAACCGGAAACATAATACATGTGTGAATACATAGACAAACAGTATGTCACTAGTATGCCTCTACTTGACTAGCTCATTGAATGAAAGATGGTTAAGTTTCCTAGCCATAGACATGAGTTGTCATTTGATTAAATGGGGTCACATCATTAGAGAATGATGTGATTGACTTGACCCATTCCGTTAGCATGGCACTTGATCGTTTAGTTTGTTGGTATTGCTTTCTTCATGACTTATACATGTTCCTATGACTATGAGATTATGCAACTCCCGTTTACCAGAGGAACACTTTGTGTGCTACCAAACGTCACAATGTAACTGGGTGATTATAAAGGTGCTCTACAGGTGTCTCCGAAGGTACTTGTTGGGTTGGCGTATTTCGAGATTAGGATTTGTCACTCCGATTGTCGGAGAGGTATCTCTGGGCCCACTCGGTAATGCACATCACTATAAGCCTTGCAAGCATTGCAACTAATAAGTTAGTTGCGGGATGATGTGTTACGGAACGAGTAAAGAGACTTGCCAGTAACGAGATTGAACTAGGTATTGAGATACCGATGATCGAATCTCGGGCAAGTAACATACCGATGACAAAGGGAACAACGTATGTTGTTATGCGGTTTGACCGATAAAGATCTTCGTAGAATATGTAGGAGCCAATATGAGCATCCAGGTTCCGCTATTGGTTATTGACCGGAGACGTGTCTCGGTCATGTCTACATAGTTCTCGAACCCATAGGGTCCGCACGCTTAAAGTTCGATGACGGTTATATTATGAGTTTATGTGTTTTGATGTACCGAAGGTAGCTCGGAGTCCCGGATGAGATCAGGGACATGACGAGGAGTCTCGAAATGGTCGAGACGTAAAGATCGATATATTGGACGACTATATTCGGACATCGGAAAGGTTCCGAGTGATTCGGGTATTTTCGGGAGTACCGGGGAGTTACGGGAATTCGTATTGGGCCTTAATGGGCCATACGGGAAAGGAGAGAAAGGCCTCAAAGGGTGGCCGCACCCCTCCCCATGGGCTGGTCCGAATTGGACTAGGGATGGGGGCGCCCCCTTCCTTCCTTCTCCTTTTCCCTTCCCTTTCCTTCCCTCCTACTCCTACTACTTAGAAGGGCTCCTAGTTCTACCAGGAAAGGGGGAATCCTACTCCCGATGGGAGTAGGACTCCCCTAGGGCGTGCCATAGAGAGGGCCGGCCCTCCCCCTCCTCCACTCCTTTTTATACGGGGGCAGGGGGCACCCTAAAGACACAACAATTGATCCCTTGGATCTCTTAGCCGTGTGCGGTGTCCCCCTCCACCATAATCCACCTCGGTCATATCGTAGCGGTGCTTAGGCGAAGCCCTGCGTCGGTAGAACATCATCATCGTCACCACGCCATCGTGCTGACGGAAGTCTCCCTCAAAGCTTGGCTGGATCGGAGTTCGAGGGACGTCATCGAGTTGAACGTGTGCAGAACTCGGAGGTGCCATGCGTTCGGTACTTGATCGGTCGGATCGTGAAGACGTACGACTACATCAACCGTGTTGTGCTAACATGGACAACACTCTCTCCTCTCGTTGCTATGCATCACCATGATCTTGCGTGTGCGTAGGAATTTTTTTGAAATTACTATGTTCCCCAACAAGAGGTCCTCCAGCTTGCGAATAATGCCCTTGAGTGCAATAATATGTTCCTTCAACAAAATATTTTCTTGTGTGAGATACTTGTTTTGTATACGAGCTAAATCAATCATCTTGAAAGCTTCGATCTCAGTTGGGGTGAGAAGATTATGATCAAGTTGGAGGGTGTCTTTTGCTGCTGGAGCTTGATCCTCCGTGGCCTTCCTGATCCTTTCATCCATGTTGACCCTCGTGGGTTCTTCCCTCTTCAGATCTATCTTCATTAGCCAAGCATCGTTGTCACCATTGTTGGAGGAGGGAGACGACATGATGCCTAGCCTGGAAAACCCTGACAGAAAACAGCTCGAAACAAGAACAGAGGAGGTTTGTGTGATACAGGAGTCAAAACCTTCGGGAGGTTATATAATGAATTTTTATCGACCAAAATACGTAACATGCAAGAAAACGGAGTCCGGAAGGCACACGAGGTGCTCACGAGGTAGGGGGGCGCGCCCAGGGGGTAGGGCGTGCCCACCACCCTCATGGGGCCCTAGTGTCCTTCCCGGACTGCTACTTATTTTTCTATTTTTCTAAATATTCCAAAACGGAGAAATATTGCCTTAAAAATTGTTTTGGAGTCGGTTTACTTACCTACCACATACCTATTCCTTTCCGAAGTCTGAAACGGTCCGGAAAGTGTCCCTTATGTATTCCTCTGGGGTTACGGTTTCAATAATATTGGTTTCAACATTTATGGGATTACCTGAGATATAATGTTTAATTCTTTGACCGTTTACCACCTTCGGATTTGTGCCCTCGAAGTTGTCGATTTTTATGGCACCGAAACGATAGACCTCTTCGATAACATAGGGACCTTCCCATTTAGAGAGAAGTTTTCCTGCAAAAAATCTTAAACGAGAGTTGTATAGCAATACATAATCACCTATATTAAACTCACGCTTTTGTATCCTTTTGTCATGCCATCTTTTAACTTTTTCTTTAAACAACTTGGCATTTTCATAAGCTTGGGTTCTCCATTCATCAAGTGAGCTAATATCAAATAACCTCTACTCACCAGCAAGTTTAAAATCATAGTTGAGCTCTTTAATAGCCCAATACGCCTTATGTTCTAGTTCGAGAGGTAAGTGACATGCTTTTCCATAAACCATTTTATACGGAGACATACCCATAGGATTTTTATATGCAGTTCTATAAGCCCATAATGCATCATCAAGTTTCTTGGACCAATTCTTTCTAGACCTATTAACAGTCTTTTGCAAAATTAATTTGAGCTCGCTATTGCTCAGCTCTACTTGACCACTAGACTGAGGGTGATAAGGAGATGCAATTCTATGATTAACATCATATTTAGCAAGCATTTTACGGAAAGCACCATGAATAAAGTGTGAACCACCATCAGTCATTAAATATCTAGGGACTCCAAACCTCGGGAAAAATAACTTCTGTAAGCATTTTAATAGAAGTGTTATGATCAGCACTACTAGTTGGAATAGCTTCTACCCACTTAGTAACGTAATCAACAACAACTAGAATATGTGTGTATCCATTAGAGGCAGGAAAAGGTCCCATATAATCAAAGCCCCAAACATCAAATGGTTCAATAACAAGTGAATAATTCATAGGCATTTCTTGACGTCTACTAATATTACCAATTCTTTGACATTCATCACAAGACAAGACAAACTTACGGGCATCCTTGAAGAGAGTAGGCCAATAAAAACCAGATTGCAATACCTTATGTGCAGTTCTATCTCCAGTGTGGTGTCCTCCATAAGACTCGGAGTGGCACTTGCGTAGGATCTATTCCTGTTCATGCTCAGGTACACAACATCTAATAACACCATCTACTCCTTCTTTGTAAAGATGTGGGTCATCCCAAAAGTAATGTCTTAAACCATAGAAAACTTTTTCTTTTGTTGGTATGTGAAGCTAGGTGGTATAAATTTCGCAACAATATAATTAGCATAATCAGCATACCATGGAGTACTACGAGAAGTACTTATAACATTTAATTGTTCATCAGGAAAGCTATCATTAATAGGTAGTGGGTCATCAAGAATATTTTCTAACCTAGACAAGTTGTCTTCAACGGGGTTCTCAGCTTCCTTTCTATCAACAATATGCTGATCAAATTCTTGTAGCAAGAGAACCCATCTAATAAGTCTAGGTTTAGCATCTTTCTTTTCCATAAGATATTTAATAGCAGCATGATCAGTTTGAATAGTTACTTTAGAATCAATAATATAAGATCTAAACTTATCACAAGAAAATACAACTGCTAAAAGCTCTTTTTCAGTAGTAGCATAATTTCTTTGAGCATTGTCTAGAGTCTTACTAGCATAATGAATAACATTTAATTTCTTATCAACTCTTTTCCCTAGAACAGCACCTACAGCATAATCACTAGCATCACACATAATTTCAAAGGGTAGGTTCCAATCAGGTGGCTGAACAACAGGTGCAGTGACTAATGCTTTCTTAAGTATTTCAAATGCTTCTACACAATCATCATAAAAGACAAATGGTATATCTTTTTGCAATAAATTAGTCAGAGGCCGAGAAATTTTTGAGAAGTCCTTAATGAACCTCCTATAAAATCCAGCGTGACCAAGGAAACTTCTTATACCTTTGATGTCCTTGGGACATGGCATCTTTTCAATAGCATCAACCTTGGCTTTATCAACTTCAATACCTCTTTCAGAAACTTTATGCCCCAAGACAATACCTTCATTAACCATAAAGTGGCACTTTTCCCAATTCAAGACAAGATTAGTTTCTTCACATCTCTGCAAAACTCGATCAAGATTGCTCAAGCAATCATCAAAAGAGGAAGCATAGATGGAAAAGTCGTCCATGAAAACCTCACAAACCTTTTCACAAAAGTCAGAGAATATAGCCATCATGCATCTTTGAAAGGTAGCAGGTGCATTACATAAACCAAAAGGCATACGTCTATAAGCAAAAGTACCAAAAGGGCATGTAAAGGTAGTCTTTGATTGATCTCTAGCTGACACAGGTATTTGAGAGAAACCAGAATAACCATCTAGAAAGCAATAGTGTGTATGTTTGCATAATCTTTCTAGCATTTGATCAATAGAAGGTAAGGGGTAATGATCTTTCTTAGTATCTTTATTTAATTTGCGGAAATCAATTACCATCCTATAACCTGTGATAATTCTTTGTGGAATCAATTCATCTTTATCATTAGGAAAAACAGTAATACCTCCCTTCTTAGGGACACAAGGGACAAGACTTACCCACTCACTATCAGCAACGGGATAGATTATACCTGCCTCCAGAAGCTTTAGTATTTCTTTTCCTACCACTTCTTTCATTTTAGGATTCAGACGTCGTTGAGGATCACAAACTGGTTTGGCATCTGCTTCCAAATTTATTTTATGTTGACATAGAGTGGGACTAATGCCCTTAAGATCATCAAGAGTATATCCAATAGCAGCACGGTGCTTCTTCAGAGTTTTCAATAATCTTTCTTCTTCATGCTTTGAAAGGTTAGCACTAATAATAACGGGATATATCTTCTTTTCATCAAGATAAGCATATTTAAGATTATCAGACAAAGGTTTAAGCTCAAACACGGGATCACCCTTGGGTGGAGGTGGATCCCCTAAAATTTCAACAGGCAAATTATGTTGCAGAATAGGTTCCTATTTAAAGAATACTTCATCTATTTCCCTTCTTTCATTCATGAACATATCATTTTCATGGTCTAGCAAATAGTGTTCTAAAGGATCACTAGGAGGCACGGAAATAGAAGCAAGACCAATAATTTCATCCTTACTAGGTAATTCTTCCTCACGATGTTGTTTACTAAATTTAGAGAAACTAAACTCATGAACCATATCATCCAATCCAATAGTAACAACATTCTTTGTGCAGTCTATGGTAGCATTGACAGTATTTAAGAAGGGTCTACCAAATATAATGGGACAAAAACTATCTTGTGGGGAACCAAGAACAAGAAAATCAGCAGGATATTTAGTCTTCCCACACAAGACTTCAACATCTCTAACAATTCCAATTGGTGCAATAGTATCTCTATTAGCAAGTTTAATAATGACATCAATATCTTCTAACTCAATAGGTGCAATTTCATTCTTAATTTCTTTGTATAAGTCAATAGGTATTACACTAGCACTAGCACCCATATCACATAAGCCATGATAACAATAATCTCCTATTTTAACAGAAATAACAGGCACGCCTACCACAGGTCTATGTTTATCTTTATCACAAGGTTTAGCAATTCTAGCATTTTCACCTTCGAACTGAATAACATGCCCATCAATATTATCAGATAAGAGATCTTTAACAATAGCAATATTAGGTTCTACTTTAACTTGCTCAGGAGGTGTATAAGTTCTAATGTTGATTTTACGAACAACAGTTGCAGCTTTAGCATGATCCTTTATTCTAACAGGGAAAGGTGGTTTCTCAATATAAGAAGTAGGAACAATAGGATCATTATAAGTGACAGTCTTTTCTTCAACTTTAATAGGTGCATCTACTTTTACTTCTATGGGAGGATGATATTTAAACCACTTCTCCTTAGGGAGATCAACATAAGTAGCAAAAGATTCATAGAAAGAAGCTACTATCTCAGAGTCAAGTCCATATTTAGTGCTAAACTTACAGAAAATATCGGTATCCATAAAAGACTTAACACAATCAAACTTAGGTGCCATACCTGACTCCTTACCTTCATCGAGGTCCCAATCTTCAGAGTTGCATTTAATTCTATCCAATAAATTCCATCTGAATTCAATAGTCTTCATCATAAAAGAGCCAGCACAAGAAATATCGAGCATGGTGCGATTGTTTTCAGAAAGCTGAGCATATAGATTTTGAATAATCATTTCTCTTGGGAGCTAATGATTGGGGCATGAATATAACATTGATTTAAGCCTCCCCCAAGCTTGAGCGATGCTTTCTCCTTCACGAGGCCAGAAATTATATATATAATTGCGATCAAGATGAACAAGATGCATAGGGTAATACTTTTGATGAAATTCCAGCTTCAATCTTTTATAGTCCCAGAATCTCATATCATCACATAGCCTATACCATATCAATGTGTCTCCCTTAAAATATAAAGGGAAGAACTTCTTCTCAGCAACATCATCGGGTATACCTGCAAGCTTAAATAATCCACAAACTTCATCCACATATACTAAGTGCTCATTAGGATGCTTTGTTCCATCTCCTATAAAGGGTCAGCTAGCAGTTTTTCCATCATACCCGAAGAAAATTCAAAAGGAGTTTCATTTTCAATAGGTTCAGTAGGTTGAGGAGCAACTCTTTGCTCTACTGGACGGGGTGAAGATACCCCGAACAAGCCCCTTAGAGAATTACTTTCCATAGTAACAAGTGACAGTAAATTTCAGCACACTATATAAATTTTTTCTTACCAAATTCCACCTACCAAAGGCGCTACACTCCCCGGCAACGGCGCCAGAAAAGAGTTTTGATGACCCACAAGTATAGGGGATCTATCGTAGTCCTTTAGATAAGTAAGAGTGTCGAACCCAACGACGAGCAGAAGGAAATGATAAGCGGTTTTCAGCAAGGTATTCTCTGCAAGTACTGAAATAAGTTGTAACAGATAGTTTTGTGACGGGATAAATTGTAACGAGCAACAAGTAAAAAAAGTAAATAAAGTGCAGCAAGATGGCCCAATCCTTTTGTAGCAAAGGACAAGCCTGAACAAACTCTTATAATAGGAAAAGCGCTCCCGAGGACACATGGGAATATTGTCAAGCTAGTTTTCATCACGTTCATATGATTCGCGTTCGATACTTTGATAATTCGATATGTGGGTGGACCAGTGCTTGGGTGCTGTTCTTACTTGAACAAGCATCCCACTTATGATTAACCTCTATTGCAAGCATCTGCAACTACAACAAACGTATTAAGGTAAACCTAACCATAGCATGAAACATGTGGATCCAAATCAGCCCCTTACGAAGCAACGAATAAACAGGGGTTTAAGCTTCTGTCACTCTAGCAACCCATCATCTACTTATTACTTCCCAATGCCTTCCTCTAGGCCAAAATAATGGTGAAATGTTATGTAATCGACGTTCACATAACACCACTAGAGGCTAGACAACATACATCTTATCAAAATATCAAACGAATACCAAATTCACATGACTACTCATAGCAAGACTTCTCCCTTGTCCTCAGGAACGAACATAATTACTCACAAAGCATATTCATGTTCATAATCAGAGGGGTAATAATATGCATATAGGATCTGAACATATGATCTTTCACCAAATAAACCAACTAGCATCAACTACAAGGAGTAATCAACACTACTAGCAACCTACTAGCACCAATCCCGGACTTTGAGACAAGAATTGGATACAAGAGATGAACTAGGGTTTGGAGATGAGATGGTGCTGGTGAAGATGTTGATGGAGATTGCCCTCTTCCGATGAGAGGAGCGTTGGTGATGACGATGGTGATGATTTCCCCCTCCCGGAGGGAAGTATCCCCTGCAGAACAGCAATACCGGAGCTCTAGATTGGATCCGCCAAGGTTCCACCTCATGGCGGCGGAGTCTCATCCCAAAAAGTTCCTTCCTATTTTTTCTCATCGAAAGACTTCATATAGGAGAAGATGGGCATCGGAGGGACACCAGGGGGCCCACGAGGTAGGGGCACGCCCTAGGGGGGGCGCCCCCCACCCTCGTGAGCAGGGTGTGGCCCCCCTGGCCTTCATCTTTGGCGAGGATTTTTCTTTATTTGTTTTAAGACGTTCCTTGGAGTTTCAGGACTTTTGGAGTTGCGCAGAATAGGTCTCTAATATTTGCTCCTTTTCTAGCCCAGAATTCTAGCTGCCGGCATTCTCCCTCCTTATGTAAACCTTATAAAATAAGAGAGAATAGCCATAAGTATTGTGACATAAAGTGAAATAATAGTCCATAATGCGATAAATATCGATATAAAAGCATGATGCAGAATGGACGTATCACATCTCACGTGATGATCGGACATGGTTTAGTTGATTTGGATCACGTGATCATTTAGATGACTAGAGGGATGTCACTAGTAGAAAACGGGGCTTTGGTTCAGGCCTGGCCAGCCCATTAGTCCCGGTTCTTCACGAACCGGGGCCCATGGGGGGCATTAGTCCCGTTTCATGAGCCCAGGGCGCAGGCCGGGGCCTCGTGGGCTATAGCGACCAGACCTCAAACAGTCTGATCTCTGTGCTCTGGTGTCATCCCTGGATCAGTAATGCTGACACCACACAGTACTCGGAGGATTTATAGCAGAGTAGCAATCACACACTTATTACATTGAGTGTCTCAACCGAGAACTTATTACAATAAATATGGCTTAAGGCCATCTAATAACGATAACAGCGGAAGGCTTGGAAGATAAGTGAGTCCATCAACTCCAACGGCATCACTGAGTATAGAACCACGACCTAAAAACTCCTTAATCATCGTTTGAAAAGTCTGCAACATTAACATTGCAGCCCAAAAACGGGTCAGCACATGGAATATGCTGGCAAGGTAACACATAGAGAGTAATGGAATGAAATAGCTATACTATATGCATATTTGGCTGGTGGAAAGCTCTATGGTTACAGTTTTGCGTAAAGCCAATTTTCCCCTACTTCGAAGGAATAAATTTAATTAGTATCATGGGGGTTGTTAAACATTGAGAATGGTTGACAGCATCCTCAATCCCAATTAAGCATCATCATTAAACTTAACCCAACAAAATTAATTTAGAGTAACATTTTGAGATTCACATGATAATCCAGGTACTAGATACTCAAGATGTCCATAACCGGGGACACGGCTAACCATGATTAGTTTATTACACTCTGCAGAGGTTTGCGCACTTTTCCCCACAAGACTCGATCGCCTCTGTTTGGTTTCTCGCACTACATGGTGTTTGAGAAGACGGATGACCGAGACATAGTCTTTCAGAAGCGCTAGCACCTTACGATGGGTAGACCGTACCACCTACATCCCCTACATCTCCTAGTCTACCACTGTAAGAGTTCGCATGACCTAGTCAACTATGCTAGAGCCCATAATAGCTTGTGGCTGCACACGGAAGTTTCTACTATGAATAGTCTCATGATCCCTTTGAGCCTGGGTGGCGGTCCAAAAGAAAACAGGCAAGTCCTGGAATACCCAGGTGCCTCAATCCACCTAGATGTGTGTTTAAGTTTCCACCTTAGATAAACCATTAATTAACAATCTCACATCTGTCATGGATTTCACTCACCCAATCCACGTCTACTAGCATAGCATGGCATAATAAGCAAAAGTAGAAGTAACTCCCAAAGGTTTGATAATAACAGGTAATAGGTACAACCTCATATACTTCCCATCCCACAATTTAATTAGATCCTAATCATGCAATGTGTGAGGATTTGATCTAATGCAATAAAACTGGGTAGTAGAAAAAGGTATGATCAAAGTGTTACTTGCCTTGCTGATGATCCGCAAAACCTAACGATTCAAAGTAACAGGCGGCGCACTCCGGGTATTCTATCGCAAACAAACAAACAAGCATACAATAAGTACTCATCTAATGCACAGGTAAAACTCAAATAAGAGATCTAACCAGAAGGTTCAACTTAAGAACTCCGGTTGGCAAAAAGAATCAAATCGAACGAAGCAACGAAAGTCAAACGGTGAAAGAAAACAACATCGTTCTAGAAATCTGGATCTAGGGCAAATTTTACAGTAGAAAAATCTTGTTTAAGTTGGTTAAACGGATAGAGGGTTTCGAGACGAAACTCTAGGCGCTTGAATCGCCTGATTCCGATAAACGAGCGAAAAGTTAAACTAAAACGAAAATCGGATCAGGAATCACGATCAGAAAAATCGCGGATTTAATCCGAGAAAAAGAAAAACGACGAACGCCGAATTTTTTTCGGCACGGAAATCGATGCGCGACGAACCTCGGGCGGCGGGATCATCGGCGGTGGCAGCTTAGGGCGCTTTAGGGTTTTCCCCGGGGCCGGGCCTCGGCTTATAAAGGCCTCCCGGTCGGTGTCCAAGTCGGACACGGCCCGTTAAGTCGGTTCATTTTTTTTAATTATTCCGCTCGGAAGAAAAATAAAAAGAAGTACTAAACGGACTCCAAAAATTCCGAAATAAATTTTCGCGGGCTTCTAAAATCAAGCCGCACAAGGTGAACATTTATTTGGGCCCTAAATGCAATTTTGAAAAATGCACTTTTTCCTAAATTCAAATAAAACACCGAAAAACTCCGAAATAAAATCTTATTTGATTTTTTTATTAAATCCTCAATATTTCTTTATTTTGGGAAAGTCATTTTATTCCCTCTCTCATATTTTTGTAATAGAAATAATTGATGATAAAATAAATAAAATCAAATGATCCTATTCTCAAAATTTGAGAAAACTCAAATATGAAATTAATGAATTCCCCAACTCTCTCCGTGGGTCCTTGAGTTGCGTAGAAATTCTAGGATCAAAACCAAACGCAAATAAAATATGATATGCATGATGATCTAGTGTATAACATTCCAAATTGAAAATTTGGGATGTTACAAACCTACCCCCCTTAAGATGAATCTCGCCCTCGAGATTCGGGTTGGCTAGAAAATAGGTGAGGGTGGTCTTTGAGCAAATCTTCCTCTCACTCCCAGGTGGCTTCATCCTCTGTGTGGTGGCTCCACTGAACTTTGCAAAACTTGATAACCTTGCTGCGGGTAACTCGGTTGGCAAACTCAAGAATCTTGACTGGTTTCTCCTCGTAGGTCAAATCGTTGTCCAACTGAATAGTTTCCAAAGGCACTGTATCTCTCAACGGTATGTCAGCCATCTCCGCGTGACACTTCTTCAACTAGGAAACGTGGAACACATCATGAACTCCTGACAATCCTTCAGGCAATTCCAACTTGTAGGCCACTTCTCCCATACGCTCCAAAACTCGATATGGTCCTACAAATCGTGGTGCTAACTTCCCTTTAACTCCAAAACGCTTTGTTCCCCGAAGTGGAGATACTCGAAGATAAGCTCTATCTCCAACTTTGTAAACTGTCTCCTTCCGTTTAAAATCTGCATAACTCTTCTGTCTGGACTGGGCTACCTTGAGCCTATCGCGAATCAACTTCATCTTCTATTCAGACTCTTTAATCAAGTCAGGTCCAAACAACTCGCGGTCTCCAACTTCGTCCCATGACAACGGTGTCCTGCACCTCCTTCCGTACAAGGCTTCGAAAGGGGCCATCTTTAAACTGGTTTGATAACTGTTGTTGTAAGAGAACTCTGCATATGGCAAATTATCGTCCCAAGTAGATCCATAATCTAGCGCACAAGCTCTCAGCATATCCTCCAAAATCTGATTGACTCTGTCGGTATGTCCATCTGTCTGTGGATGAAAAGTTGTACTGAATTCTAACCTGGTTCCCAAAGTTTCGTGCAACTGCTTCTAGAACTTTGAGGTAAAGTAGGTTCCTCTATCCGATACGGTACTCCTTGGAACTCCATGCAGACATACGATCCTGGTCATGTATATCTTTGCCAACTTAGCACTCGTATAAGTGGTCTTTACTGGGATGAAATGAGCTACTTTCGTCAATCGATCAACTACAACCCAAATCGAGTCATAGCCTGAACGAGTCCTGGGCAATCCCGTGATAAAATCCATGCCTAACTTATCCCACTTCCATTCGGGTATCGGCAATGGTTGTAACAGTCCTGCTGGCTTCTGAAGCTCTGCATTTACTTTTTGACATACATCACAAACTGCTACATACTCCGCAATATCCTTCTTCATTCCGGTCCACCAGAAAATATCCCTCAAATCCAGATACATCTTGGTATTTCCTGGGTGAATTGAATACGGTGAGTCGTGTGCCTCTTGCAAAATCAACTTCCGGGTCTCCGGGTCATTGGACACATAAACACGGTCTTCAAACCATAAGGTGTCGTGCTCATCCTCACGAAATCCTTTAGCTTTTCCTTTGCTCAATTTCTCCTTTATAGCGGCAATCTCTTTGTCAGCTTTCTGAGCTTCCCTGATTTTATCCATCAAGGTTGACTGAATCTCCATTGCTGCTACATAACCTCTCGGAACTATTTCCAAACATAGTTCACAAAGATTTTCGGCTAACTCCCTTGGTATTCCTCCCGTCATTAATGTATTGACATGGCTCTTACGGCTTAATGCGTCAGCTACTACATTAGCCTTTCCGGGGAGGTAATGCAATCTCATATCATAATCCTTGATGAGCTCCAACCATCTCCTTTGTTTGAGGTTTAACTCCTTCTGTGTGAAGATGTATTTCAAACTCTTATGATCCATGTACACCTCACAATGGTTTCCAATGAGAAAATGTCTCCATATTTTCAAAGCATGCACTACGGCTGCTAACTCCAAATCATGCGTGGCATAATTTAACTCATGAGGCTTCAGTTGTCTTGAGGCATATGAAACAACTCTCCCTTCCTGCATAAGCACGGCTCCAAGTCCTCGACGTGAAGCGTCGCAATACACCTCATAATCCTTGGTCTGGTCTGGCAAAATCAACACTGGTGAGGTAACCAAACGTTTCTTCAACTCCTGGAAACTAGCCTCACATTCCTCTGTCCATATGAACTTGGTATCCTTCTTCAACAACTCAGTCATAGGCTTCGCAATCTTTGAGAAATTCTCAATAAATCTCTGGTAGTATCCTGCGAGTCCAAGAAAACTCCGGATCTCTCCAACTGTTGTTGGGGCTTCCCACTTGGTCACGGTTTCAACTTTAGCGGGATCTACTGCTATACCTTCTCCAGATATAACATGTCCGAGGAATCCTACTTCCTTCAACCAAAACTCACATTTGCTGAACTTGGCATATAATTGATGTTCTCTGAGCTTTCCAAGTACCAAACGCAAATGCTCCTTATGTTCCTCTTCATTCTTCGAATAAACCAGGATATCATCAATGAACACTACGAAGAACTTATCCAAAAACTCCATAAACACTTTGTTCATCATGTTCATAAAATAGGCAGGTGCGTTAGTCAGACCAAATGACATAACGGTGTACTCATATAGCCCATACCTGGTAGTAAAAGCTGTCTTCGGAATATCCTGTTCTCGAATCTTCAACTGGTGGTATCCTGATCGTAGATCGATCTTGGAAAATATCTTAGCTCCTTGCAATCGATCAAACAGATTGTTGATCATTAGTAACGGGTAATTGTTCTTGATCGTTACTTCATTCAATCCTCGATAATCAACAACCATCCTTAACGATCCATCTTTCTTCTCCACTAGAAGTACTGGCGATCCCCAAGGCGAAGAACTTGGGCGAATATATCCCTTATCCAGTAACTCCTTAATCTGCTTCTTAATTTCCACCAAATCCTTTGCTGGCATCCTATATGGTCTCTTTGATATTGGCCCTGTGCCTGGCAATAGCTCAATCAAAAACTCAATATCTCTATCCGGTGGCATGCCTGGCAACTCCTCTGGAAATACATCAGGGAAATCCCTTATCACTGGTACTTCCTCCTGTACAACTCCTGTTAGGCAATTTACTTGAGTCCTCTTTGGCACATGTCGGGATACATACTTGATCCTTCTCCCTTCTGGGGTGGTAAGCAAAATTGTCTTACTAGCACATTCAATATTCCCTTCATACTTTGATAACCAATCCATGCCTAATATCACATCCAATCCTTGAGATTCCAATACTATTAGGTCTGAGGGAAAAACATAGTTACCAATCCTTAATGGTAACCGATCACACCATAGACTAGCCACATACTCTGCTCCGGGCGAGGTTACTAACATGGGTGACCTAAGGGCTTGGGTTGGTAGGTTATACTTATCCACAAATCCCCTTGAGATGTATGAATGTGATGCACCAGTATCAAAAAGAACGAGTGCAGTAAATGACTTAACCAAAAACTTACCTATTACTGCATCGGGCTGAGCTTCAACCTCCTCCACGCTAACGTGGTTCACCTGTCCCCTGTTAAAAGGGTTCGGCTTCTTCCCTGAACTTCCATTACCATTTTGGCCTTCAGGACATTCATTGGCATAATGTCCAGTCTTCGAACACTTAAAGCAAGTGACTAGGCTCAGGTCCTTCTTGGCTGGGGTTGAGGGTTGGTGTGGTTCTGGCCATTGCTTCCTCCATTGCCATTACCATTCTTGGTGCCATTGTGATTGAGCGAGCTACCTCCTCCATGGGTATGCTGAAAATGTCCTCCTGGTCTAGGGGTAAAACGTGGCTTCTGCTGAGCTCCTGAATTGTACTTTACTTGTCCATACTTCCTCTTGCGATTCTCGATTTCCTGCTGCTTCCCTTCAATCATAAGAGCACGATCTACCAACTCCTGGTAGTTGTTGAAGGTGGCTACCATCAACTGGATGCTCAACTCATCATTCAGTCCTTCTAGAAACTTCTCCTGCTTAGCTGCATCCGTAGCAACATCATCTGGGGCATAACGTGCTAGCTTACTAAATTCCTCCACATACTGGCCAACTGTTCTTCCTCCTTGGCGCATGTTGCGAAACTCACGCTTCTTCATGGCCATAGCTCCTGCTGAAACATGGGCAGTACGAAAAGCCTGCTGAAACTGGTCCCATGTGACAGTGTCTACTGGGAAAGTGGCTGTGAAATTCTCCCACCATGATGCTGCGGGTCCTTCTAGCTGATGTGCGGCAAACTTCACCTTCTCCGCATTTGTGCATCCTGCTGTGTTCAACTCCCTAGCTGTCTTGCGGAGCCAATCATCCGCTACTATTGGCTCGGTGCTACTGGAAAACACCGGCAGATTCAGCCTAAGAAAACGGGCTAAGTGGTCAACAGGTGGTGGTGGTGGTGGGTTGTTGTTGTTGTTCCCCTGATTCTGATTCTGGACTAGCAACTGCATCAATGTGTTTTGCTGCTGGATCAACTGGGTGAGCTCCGGGGGAAAGGCAAATCCGGGGTCACGTCTCGGAGGCGTCTGAGGGTTTAGAAAAGATAAGATATAAGAATAGAGGGGGTCTAAAGAGAAAACACTACCCATATGCACATGAGGCAAAACAAACAATTCACTTCAATCAATCAAACAAAGGCATACAACCGATCTATCTATCACAAAAGTGCTCGGACTACTATATTTACATGGTGGACTACTACTACTACTGATGAGGTGGTCTACTAGAAATATTCTACGGTCGTTGACTCCATAATATCTGCTCCAGCTTCATCAACATAGTCATCATTGCTACTATCTGGTTCCGAGTCGGTGCCGTCGATGATGATGTAGTCTTCCGGGCTAATCTCCTGGGGTTCTTCGTCTTCATCTACTGGCGTAGGGCCTCCCATAAATATTCCAATCTTCTTGATCAGGTCGTCATTCTTCTCCACCAATACTTCAATTTCCTCTTCATAATCTTCACGTGTAGCCTTGAGTTCTTCCTCCAATTCCTTGATTCTTGTCTTAGCCTTCTTCAGATCTATCATGTCGGCGCACATCTGGTTCTCTTGTCGTCGAATGTGCTGGTTTAACTCCTGGATAAAAGCTGCGATTGATCTATCCTTCCTGGTGCTGATCATCTCCCAGTGTTCATCTCGGCGCCCACAAATCTGGTAGATAGTATCCTTGAGATCCTTGCGGTAGACTTCTCCAATGCGTCCCATGGCGATGTGAGCTGCCATGCTCTTTCCTAGATTCCAAGTTGGTGCATCAAAAGAAAACTCTATGGGCTCAGTGACTGGCATGAACGTCCTTCCTGGAACTTGAACTTGAATCATCCAGCGCTCTTCTTCAGGTAAAGTGGCGTTGTAGGTTCCGGTGAAACTTGGTACTCCTATGTTCAGGTATCTAGTGACTTCCTTCAAGTGTCGTCCAAAGGGTGTATCTTCATCCGGTTGTGTGAACTTGTTCCTTGCATCCGCCATCCTAAAGAGTATAAAAGATGAGAGGTCAGAAGAGAAGAGAATGGATAGTGATGTAGGTCTTTAGCTTAGTGGTCGTATCCTACAGTCAACGTGTGCTCTGATACCATCTCTGTACCGACCAGACCTCAAACAGTCTGATCTCTGTGCTCCGGTGTCATCCCTGGATCAGTAATGCTGACACCACACAGTACTCGGAGGATTTATAGCAGAGTAGCAATCACACACTGTCGGTGTACTAGAGCAGGGGTACCCTAGTACCCCGAACTTGTGCACGGGCAGTCGCAGCGTCCCGCGGCAAGGCTTGCCGGGTGACCGCCAAGGTCCTCCGTGGTTCCTTTGGAGCCATTCAAGAACAAAGTGTCCAAGCCAAGAAGACAAGACCCCGGCAAGAGGAGCCTGCTGGGAAGGCTAACAAAAGCATCCCAAGACCCCGGCAAGAGGAGCTTGCCGGGAAGGCCACCCAAGGCATTTCAAGGAACTTGCCGCGGCGCACCACGCGCCCCGGCAAGGCCCAGTGAGCGACAAGCTCCCGGAGGTGACAAGACAATGACAGCGGCAAGGCGCTTGCCGCGGCAAGACGCCACTGTGCCCGCGCTCCAGCACATCCACCAACGTGTCGCTCTGGGACCCCTCCAGGCGTACGTGGCGGAAGGCTGTGCAGCTTGCGGTGCGCGGTGGCAAGCGGCGCTGACAAGATCGCCATCGTGGCGAACGGTGGCGTCCCTGGCGGTCCCTTTTCGCACTGTTGAGGCGACACAGACGGGCATTTAAGGCGCTTGTCCCCTGCCGTCAGGGTTAGGTATGATACACTGTAGCGGGTAGCTGTGCCTACCACAGCACCTTTCCATTTTTGCCCTTTACCTCTGTTGCCACCTGTCGGTAACCCCTTGAGCATATAAAAGGAGGCCCGTGTGCAACATAGAGGGGGGTTCGAACACTCACGCTCGGTCTTGCTAGCTGCTGGTGTGTACTGTAGCATTCATCGCTCCCGAGCAAGAAACCAATACAAACCACAAAGTAGGAGTAGGGTTTTACGCATCCGTGCGGCCCGAACCTGGGTAAATCGCTCGCGTGCATCGCCTCGATCCGCTCTTTGCGCGACCTCCGCCCCCGCCGAACCGAAAGGGACCCGGTCCGCCGGTCCCATAGGTGCCCGTGGATCAGTACCCCGGCATCTTTGGCGCGCCAGGTAGGGGGCGTCGAAGTTGTGTGAATCAGATCCGGCGTTCTCGCGAGCTAGATCTTCATCATCTTCATCAACATGCCGCCGAAGAAGAAGGTTTCAGAGGCAGCTGCTCCGCCCTTGCCGAACCGAAAGGGACCCGGTCCGCCGGTCCCATAGGTGCCCGTGGATCAGTACCCCGGCATCTTTGGCGCGCCGAGCCAACCACCGCCGGAGCAAACGACTGATGGGGCAGACGCCGGCGGAAGAACGGGCATCGACGAGGGAGCTCACGGTGCTGCCAGGTCCAAGGACAGGGCTGCGCTGCCCATCGGCGGTGTAGCCGGCTCCCACAATGACCGGGCGCACTCCAAGACCTCGGCGTCCGTGCATGCACCGCACCCGTCTCACGAGGCGCGGGACCGGCAGTGTCATGGTACTCATGGTACCATGCGTTCACTAGACCAAGATCGAGCTGGTGGATCTCGGAGCGCTCAGGACCACCATGCACGTCAACCTGCTGGCGCGAGCGAGGCACGGTCGCCTGGACGGGATACTGCTCCTTCTAACGTGGTTAGAAGTCCGAGCATATCCCGCTCCTCGCACCGGTCGCCACCGCCACCCGCCACTGCAGCAGAAGCTCTGGCGCGAGCTCAGCTGCTCCTAGACTACCCTCCAACGGCGGACAAGATCGACGATTGGGGGGCCACCATCCAGAGTCTCATGGGCTTCGCCAACGGCGACACACCACGGCAGCCAAGCACGTCGCAGCCGTGGCAAGCCAACCAGGCACGAGCCGGAGACGACAAGACTGGTGGGGGTGCAACTACTGTGCACTCTCCGCCCCGAAGGCCAAGATCGCTGACTCGCCGGATCCACCTCGACAGCGACTCCACCGCGTCGACAGATCCGCGAGCTCGTCACGATCAACGCCAAGTTCTTCAAGAACGACAACAAGAAGACGCTCATACTCGCATCGAGCGCCGAAGAGAAGCGCGACGTCAATCAGACCAGCACGCTGGGCCCTCTGTTGACATGCATGCGCCAGGGGAACCAGGCGACTTGCCGTACGCGGGAGGTTGCCCTGCGTTCACTCATGAGCTGCGGCAAGTCCAGTGGCGCAGCACAAAGAATTTCAGGCCAGATGTACCAGAGAAGTACGACGGCAAGACGCATCCGTCGGAGTTCCTCAGCATCTACACCATCGCGGTGCAGGCTGCCAGGGGGCGAGACGACAAGATCCTTGCCAATTACTTCCCGTTGGTGCTCAAGCCCAACGTCAGATCCTGGCTCATGCACTTGCCGGACAACTCCATATCCTCCTGGGCAGACCTGTGCCATCAGTTTGTTGGCGCCTTTACAGGCGGCCACAAACCTCATGGCCAAGAGAGTGACCTTCATCTGCTCGCCCAGAAGGAAGGAGAGCCCCTGCGCAAGTACATTCAGAGGTTCAGCCGTGTACAGTACAACATCCCAGACGTCCACCCCGCCGCGGTCATCAGCGCCTTCCATCAGAATGTGCGTAACCACAGGATGCGGGAGGAGATGGCGATGTGCAGGATCAGAGACGTCAGTGAGCTGTATGCCCTGGCCGACAAGTGTGCACGTGCTGAGGAAGGGAGGAGACTCCCCGGAGAGAAGACCGGAGCAGAAGGATCTGACAGTGAGGATGCTGCCCCGGCAAGGAAGAACCGGCGGTGCAACAGGAAGAAGAAAGGCAAAGAGGTGCTAGTCGTTGAGCAGTCCGGCAACGAAGGTGGCGCCAAGAAGGCTATAGTTGGTAGCTCCGGCAAGGAAGTTGCCGCGTGCACCAACTGTCAGGCTGTGGCAGTCGCCGACAAGCAGGACGGCTCCGACAAGCAATATTGCAAGATTCACCGCACCAAGGGCCATGACCTCCAAAGCTGCAAGAAGGTCGAGCAGCTTGTCCAGCAGCAGAAGGCTGAGTACGAGCGACGCGACAAGGAGAGGGCCCAAGGAGGTGCTGCAGAATCCGGCAAGAAGCGTGCCGGCCGGGGAGGACGCCGCGGCAAGGCCAAGCAGCGGCAAGGAGATAGACCTCCCCACGGCCGCGACAACGATGAAGAAGACGACGACGACGAAGACATGGACGATGTTGAGACCAGTGAGCAGGAGTTTCAGAAAGCCACAGAGGTCTTGTGCGTTGACGGCGGTGCTTCCCTGCATACTTCACACCGCCAACTCAAGCAGTGGGTGTGGGAAGTCAATGCAGTGGAACCACCTGTCGAATCGCGCAAACTTCTAAAATGGTCCAGCACGCCTATCATTTTTGACATTGAGGACCACCCTGATCGCACAACTGCGGTCGGGTGTTTGCCGATGTTGGTTTCACCAACTATCCGCAACCTCAAGGTCACCAAGATGCTAGTTGACGGCGGGGCCGGCTTGAACCTGATCTCCTCCGCTGTACTCCAAAAACTCCAGATCCCTGACAGCGAGCTTGAAGAGACCGGCACATTCCAAGGAATTAACCCGGGAAGGAGCAAGCCGAAGGGGAAAGTCACGCTGCCAGTGACATTTGGCAGCGAGCTCAACTTCAGGACTGAGAGGGTCACATTTGACGTTCCCGATATTCCGTTGCCTTACAATGGGATACTTGGCTGTCCAGCACTCGCCAAGTTAATGGCAGCCTCTCATTATGCATACAACATACTGAAGATGCCAGGCCCGATAAGCGTCATCTCTGTCCCTGGCGACAAGAAGGATGCGCTTATCTGTGCCGACAAGATCTACTGGGAAGCAGCAGCCGCAGCAGATCGCAAGCCACTTGCCGCTGAAGCTCCCGGGGGAAAGAAGACCAAGTCCGGAAAGAGTTCTGATGCCCACTCCGGCAAGCGCACCTCTTCAGAGTGCTGCGCTGCCGTCGAGGACGCACCATCGAGCTCCACCGGCAAGTGTAAGAAGACGATGGCAGCTCCACCAGAGACGAAGAAGGTGTCCGCCAAGGAGGATGGCACTGGTGGTACCTTCACCATCAGTGCCACTCTCGACCCCAAATAGGAAAGCGCGCTCGTTGCTTTCCTGCAGGTGAATGTCGACGTGTTTGCGTGGCGACCGTCTGACATCCCCGGTGTTCCCAAGAAAGTAATTGAGCACCACCTTGCCATTTGTCCTCATGCGCGGCCCGTCAAGCAGAAGGTTAGGAAGCAGGGAGTGGAGCGCCAAGAATTCATTGCAGAAGAGATCAAGAAGCTGGAAGCAGCAGGCCTTGTCAGAGGAGTGCTCCATCCTACGTGGTTGGCCAATCCTGTAGTCGTGCGCAAGGCAAATGGGAAATGGAGACTTTGTATCGATTTTACTGATGTTAACAAAGCTTGTCCCTTAGACCCATTTCCTTTGCCGCGCATTGACCAGATTGTTGACTCCACAGCCGGATGTGATTTGCTTTCATTTCTTGATGCATATTCAGGATACCATCAGATCTTCATGGTAGAAGAGGATGAGGAGAGGACCGCATTTATTACTCCATGTGGCACGTACTGTTTCGTACGGATGCCTTTCAGATTAAAAAATGCTGGTTCAACATTTGCAAGAGTAGTTCATGTCGCTCTTGAGCCGCAAATACACAGAAATGTGGAAGCCTACGTGGATGATATAGTGGTCAAGAGCAAGGACGGAGCAACTTTGATTCAAGATTTAGACGAGACCTTTGCAAATCTGCGCAAGATCAGCCTCAAGCTCAACCCAGAGAAGTGTGTGTTTGGAGTTCCCTCCGGCAAGCTTCTCGGGTTCTTTGTGTCTCAGCGGGGAATTGAAGCCAATCCCGACAAGATCAAGGCCATTGAGCAGATTGAAGCACCAAGGCGCGTCAAGGATGTACAAAGGCTTGCCGGTTGCGTGGCTGCTCTCAGCAGGTTTATCTCTCGGTCTGCTGAGCGCGCCCTGCCGTTTTTCAAATTATTGAAAAAGGCAGGTCCAATGAGATGGACTCCGGAAGCGGAGGCTGCGTGCAAGACTTGAAGAGGTACATGTCCTCCCCCCCAATACTTGTCGCACCTAAGCCACAAGAGAAGTTGCTGCTCTATATAGCGGCAACCAATCAAGTGGTTAGTGCTGCGTTAGTAGCGGAGAGGGAGGCAGATGATGAGCCTGCAACCACGGCAAGCACATCCAGCGACAAGCAAGGGGCTTCCCCGGCAAGCTCTGGTCCCGACAAAGATGAATCTGCGCAGATGCGAGAGGAGATACAGAAGAAAATGGTGCAGCGCCCAGTTTACTTTGTCAGCTCCCTTCTGCAGGGGGCTAGGTCAAGGTACTCTGGCATGCAGAAATTGCTTTTCGGCCTTCTCATGGCCTCGAGAAAGCTGCGCCATTACTTCCAAGCACATGAGATCACAGTTGTCACTCGCTTTCCGCTGAAGAGGATACTGCAGAATCCAGAAGCGACAGGCAGGATTGTTGAGTGGGCACTGGAACTGTCGATCTTTGGCCTCAAGTTTGAAAGTACTTCAACTATCCAGAGCAGAGCATTGGCAGAATTCATAGCAGAATGGACGCCAACACCAGATGAAGAAATTCCAGAAACGAGCATCCCCGACAAGGAAGTAAACAAAGAGTGGCTGATGTACTTTGATGGTGCCTTTTCTCTGCAAGGCGCCGGCGCTGGCGTGCTGCTTGTCGCACCCACTGGAGAGCACCTCAAGTACGTAGTCCAGATGCACTTTCCCAAGGAGCAAGCAACAAACAATACTGCAGAGTATGAAGGCTTGCTTGCCGGTCTCAGGATCGCGGCAGACCTTGGGATCAAGAAGCTCATTATTAGGGGTGACTCACAGCTTGTCGTCCACCAAGTAAACAAGAGCTACCAGAGTCCGTTGATGGAAGCTTACGTCAACGAAGTGAGAAAGCTAGAAGAACACTTTGACGGCCTACAAATGGAACACGTTCCAAGAGCTCAGAACGCCATTGCAGATGGCCTGTCAAAGTGCGCCGCACTTAAGTTACCTGTGGAACCAGGGATCTTTGTGCTCAAGCTGACTCAGCCGTCCATTACGCCATCAACTGGACAGAGCAAGAAGAGGAAGTTGATTTCTGGTGACTATTTGCCGGCAGAGCTTCCCGAAGCCGCCGCCAAGAAGGTCCCCAAGATCAACGCCAAGAGCGCTGAGGAGCAGTCTGCTCCGACAAGCCCTAGGGTTTGTTCCGTTGAAGCAGAAGCTCCCAACAAGTTTTTCTCCGGCAAGCTTGCCGGGGAACGTCACGCTCCGGCAGAGCCGCAGGTTCTTGCCGTAGAAGCGGATGTTCCCGCAGCAGTCCCCAAGATCAACACCAAGAGCGCTGAGGAGCAGTTTGCTCCAGCAAACCCCAGGATTTGTTCCGTTGAAGCAGAAGCTCCCGGCAAGTTTCGCTCCGGCGAGCTTGCCGGGGAACGTCAAGCTCCGGCAGATCCGCAAGTTCTCGCCGTAGAAGCGGATGTTCCCGCAGCGACAGATTTGCCTTTAGTCCTTGTTGTCGAGCCACAAGCTCCAGCATGGGCACAGCGGATTGTCCACTTCCTTCAGACAGGAGAGCTTCCCGAAGAGCATGAAAAAGCGGAAAAATTAGCCCGGCAGTCAAGTATGTACCAGTTTGTCGACAAGACACTGTACAGAAGAAGACTCAACGGTGTGAAATTGAAGTGCATTCACCGGGAAGATGGACAAAACCTGTTGGCAGAGATACATGGAGGCATATGTGGTCACCACATTGGCGCAAGAGCGCTTGTCGGCAAAGCATTCCGGCAAGGTTTCTTCTGGCCAACAGCCCTCCAGGATGCAACTGCACAAGTAACCAAGTGTGAAGCGTGCCAATTTCATTCCAAGTAGATACACCAACCAGCTCAAGCTCTCCAGACGATCCCTTTATCCTGGCCATTTTCGGTATGGGGGCTCGACATCCTAGGCCCCTTTCCCCGAGCTGTCGGGGGCTTTGAGTACTTGTACGTTGCAATCGACAAGTTCACAAAGTGGCCGGAAGTGGAACCAGTGAGGAAGGTGACAGCATAGTCAGCAGTCAAGTTCTTCAGGTCGATTGTTTGCCGCTTCGGGATCACCGACAACGGTACACAATTTACGAGCCGCACCTTCATGCAGTACGTCCAAGATCTTGGCGCTAAGGTCTTCTTCGCTTCTGTTGCTCACCCGAGAAGCAACGGTCAAGCGGAGAGGGCAAATGTTGAAGTGCTGCGCGGGCTCAAGACCAGAACTTTCGATAGGCTGCACAAGTGCGGAAGAAACTGGATCGAGGTGCTGCCGGTGGTTCTTTGGTCGATCAGGACGACGCCAAATCGAGCCACTGGCCAAACACCTTTCTCTCTAGTCTATGGAGCAGAGGCAGTTATCACCACAGAACTCGTATACGGGTCACCTCGAGTGCTCGCTTATGATGAGCTTGAGAAAGAGCAGCTGCGACAAGACGACGCGCTGCTCCTTCAGGAAGATCGTCTTCAGGCTGCTGTGCGAGCTGCTCGCTACCAGCAAGCTTTGCGCCGCTACCATAGCCGCAAAGTTAATGCCAGAAGTCTCAAGGAAGGCGACCTTGTTCTTCGGCGTGTTCAGTCCGCCAAGAATTCCAACAAGTTGACGCTGAAGTGGGAAGGCCCTTACCGGGTGAAACGAGTCACTAGGCCTGGCGCTGTCCGCCTTGAGACCGAAGGTGGCATTCCGGTGAGCAACTCCTGGAACATTGAACATCTTCGTAAGTTTTACCCGTAAGGCGCGGTTGTCGGAACCTGTTCCGGCAACCACCTTTTGTACAAGTCTTGCCGCTGTTGCATGTAATCCTTCGTACAAAGCCGGGCGCAGATCCCGTGCGTAAATAAAGCTCATGTGCTCCGCACATTTTTTCGATTTTATGCTTTCTATTTTTTGGCATATATGATCTGACACTTTGTGCAGCACCTACTCCACGGTAAGCAGTAACGAGCCGTAAATTTCCATATCTGTATTTGTCTCTTCTTTCTTTCGAAAGGAAGGTTCCCCTCGCCCACAAGTTTGCCGGGGGGGAGAGGAGAAGAATATGGTATGGACCAGGTGTCGCTCAAGGAAGTTTCGCCTTGCCGGGAAGCAAACAACAGAAAAGCTAAGTTGCCAAAGTTTGAGCAATCAATTTTTTTAAAATTTTAAGTTATCTCCCTTGAACGACCACACTTTGTATGGAAAACCTATGCGCGGAGGAACCAACTCGTAGCTAGTTGCGCCTTTACTTTGTTTCGAGTCCGCTCAACAACTTAAGCGAGCTGCTAGCGCCCTTACTTTGCTTCGAGTCCGCTCAGCAACTTAAGTGAGCCGCCAGCGCCCTTACTTTCTTTCGAGTTCGCTCGGCAACTTAAGTGAGCTGCAACTAGTTGCGACAAGGTTTCTTGCCGGTAGCAGCACCGCCAGCAGGCTGCTGACGTCCCGCACTCAGCGCTCGCGGCCCAGGTGCCTGCACCGGCAAGTTCCCTAAAAGCGTAGGGTAAAAAGACATACAAAGGGGGGAGTCAAGTAAAGGAAATAACGTTGCAATCATTGCCCAGAATAAAAGTTATATTACAAGGATAGCTTGTCGCGGCTCTAATAGTTTGTTTTCATAACATGCCAAACAGCGACAAGGAAATAAGAAATGGGCGGCCTAATCTACGCGATCGCCTTCGACCCTCTTGATCCCGCTCACCTTGTCCACAATGGGTGCGACAAGGGCCTTGAGCTCCTCCAGATCGGCCTCCGGCGGCAAGGTCCTGAGGATGTTGGTGAGGCGGAGGCCCGGATTGCGGAAGGCCACCTTGATCAACACTTTCTCGAGGGCTCCTGCGCAGATCTTGCGCGATTCATCGGCCAGCTGCTTGGGGATCCTCTCCCGGAGTCGCTGGAGGGCTGTCGCCATGCCCTTGAAGAATAGGACGAGCTTGGCGCTGGGCTGGAGGTTGTCGTCGGAGGGATACCCAAGATCCACCATTCCCAGCTGCGCCAGCTCCTTGTCGATATCTGTGGCGGCGTTCACCAGACTCTCTGTCCAGTGCGTCACAGTCTCCCTGAAGGCGTTCTGGGCGGCGGCAGCGCTCTCCAACAGCACCTTGTCGTCCTTGATCTCCTCCTTCAAGGCCGCCTCCCGCTTCTTGGCGATGTCCAGAGTCTTGGTCAAAGTGGTTAGCTTCAACTCAAGATCCACGTTGGAGACCTTGGCGGCGCTGAGCTCTCTGCCCTTCTCGGCGAGATCGGCTTCTAGCTGCGCCACCTTCGTCTTCAACTCCTCCTTGGCGGCTTCGGCGGCAGCGGCGGCGTCATCTGCTCGTTTGAGGGCTTCGCCGAGCTTCCCCTCGCGCGCGGCAAGCTCCTCCTCGTGGGAGTCGAGATTGACCTTCCGCTGCGCCAACTCGCCCTCCTCCACGGCTAGCTTCACAGTGGCAAGTCGCTGCCGCTCTTAGACTTCGGCCTTTTCAAGGAGGAAGGCCTTCTGCGCTTCACCAAGCTGCTCCCGCTCCTCCGCCAAGGATCGGAGGGCTTCCCGGTGGAAACCCCCGAGCTCTTCTGCGCGCTTTTCGATGTTAGCTCCCGCCTTCGCGACAAGCGCCTCGCGGGACTCCAGCTTGGCTTGCCGCGTGCGGTAGAGCGACATCAAATTCCGCAGCAGCCGCTCTTCTTCGGGCTCGTTGCTGCTGCTGCTTGGCGCGTCGACCAGCTTCAACCCCGCTGAGGCAAGCACTTCTCCGTCGAAGATCTCCCCTTCGACCGGCGCCCTGGAGCTTGACGCCCAGGGGAGGTTGATGAAGACGCCTTCGCCGGCCTTCAAGTAAACACCCGGCTGGGGCTCCTCAGTGCTTGGCGCTGCGGCTTCGGCGGATGGGTCGACGGTCGGTGTAGCGCCTGGCGCTCCTGCGGCCTCTGGGCCGTCAGTACGATCGCCAGATCCCTCGCCAGTCGCCGCGGCGCCAGCCTTGGCGGCCTCGGCGCCGGCGGGATCACCCGCGCCGGCTACGTCCTCGGCGGCGACCTCAGTCTCCATCCGCTCTGCAGCAGATGGGTCTGACAGCCGGCAAGGGGAGAAGAGTCAAGCAAAATCCAGCAAAAACTCAAGAAGATCAAAAGAATAAGAACCCAAGGGAAGTTTTGAATCAAGAGGAGTACCTGCACCAGGCTCTGCATTAGTGGTCTCCGCCGTCGGGGGGCCGCTGGTGCTGTCCCTTGCCGAAGAACCCTCCCTTGCTGGAGACTTCTCCCTTACCGGGAAGCCCTCCCTTGCCGGAGAGTTCTCCCTTGTCGGAGAATTCTCCCTTGGCTCCTGGTGGGGCTGCTCGGCTCCTACACAAGTCAACAAGCAGATATCAGCAAAGCCAAGTACCCAAGCGCGCCTCGCAGCAGAAAGTAAAATCACACTTACGCTGGGGGCTGCCCTGGAGGAAAGTCGCCGGGTCCGGCAAGATTGTCTCGGGCGCGCCACCTGCTGTCGCAGTAGGCTCGTCCTCGATGACGATCACCGGGACCTTGGCTCTCTTTGCCGCTCTCTGGGCCAGAGTCCTAAAGAGGAACAAGTTCAGAAGAAAAGCAAGTGAGAAACAAAATCAACAGCAAGAATTGAAGAACTACAAGTACAGCAAGAGAAGCTTACTCTTCTTCTTCTTCCTCGTCGGAGCTTAATGCGGAGAAGTCGAAGCCCGGCGCGCGCCCGGCGGGAGGAGGCGGAGGAGAAGCTTCCCTTGGCCGCTTGGCGGGAGCAGTGGCGGTGGTCTGAGATGACCCCGCTCCGGCTATCGACGCGGCGTGAGCAGCGGCAGGAACTGAAGCGGTGGTCCGGCTAGACTCCACTCCAGTTGCCGTCGCAGTATGAGGCGCTCCCGCGGCAACGGTGTTTGCCGCGGTGGAGCGTGTCACGCGGCGCGGCGACTGTTGACCCGCTTGCCGCTCCGCCACGTCACCGACCTTGCGGAGACGCCTTCTTGGTGGGCATGGAGGCTCTGCTCGCGGTGGGCTGTCTGAAGACGAGGTGGAAGAGGAGTTGATTTCCAACGAGCCGCTTGTGCCCTTGGCGGGCTCGCTCGGCTCGGCGTCACACCCGGCAAGCTCCTTCTTGCCGGCAGGCTCCCCTCGCTCGGCACGGCTTGCCGCCTCCGCTGCATCTGCTTCCTCCATAGTGAACCCAAACTCGCCCGCGGCTGCGGCTGCCGCTGCCTCCTCCAGCCTAGTGGCGATAAGCGCCATCTCCGCATCCGTGGTGTCGCGGGTGAGGCCGTCCTTCTCGTCGGGGCGGATTGCCACTTCCACCAAGTCGTCGAAGAACTGCTGCACGACCTCGTCTGCAGGCTCCTGCCAAGTTGGCACAATCCCGTGCGAGTCGCACTCCGGCATCATTGCACGGATGCGGTCGAGCGCGGAATTGTTGCACAACGGCACGACGCCCCCCGGAAACCTAAACACCTCGGGATGTTGGGGGTCGTACTTGAACAGTTCCTGCAGCATCGCGTTGAGCTCCAGGACTGTCAAGTTGTAGTTGAGGCCCGGCCGCAGCCTCATGATATCTACCGCGTTCTTGAACTCCCAAGTGGGCCTCCCCCGTTCCTGGAGGGGGGCGATGCGGCGGCGAAGGAAGTCTGCGCCAACAGCGCCAACAGTAAGCCCGGCAAGCCTCAGGCGCAGGATCCTGGTGACAGCAATCTTCAGCTTGTCGTCCTCCGGGGCCACGTCACTCCAATCGCTGCCGCGGGCTACTGGGGTTCGGCGCCGGACGGTGAATGGCTGCGGGCTCTCCTCGTCAATCCAGCACCAATCAGCTCTCCACTCCTCCCACTTGCCGCGGAATTCTCCCTCCAGATACGTTTCCTTCTTGCCGGTCCTTGAGATCCAGGCGATTCCGCCGGATAGAGCCTCTCCTCTCTCTACTCGGGGTATGAAGAAGTGGCGGAAGAGGGCTACGTTGGGAAGGACTCCGACAAAGTTTTCGCAGAGGTGTGCGAAAACTGCCATTGTCAGGACGGCATTGGGGGTGAAGTCAAGGAGGTGGAATCCATAGGTGTTCATGATGTCGCAGAAGAAATCAGAGAAAGGCGGGCAGAGCCCGCAGTAGAAGAACAGAGCAAAAAAGGGGTATCCATTCGGAGCCTTCTTCCAAGCGGCGGCGGGGAGTACCTTTGTGCGCGGATGCGCGCGCGTCTCCGCCGACCAGAACAGGTAATAGTTCTCCCTCAGCTCCTTCGCGCCAAGCTTGGGGGGGAAGACGGACCGCTCCTTCCGCAGCGCCGCGAGCCGCTGCGCCTCGGTCGACTTCACGGCCTTCCCCTTGTCGGCTTTTGGAGCCATGGCGGAAACAGTGGAGGAAGTCGATGGCGTTGGTGGTGCTGGTGGCGATGGGGGGCGGAGCGCTGCTCTCTCTCTCTCTCAGTTTTGGGAAGGCGAGGGAGCGGCGGAGATTTCTGAGATTGGAACGACAACGGGCAAGTGGGCCAACTGCCCCTGTTTCCCCTGCTTATAAAGAGGGAGGGGGCGGACGTTCCGCATTTCCGAATAAAGAAACCCCCACGATCTCTCCCACGATGCCGCATTCGACGCGTGCCATTCGGGGAGGGCGCGGTGGACACGGAGTGAGATACGGCGTAACCTAGGCCGCGCGTGCCCGTGCCCTGTTTTGGGCCTGGCCCAATAGCGCTCGGCACCGTGTATGGCCCAGGCCCGGGGGCTCCTGTCGGTGTACTAGAGCAGGGGTACCCTAGTACCCCGAACTTGTGCACGGGCAGTCGCAGCGTCCCGCGGCAAGGCTTGCTGGGTGACCGCCAAGGTCCTCCGTGGTTCCTTTGGAGCCATTCAAGAAAAAAGTGTCCAAGCCAAGAAGACAAGACCCCGGCAAGAGGAGCTTGCTGGGAAGGCTAACAAAAGCATCCCAAGACCCCGGCAAGAGGAGCTTACCGGGAAGGCCACCCAAGGCATTTCAAGGAACTTGCCGCGGCGCACCACGCGCCCCGGCAAGGCCCGGTGAGCGACAAGCTCCCGGACGCGACAAGACAATGACAGCGGCAAGGCGCTTGCCGCGGCAAGGCGCTTGCCGCGGCAAGACGCCACTGTGCCCGCTCTCCAGCACATCCACCAACGTGTCGCTCTGGGACCCCTCCAGGCGTACGTGGCGGAAGGCTGTGCAGCTTGCGGTGCGCGGTGGCAAGCGGCGCTGACAAGATCGCCATCATGGCGAACGGTGGCATCCCTGGCGGTCCCTTTTCGCACTGTTTAGGCGACACAGACGGGCATTTAAGGCCCTTGTCCCTTGCCGTCAGGGTTAGGTATGATACACTATAGCGGGTAGCTGTGCCTACCACAGCACCTTTCCATTTTTGCCCTTTACCTCCGTTGCCACCTGTCGGTAACCCCTTGAGCATATAAAAGGAGGCCCGTGTGCAACGTAGAGGGGGCTTCGAACACTCACGCTCGGTCTTGCTAGCTGCTGGTGTGTATTGTAGCATTCAGCGCTCCCGAGCAAGAAACCAATACAAACCACAAAGCAGGAGTAGGGTTTTACGCATCCGTGGGGCCCGAACCTGGGTAAATCGCTCGCGTGCATCGCCTCGATCCACTCTTTGCGCGACCTCCGCCCCCGCCGAACCGAAAGGGACCCGGTCCGCCGGTCCCATAGGTGCCCGTGGATCAGTACCCCGACATCTTTGGCGCGCCAGGTAGGGGGCATCGAAGTTGTGTGAATCAGATCCGGCGTTCTCGCGAGCTAGATCTTCATCATCTTCATCAACATGCCGCTGAAGAAGAAGGTTTCGGAGGCAGCTGCTCCGCCCCCGCCAAACCGAAAGGGACCCGGTCCGCCGGTCCCATAGGTGCCCGTGGATCAGTACCCCGGCACACACTTATTACATCGAGTGTCTCAACCAAGAACTTATTACAATAAATATGGCTTAAGGCCATCTAATAACGATAACAGCGGAAGGCTTGGAAGATAAGTGAGTCCATCAACTCCAACGGCATCACTGAGTATAGAACCACGACCTAAAAACTCCTTAATCATCGTCTAAAAAGTCTACAACATTAACGTTGCAGCCCGAAAAAGGGTCAGCACATGGAATATGCTGGCAAGGTAACACATAGAGAGTAATGGAATGAAATAGCTATACTATATGCATATTTGGCTGGGGGAAAGCTCTTTGGTTACAGTTTTGCGTAAAGCCAATTTTTCCCTACTTCAAAGGAATAAATTTAATTACTATCGTGGGGGTTGTTAAACATTGAGAATGGTTGACAGCATCCTCAATCCCAATTAAGCATCATCATTAAACATAACCCAACAAAATTAATTTAGAGTAACATGTTGAGATTCACATGATAATCCAGGTACTAGATACTCAAGATGTCCATAACCGGGGACATGGCTAACCATGATTAGTTTATTACACTCTGCAGAGGTTTGTGCACTTTTCCCCACAAGACTCGATCGCCTCCGTTTGGTTTCTCGCACTACATGGTGTTTGAGAAGACGGATGACCGAGACATAGTCTTTCAGAAGCGCTAGCACCTTACGATGGGTAGACCGAACCACCTACATCCCCTACATCTGCTAGTCTACCACTGTAAGAGTTCGCACGACTTAGTCAACTATGCTAGAGCCCATAATAGCATGTGGATGCACACAGAAGTTTCTAGTATGAATAGTCTCATGATCCCTTTGAACCTGGGTGGCGGTCCAAAAGAAAACAGGCAAGTCTTGGAATACCCAGGTGCCTCAATCCACCCAGATGTGTGTTTAAGTTGCCACCTTAGATAAACCATTAATTAACAATCTCACATCTGTCATGGATTTCACTCACCCAATCCACGTCTACTAGCATAGCATGGCATAATAAGCAAACGTAGAAGTAACTCCCAAAGGTTTGATAATAACAGGTAATAGGTACTACCTCATCTACTTCCCATCCCACAATTTAATTAGATCCTAATCATGCAATGTGTGAGGATATGATCTAATGCAATAAAACTGGATAGTAGAAAAAGGTATGATCAAAGTGTTACTTGCCTTGCTGATGATCCGCAAAACCTAACGATTCGAAGTAACAGGCGGGGCACTCCGGGTATTCTATCGCAAACAAACAAACAAGCATACAATAAGTACTCATCTAATGCACAGGTAAAACTCAAATAAGAGATCTAACCAGAAGGTTCAACTTAAGAACTCCGGTTGGCAAAAAGAATCAAATCGAACGAAGCAACGAAAGTCAAACGGCGAAAGAAAACAACTTCGTTCTAGAAATCTGGATCTAGGGCAAATTTTACAGTAGCAAAATCTTGTTTAAGTTGGTTAAACGGATAGAGGGTTTCGAGACGAAACTCTAGGCGCTTGAATCGCCTGATTCCGATAAACGAGGATCAGGAATCGCGATCAGAAAAATCGCGGATTTAATCCGAGAAAAAGAAAAACGACGAACGCCGAATTTTTTTTGGCACGGAAATCGAGGCGCGATGAACCTCAGGCGGCGGGATCGGCGGCGGCGGCGGCTTAGGGCGCTTTAGGGTTTTCCCCGGGGCCGGGCCTCGGCTTATAAAGGCCTCCCGGTCGGTGTCCAGGTCGGACACGGCGCGTTAAGTCGGTTCGTTTTTTTAATTATTCTGCTCGGAAGAAAAATAAAAAGAAGTACTAAACGGACTCCAAAAATTCCGAAATAAATTTTCACGGGCTTCTAAAATCAAGCCGCACAAGGTGAACATTTATTTGGGCCCTAAATGCAATTTTGAAAAATGCACTTTTTTCCTAAATTCAAATAAAACACCGAAAACCTCCGAAATAAAATCTTATTTGATTTTTTTTATTAAATCCTCAATATTTCTTTATTTTGGGGAAGTAATTTTATTCCCTCTCTCATATTTTTTGTAATAGAAATAATTGATGATAAAATAAATAAAATCAAATGATCCTATTCTCAAAATTTGAGAAAACTCAAATATGAAAATAATGAATTCCCCAACTCTCTCCGTCGGTCCTTGAGTTGCGTAGAAATTCTAGGATCAAAACCAAACGCAAATAAAATATGATATGCATGATGATCTAGTGTATAACATTCCAAATTGAAAATTTGGGATGTTACATGGGCATTGGTCCTGGTTCATCTGGATCCGTTTGTTCCGGTTCTAGGCATGAACCGGGACCAATGGGACGCGCTCCTGGCCCACAGCCATTGGTATCGGTTCGTGCCTAGAACTGGTACATAAGGGGGGCTTTAGTCCCGGTTCCTGTCACGAACCGTGACAAATAATTTGCCTATATATACCCGTCGCTATGGCAGAGCACTCCACAGTGCTCTGTTTTTTCTAGCCGGCGAGGGGAGGGCATTTGGGTGCTCTAGCTCACCTCCTATGCACATGAGGTGTTCGATGAAATGCCCGAGCCACACTATATAAGCTTTCTCCTCTCGAAGCTCGACCTTGGAGCTCCATCTTTCCTGAGATTTGTCTAGATTTAGCGGTCTGTCACGCCCTGTCCCCGTTTTCACCACCGTCGATCGCCCGCGCTGATCTCGTCGCCGGCACCACCATGGTGAGCCTCTTGTTCTTATGTTCTTTCTGATTTTTTTACTTTAGATAGATACTTGTCTGATTTTCTTACTTTAGATAGATACTTGTATAATTTTCTTACTTTTGACACACATAATTATATAATGCACGCAGATGAACCAGCAATGGATGTATGGTTATAGACACACCTCCGAGTACATTAAGGGCGTGCATAATTTTCTCGAAGTGGCTGAGGCAAACAAGCAGAATGGTTTTATGTGTTGCCCATGCCCTATATGTGGGAATACGAAGTCTTACTCTAACCAGAAAATCCTTCACACCCACCTGCTTTATAAGGGTTTCATGCCACACTATAATGTTTGGACGAAGCACGAAGAAATAGGGGTTATGATGGAAGACAACGAAGAAGAAGAGGACGATGACAACTATGTGCCCCTGAATACGGTGATGCTATAACGGGGGGAGCTGCTGAAGATCAAGAGGAACCAGACGATGTGCCCGATGATGCTGCAACGGGGGACGCTGCTGAAGAACAAGAGGAACCAGACGATGTGCCCGATGATGATGATCTCCGCCGGGTCATTGTCGATGCAAGGACGCAATGCGAAAGTTAAAAGGAGAAGCTGAAGTTCGATCGCATGTTAGAGGATCACAAAAAAGGGTTGTACCCCAATTGCAAAGATGGCAACACAAAGCTCGGTACCGTACTGGAATTGCTGCAGTGGAAGGCAGAGAATGTTGTGCCTGACAAAGGATTTGAGAATCTATTGAAAATATTGAAGAAGAAGCTTCAAAAGGATAACGAATTGCCCGACAGTACATACCCAGCAAAGGAGGTCGTTTTCCCTCTAGGATTGGAGGTGTAGAAGATACATGCATGCCCTAATGACTGCATCCTCTACCGCGGTGCGTACGAGGATTTGAACGCATGCCCGGTATGTGGTGCATCGCGGTATAAAATCATACGGGATGACCCTAGTGATGTTAACGGCGAGCCCCACAGGAAGAGGGTTCCTGTGAAGGTGATGTGGTATGCTCCTATAATACCACGGTTGAAACGACTATTCAGAAACAAAGAGCATGCCAAGTTGATGCGATGGCACAGTGAGGACCATAAGAAAGACGGGAAGTTGAGAGCACCCGTTGACGGGTCGTAGTAGAGAAAATCGAGAGAGAATACTGGGTTCAGTTTGCACATGACGCAAGGAACATATGGTTTGGTTTAAGCGCGGATGGCATTAATCCTTTCGGGGAGCAGAGCAGCAATCACAGCACCTGGCCCATGACTCTATGTATGTATAACCTTCCTCCTTGGATGTGCATGAAGCGGAAGTTCATTATGATGCCAGTTCTCATCCAAGGCCCTAAGCAACCCGGCAACGATATTGATCTATACCTAAGGCCATTAGTTGAAGAACTTTTACAGTTGTGGAATGGAAACGGTGTACGTGTGTGGAATGAGCACAAACAGGAGGAATTTAACCTGCACGTGTTGCTATTTGTAACCATCAACGATTGGCCCGCTCTTTGTAACCTTTCAGGACAGACAAACAAGGGATACCACACATGCACGTACTATTTAGCTGACACCGAAAGTATATACCTGGACAAATGCAGGAAGAATGTGCACCTGGGCCATCGTCAATTTCTTCCGACCAACCATCAATGTCGAAAGAAAGGAAAGCATTTCAAAGGCGAGGCAGATCACCGGAAGAAGCCCGCCATGCGTACTGGTGATCACATACTTGCTATGGTCAACGATATACACGTAATCTTTGGAAAGGGTCCCTGCGGACTAGCTGTTCCGAATGACGCTGAGGGACGCGCACCCATGTGGAAGAAGAAATCTATATTTTGGGACCTACCCTACTGGAAAGACCTAGAGGTCCGCTCTTCGATCGACGTGATGCACGTGACGAAGAACCTTTGCGTGAACCTACTAGGCTTCTTTGGCGTGTATGGGAAGACAAAAGATACACCTGAGGCACGTGAGGACCTGCAACGTTTGCACGAAACAGACGGCATGCCTCCAAAGCAGTATGAAGGTCCTCCCAGCTACGCTCTTACCAAAGAAGAGAAGGAAATCTTCTTTGAATGCCTGCTTAGTATGAAGGTCCCGACTGGCTTCTCGTCGAATATAAAGGGAATAATAAATATGCCAGAGAAAAAGTTCCAGAACCTAAAGTCTCATGACTGCCACGTGATTATGACGCAACTGCTTCCGGTTGCATTGAGGGGGCTTCTACCAGAAAACGTGCGATTAGCCATTGTGAAGCTATGTGCATTCCTCAATGCAATCTCTCAGAAGGTGATCGATCCAGAAATCATACCAAGGCTAAGGAGTGATGTGGTGCAATGTCTTGTCAGTTTCTAGCTGGTGTTCCCACCATCCTTCTTCAATATTGCGACGCACGTCCTAGTTCATCTAGTTGACGAGATTGTCATTCTGGGCCCCGTATTTCTACACAATATGTACCCCTTTGAGAGGTTCATGGGAGTCCTAAAGAAATATGTCCATGACCGCGCTAGGCCAGAAGGAAGCATCTCCATGGGCCATCAAACAGAGGATGTCATTGGGTTTTGTGTTGACTTCATTCCTGGCCTGAAGAAGATAGATCTCCCTAAATCACAGTATGAGGGGAGACTGACTGGAAAAGGCACGCTTGGAGGGGACTCAATAATATGCAGGGACGGATATTCTTGGTCTCAAGCACACTACACAATTCTACAGAACTCTACCTTGGTGACCCCGTATGTCGATGAACACAAGAACAGTCTCTGCTCCAAACACCCAGAGCAGTGCGACGACTGGATTACATGTGAACACATCAGGACTTTCAGCGGTTGGTTGAAACAAGTCTCAGAGGTGACAACACTGTTTGTGATGAGCTGTACTCATTGTCCAAGGGACCATCTTCGACTATATTGACTTACAAAGGATACGAGATAAATGGGAATACATTTTACACGATCGCCCAAGATCAAAAGAGCGCCAACCAAAACAGCGGTGTCCGCTTTGATGCAGCAACCAAGAGGGGAAAGGACACATATTATGGTTACATAGTGGACATATGGGAACTTGACTACGGACATGATTTTAAGGTCCCTTTGTTTAAGTGCAAATGGGTCAATCTGTCAGGAGGCGGGGTACAGGTAGACCCACAGTACGGAATGACAACAGTGGATCTGAACAATCTTGGGTACACTAACGAACCGTTCGTCCTAGCCAATGATGTGGCACATGTTATCTATGTGAAGGACATGTCTACCAAACCGAGAAAAAGAAAAGATAAGGAAGCGAATACATCATACGATGAGCCAAAGCGCCACATAGTTCTTTCTGGAAAAAGGGACATCGTGGGAGTGGAGGGCAAGACAGACATGTCCGAAGATTATGAAAAGTTTCATGAAATTCCTCCCTTCAAAGTCAAGACTGACCCAAGCATCCTGATAAATGATGAAGATTATCCATGGTTATAGCGCAATAAGGAAAGGACACAAGCGAAGAAAAAGTGAAGAATTTCTCTCCACAACTATTATGATGATACCATGCCAACTTTCAACCTTTTCATAGTTCATTTGAAATGCCTGTTGTAACAGACAAGTTTCCGTATGAAATCCTGATACTTCGAAAGAGATTGTCCGTTTTGTACACGAAGTGCATCCAGTTTTTGTCGTAACCCTCTCAACTTTCTTGCACATGCTATGTGGATGAAATGATGATACCATGCCAACTTTCAACCTTTTCAGAGTTCATTTGAAATGCTTTTCAATTTGAGGATCTTGTAGCTCAAAATAATCAGTAACTGTATGAAAAATAACAAATGAAGTCAGAAAGGATTGAAAATTGATGATGTGGTTTTGAATGGTGCATTTTGAACACACAAAAAGTCAGGAGTTCACGGAAGTTTCATAAAGAACTTTTTTGTTACAAACTTTAATAGCAAAAAGAATTATCATAAAATAAAATAAATAATTAATTAGAAACAAAATAATATAAACTTTAATAAAATATCTAAGTAGAAACAAAATAAAATAAAATAAACTTTAATAACATAAATAAAATTTATGAAACTAAAATTATCAAAGTATTTTCCGTTCAAAACATTATAAGCAACCTCTAGTAGTATTGAAACTAAAATTATATAAAATTGATGCAACTAAAATTAACAAAGTATTTTCTGTTCAAAATCATTAAAAGCAAAAGGAATTTTCATAAAGAACTTTTTTTGTTAGAAACTTTAATAGCAAAAAGAATTTTCATACAGAACTTTTTTTGTTTGAAACTTTAATAGCAAAAAGAATTATCATAAAGTAAAATAAATAAGTAATTAGAAACAAAATAAAATAAATAAGTTTTTTGTTGTAAGTATAAATAAAACAAAATAAATAAAGCACAAAATAAAACAAAAATAGGGAAAAATAAAAAATATGCCACCTACTAGGACACCACGACCTGAATACGACTAGAAACACATCCATTGGCTAGGATTCAGGCCCGCAGAAGGCCCAGTAGGCCCATCAGGCATAGCAGTCACAATTAGGCATGTAAGCATGCAATGGAGAGGAGCACGAGAGGGGTGAGGCAGTGGGGCTTATAAACCACTGCGCGCCCCTCTCAACTAGCGAGGTGGGACTAAACTCCCAACACCATGCCCGTGTGCAAGGCCTTTGGTCCCGGTTGGTGGCACCAACCGAGACTAAAGGTGCGCATTGGTACCGGTTCGTGGTGCCAACTGGTACCAATTCCGCCCTTTAGTCCCGGTTGGTGCCACCAACTGGGACCAAAGGCCTCTGCTTCCCGCCCTTTGGGCTGCTGAAAAGAGACCTTTGGTCCCGGTTGGTGTCACCAACCGAGACTAAAGGGTAGCATTGGTCCCGGTTGGTGCCACGAACCGGGACCAATGCTTCGACTATATAAGAAACACTTGATAAAATTTTCAATTTTCATCGCCAGTTGCCCCCCGCCCGACGACACCGCGAGCTCGACGCTGCCAGGCTGCCCCGCCGCCGTTGCCGTCGCCTGTGCCCCCGAGCCCACGCCAACGCCGTCCAGCGCCCACGTCGTCGCCCATCGCCGTCGCCCTCCACCCCCGCTGCCGTCGTCGTCGCCCTCCGCCGCCCCCCATCGCTGTCGTCGTCGCTCTTCGCCCCCCGCCGCCGTCGCCGTCACCGGCCGCCCCCGATGTGAGCCACCGCCGCCACGGCTCTGTTCATTTTTTTTATATAATTTGTATTTTTTTTGTTCATTGCATTTTTCATATATATATATATAATGTATATATGTATGTGGTAGCTATATGATGAATGGATGTGGCTATGTATGTATGAATATAATGTTCATAGCATTTTTTGTTTATATATGTTTTTTTCATATATGTATTAATTTTTTTTATTTAGGTTGTTAGTAGGTATCGATTTTAGGTTAGTGCATTTTAGGTTAGTGTAGAGGAAAAAGTAAAATAAGGAAAAGAAGGAAAAGATGAAGAAGGAAAGAAGGAAGAAGCAGAAGAAAAAGAAGGAGAGGAAGAAGGAGAAGAAGAAGGAGAAGAAGAGGAGAGGAAGAAGAGGAAAAAAGAGGAGAAATAAATAAGAAGAGGAAAAAAGAAGAATAAAAAAGAGGAGAAGAAGAAAGGAATAGAGGTGGTTAATCCTTTTTTCTTCTTTTTTTTGTTCGATCTTCTCCTCTATTAATCCTTTCTTCTTTTCCTCTTTTTTTTCTTCTTCCGGACACCGCGGAGGTGGTTAATTAGCATTTGAACTAGTTAAACTAGTTTATTTATAGTAAATGCTTAATTAGTAGTTGAACTATTTGATTTAATAAAACTACTTTATTTATAGTAAGTGCTTAATTAGTAGTTGAACTAGTTGATTTAATAAAACTACTTTATTTTACTATATATAGAAGTAGTTTATTTTTAGTAAGTACTACTTTATTTTATTTATAGTAAGTATTTAGTAGTTGAACTAGTTGATTTAATAAAACAACTTTGTTTTACTATAGAAGTAGTTTATTTTTAACAAGAAAATTAATAGAAATAGTTTATTTTTTTTAGTTCAAGCAATTATTCCCGCATCGGTGTCGAGGATGCCTATCCCGCATCCTCGTCATCGACTCGGCGGAGGAGGACGGCTTGATCAGAGGGGCCATGTCCGGGACTGGGCTCCGCCTGGCTGGTATTGGGAGGTGCTACCTTCAGGGGGCGTAGGTTGGTGACGAGCCAGCCCGTCGTTGACCCGATCCTTGTTGGGTGGCGGTCGCTGTTGGAAATATGCCCTAGAGGCAATAATAAAATGGTTATTATTATATTTCTTTGTTCATGATAATTGTGTATTGTTCATGCTATAATTGTGTTATCCGGAAATCATAATACATGTGTGAATACATAGACCACAACACGTCCCTAGTGAGCCTCTAGTTGACTAGCTCGTTGATCAAAAGATAGTCATGGTTTCCTGACTATGGACATTGGATGTCATTGATAACGGGATCACATCATTAGGAGAATGATGTGATGGACAAGACCCAATCCTAAGCATAGCTCAAAGATCGTGTAGTTCGTTTGCTATAGCTTTTCCGTATGTCAAGTATCATTTCCTTAGACCATGAGATTGTGCAACTCCCGGATACCGTAGGAGTGCTTTGGGTGTGCCAAACGTCACAACGTAACTGGGTAACTATAAAGGTACACTACGGGTATCTCCGAAAGTGTCTGTTGGGTTGGCACGAATCGAGACTGGGATTTGTCACTCCGTATGATGGAGAGGTATCTCTGGGCCCACTCGGTAATGCATCATCATAATGAGCTCAATGCGACCAAGTGGTTGATCACGGGATCATGCATTACGGTACGAGTAAAGTGACTTGCCAGCAACGAGATTGAACAAGGTATTGGGATACCGACGATCGAGTCTCGGGCAAGTGACGTACCGATTGACAAAGGGAATTGTATACGGGATTGATTGAATCCTCGACATCGTGGTTCATCCGATGAGATCATCGAGGAGCATGTGGGAGACAACATGGGTATCCAGATCCCGTTGTTGGTTATTGACCGGAGAGTCGTCTCGATCATGTCTGCGTGTCTCCCGAACCCGTAGGGTCTACACACTTAAGGTTCGGTGACGCTAGGGTTGTTGAGATATTAGTATACGGTAACCCAAAAGTTTTTCGGAGTCCCGGATGAGATCCGGTACGTCACGAGGAGTTCCGGAATGGTCCGGAGGTGAAGATTTATATATAGGAAGTCAAGTTTCGGCCATTGGGAAAGTTTCGGGGGTAATCGGTATTGTACCGGGACCACCAGAAGGGTCCCGGGGGTCCACTGGGTGGGGCCACCTATCCCGGAGGGCCCCATGGGCTGAAGTGGGAGGGGAACCTGCCCCTAGTGGGCTGGTGCGCCCCCCATGGGCCTTCCCCCTGCGCCTAGGGTTGGAAACCCTAGGGGTGCGGGGCGCCCCACTTGGCTTGGGGGGGCACGCCACCCCCCTTGGACACCGCCCCCCCCTTGGAGATTGCATCTCCTAGGGCCGGCGCCCCCCTAGGGGTCCTATATATAGTGGGGGGGAGGGAGGGCAGCCACACCCTAGCCCCTGGCGCCTCCCTCTCCCTCCCGTGACACTTCTCCCTCTCCCTAAGCTTGGCAAAGCCCTGCCGATATCGCCGTTGCTTCCACCACCACGCCGTCGTGCTGCTGGATCTCCATCAACCTCTCCTTCCCCCTTGCTGGATCAAGTTGGAGGAGATGTCTTCCCAACCGTACGTGTGTTGAACGCGGAGGTCACATCCGTTCGGCGCTAGGTCATCGGTGATTTGGATCACGTCGAGTATGACTCCATCAACCGCGTTCTCTTGAACGCTTCCGCTCGCGATATACAAGGGTATGTAGATGCACTCCCCTCTCCCTCGTTGCTAGATGACTCCATAGATTGATCTTGGTGATGCGTAGAAAATTTTAAAATTCTGCTACGTTCCCCAACAGTGGCATCATGAGCTAGGTCTATGCGTAGTTTCTATGCACGAGTAGAACACAAAGCAGTTGTGGGCGTCGATATTGTCAATTTACTTGCCGTTACTAGTCTTATCTTGATTCGGCGGCATCGTGGGATGAAGCGGCCCGGACCGACCTTACACGTACGCTTACGTGAGACTGGTTCCACCGACTGACATGCACTAGTGGCATAAGGTGGCTAGCGGGTGTCTTTCTCTCCCACTTTAGTCGGATCGGATTCTATGAAAAGGGTCCTGATGAAGGGTAAATAGAAATTGGCATATCGCGTTGTGGTTTTGGCGTAGGTAAGAAACGTTCTTGCTAGAAACCTATAGTAGCCACGTAAAAACTTGCAACAACAATTAGAGGACGTCTAACTTGTTTTTGCAGCATGTGCCGTGTGATGTGATATGGCCAAAAGGATGTGATGAATGATATATATGTGATGTATGAGATTGACCATGTTCTTGTAATTGGAATCACGACTTGCATGTCGATGAGTATGACAACCGGCAGGAGCCATAGGAGTTGTCTTAATTTATTTATGACCTGCGTGTCAACATAAACGTCATGTAATTACTTTACTTTATTGCTAAAGCGTTAGCCGTAGTAGTAGAAGTAATAGATGACGAGACAACTTCAAGAAGACACGATGATGGAGATCATGGTGTCATGCCGGTGACAACGATGATCATGGAGCCCCGAAGATGGAGATCAAAAGGAGCAAATGATATTGGCCATATCATGTCACTATTTGAGTGCATGTGATGTTTATCATGTTTTGCATCTTATTTTCTTAGAACGATGGTAGCTTAAATAAGATGATCCCTCGTAATAATTTCAAGAAAGTGTTCCCCCTAACTGTGCACCGTTGCGAAGGTTCGTTGTTTCGAAGCACCATGTGATGATCGGGTGTGATAGATTCTAACGTTCGAATATAGTGGGTGAGGGAGTCCTGGATTAGGGGGTGTTCGGGTAGCCGGACTATACCTTCAGCCGGACTCCTGGACTATGAAGATACAAGATTGAAGACTTCGTCCCGTGTCCGGATGGGACTTTCCTTGGCGTGGAAGACAAGCTTGGCGATGCGGATATTCAAGATCTCCTACCATTGTAACCGACTCTATGTAACCCTAACCCTATCCGGTGTCTATATAAACCGGAGGGTTGTAGTCCGTAGGCAATCAACTCCATATACAACAATCATACCATAGGCTAGCTTCTAGGGTTTAGCCTCCTTGATCTCGTGGTAGATCTACTCTTGTACTACCCATATCATCAATATTAATCAAGCAGGATGTAGGGTTTTACCTCCATCAAGAGGGCCCGAACCTGGGTAAAACATCGTGTTCCCTGCCTCCTGTTACCATCCGGCCTAGACGCACAGTTCGGGACCCACTACCCGAGATCTGCCGGTTTTGACACCGACAGCGGGTGTAAGCCAGATTTACACACGCAATACACTTAGGTTGACTTGACGATCCTAGCATGTATAGACATGGCCTCAAAACATGGAAGACCGAAAGGTCGAGCATGAGTCGTATAGAAGATACGATCAACATGAAGATGTTCACCGATGTTGACTAGTCTGTCTCATGTGATGATCGGACACGGCCTAGTTGACTCGGATCATGTTTTACTTAGATGACTAGAGGGATGTCTATCTGAGTGGGAGTTCATTGAATAATTTGATTAGATGAACTTAATTATCATGAACTTAGTCTAAAATCTTTACATTATGTCTTGTAGATCAAATGGCCCACGCTAATGTTGCCCTCAACTTTAACGCGTTCCTAGAGAAAACCAAGTTGAAAGATGATGGCAGCAACTATACGGACTGGGTCCGAAACCTGAGGATCATCCTCATAGCTGCCAAGAAAGATTATGTCCTAGAAGCACTACTAGGTGACGCACCCATCCTAGAGAACCAAGACGTTATGAACGCTTGGCAGTCACGTGCTGATGATTACTCCCTCGTTCAGTGCGGCATGCTTTACAGCTTAGAACCGGGGCTCCAAAAGCGTTTTGAGAGACACGGAGCATATGAGATGTTCGAAGAGCTGAAAATGGTTTTCCAAGCTCATGCCTGGGTCGAGAGATATGAAGTCTCCGACAATTTCTTCAGTTGTAAGATGGAGGAAAACAGTTCTGTCAGTGAGCACATACTCAAAATGTCTGGGTTGCATAACCGCTTGACTCAGCTGGGAGTTAATCTCCCGGATGACGCGGTCATTGACAGAATCCTTCAATCGCTTCCACCGAGCTACAAGAGCTTTGTGATGAACAATATGCAGGGGATGGAAAAGACCATTCCTGAGGTATATTCAATGCTGAAATCAGCGGAGGTGGAAATCAAAAAGGAACATCAAGTGTTGATGGTGAATAAAACCACTAAGTTCAAGAAAGGCAAGGGTAAGAAGAACTTCAAGAAGGACGGCAAGGGGGTTGCCGCGCACGGTAAGCAAGCTGCCGGGAAGAAGCCAAAGAATGCACCCAAGCCTGAGACTGAGTGTTTTTATTGCAAGGGAAGTGGTCACTGGAAGCGGAACTGCCCCAAATACTTAGCAGACAAGAAGGCCGGCAACACTGAAGGTATATGTGATATACATGTAATTGATGTGTACCTTACCAGTACTCGTAGTAGCTCCTGGGTATTTGATACCGGTGCGGTTGCTCACATTTGTAACTCAAAGTAGGAGCTGCGGAATAAGCGGAGACTGGCGAAGGACGAGGTGACGATGCGCGTCGGGAATGGTTCTAAGGTCGATGTGATCACCGTCGGCACGCTACCTCTACATTTACCTACGGGATTAGTTTTAAGCCTCAATAATTGTTATTTAGTGTGAGCTTTGAGCATGAACATTGTATCAGGATCTCGTTTAATTTGAGATGGCTACTCATTTAAATCCGAGAATAATGGTTGTTCTATTTATATGAGAGATATGTTTTATGGTCATGCTCCGCTGGTGAATGGTTTATTCTTAATGAATCTCGAGCGTAATGTTACACATATTCATAGTGTGAATACCAAAAGATGTAAGGTTGATAATGATAGCCCCACATACTTGTGGCACTGCCGCCTTGGTCACATAGGTGTCAAACGCATGAAGAAGCTCCATGCAGATGGACTTTTGGAGTCTCTTGATTACGAATCATTTGACACGTGCAAACCATGCCTCATGGGTAAAATGACCAAGACTCCGTTCTCAGGAACAATGGAGCGAGCAACCAACTTATTGGAAATCATACATACTGATGTGTGCGGTCCAATGAGTGTTGAGGCTCGCGGTGGCTATCGATATGTTCTCACCCTCACGGATGACTTGAGTAGATATGGGTATGTCTACTTAATGAAACACAAGTCTGAGACCTTTGAAAAGTTTAAGGAATTTCAGAGTGAGGTTGAGAATCAACATGACAGAAAAATCAAGTTCTTGCGATCAGATCGTGGGGGAGAATACTTGAGTCACGAATTTGGCACGCACTTAAGGAAATGTGGAATAGTTTCACAACTCACGCCGCCTGGAACACCTCAGCGTAATGGTGTGTCCGAACGTCGTAATCGCACTCTATTGGATATGGTGCGATCTATGATGTCTCTTACCGATCTACCGCTGTCATTTTGGGGCTATGCTTTAGAGACTGCCGCATTCACTTTAAATAGGGCTCCGTCGAAATCCGTTGAGATGACACCGTATGAATTATGGTTTGGGAAGAAACCTAAGCTGACGTTTCTAAAAGTTTGGGGATGCGATGCTTATGTCAAGAAACTTCAACCTGAAAAGCTCGAACCCAAATCGGAAAAATGCGTCTTCATAGGATACCCTAAAGAAACTATTGGGTATACCTTCTACCTCAGATCCGAAGGCAAGATCTTTGTTGCCAAGAATGGATCCTTTCTAGAGAAAGAGTTTCTCTCCAAAGAAGTTAGTGGGAGGAAAGTAGAACTTGATGAAGTATTACCTCTTGAACCGGTAAGTGGCGCAGCTCAAGAAAATGTTCCTGAGGTGCCTGCACCGACTAGAGAGGAAGTTAATGATGATGATCATGAAACTTCAGATCAAGTTGCTACTGAACTTCGTAGGTCCACAAGGACACGTTCCACACCAGAGTGGTACGGCAACCCTGTCCTGGAAATCATGTTGTTAGACAACGGTGAACCTTCGAACTATGAGGAAGCGATGGCGGGCCCAGATTCCGACAAATGGCTGGAAGCCATGAAATCCGAGATGGGATCCATGTATGAAAATGAAGTATGGACTTTGACTGACTTGCCCGATGATCGGCGAGCCATAGAAAATAAATGGATCTTTAAGAAGAAGACAGACGCGGATGGTAATGTAACCATCTATAAAGCTCGGCTTGTCGCTAAGGGTTATCGACAAGTTCAAGGGGTTGACTACGATGAGACTTTCTCACCCGTAGCGAAGCTGAAGTCTGTCCGAATCATGTTAGCAATTGCCGCATTCTATGATTATGAGATATGGCAAATGGATGTCAAAACGGCATTCCTTAATGGTTTCCTTAAGGAAGAATTGTATATGATGCAGCCGGAAGGTTTTGTCGATCCTAGGAATACTGACAAGGTGTGCAAGCTCCAATGCTCGATCTATGGCCTGGTGCAAGCATCTCGGAGTTGGAACATTCGTTTTGAGGAGATGATCAAAGCGTTTGGGTTTACGCAGACTTATGGAGAAGCCTGCATTTACAAGAAAGTGAGTGGTAGCTCTGTAGCATTTCTCATATTGTATGTGGATGACATATTGTTGATGGGAAATGATATAGAATTCTTGGAAAGCATAAAGGCCTACTTGAACAAGTGGTTTTCAATGAAGGATCTTGGAGAAGCTGCTTACATATTAGGCATCAAGATATATAGAGATAGATCGAGACGCCTCATTGGTCTTTCACAGAGTATGTACCTTGACAAGATATTGAAGAAGTTCAATATGGATCAGTCAAAGAAGGGGTTCTTGCCTGTATTGCAAAGTACGAGATTGAGCATGGCTCAATGCCCAACCACAGCAGAAGATAGAGAAAAGATAAGTGTCGTCCCCTATGCATCGGCCATAGGGTCTATCATGTATGCTATGCTGTGTACCAGACCTGATGTAAACCTTGCCGTAAGTTTGGTAGTAAGGTACCAAAGTAATCCCGACATGGAACACTAGACAGCGGTCAAGAATATCCTGAAGTATCTGAAGAGGACTAAGGATATGTTTCTCGTTTATGGAGGTGACGAAGAGCTTGTTGTAAAGGGTTACGTCGATGCTAGCTTCGACACAGATCTGGATGACTCTAAGTCACAAACCGGATACGTGTATATTTTGAATGGTGGGGCAGTAAGCTGGTGCAGTTACAAGCAAAGTGTTGTGGCAGGATCTACATGTGAAGCGGAATACATGGCAGCCTCGGAGGCAGCACAAGAAGCAATCTGGGTGAAGGAGTTCATTACCGACCTAGGAGTCATACCCAATGCGTCGGGCCCGATGACTCTCTTCTGTGACAACACTGGAGCTATTGCCCTTGCCAAGGAGCCCAGGTTTCATAGGAAGACCAGGAATATCAAGCGTCACTTCAACTCCATTCGTGAAAGTGTTCAAAATGGAGACATAGATATTTGTAAAGTACATACGGACCTGAATGTGGCAGATCCGTTGATTAAATCTCTCCCTAGAGCAAAACATGATCAACACCAGAACTCTATGGGTGTTTGATTCATCACAATGTAACTAGATTATTGACTCTAGTGCAAGTGGGAGACTGTTGGAAATATGCCCTAGAGGCAATAATAAAATGGTTATTATTATATTTCTTTGTTCATGATAATTGTCTATTATTCATGCTATAATTGTGTTATCCAGAAATCGTAATACATGTGTGAATACATAGACCATTAACACGTCCCTAGTGAGCCTCTAGTTGACTAGCTCGTTGATCAAAAGATAGTCATGGTTTCCTGACTATGGACATTGGATGTCATTGATAACGGGATCACATCATTAGGAGAATGATGTGATGGACAAGACCCAATCCTAAGCATAGCTCAAAGATCGTGTAGTTCGTTTTCTATAGCTTTTCCGAATGTCAAGTATCATTTCCTTAGACCATGAGATTGTGCAACTCCCGGATACCGTAGGAGTGCTTTGCGTGTGCCAAGCATCACAACATAACTGGGTGACTATAAAGGTACAGTACGGGTATCTCCGAAAGTGTCTGTTGGGTTGGCACGAATCGAGACTGGGATTTGTCACTCCGTATGACAGAGAGGTATCTCTGGGCCCACTCGGTAATGCATCATCATAATGAGCTCAATGTGACCAAGTGGTTGATCACGGGATCATGCATTACGGTACGAGTAAAGTGACTTGCCGGCAATGAGATTGAACAAGGTATTGGGATACCGACGATCGAGTCTCGGGCAAGTAACGTACCGATTGATGCATACGGGGTTGATTGAATCCTCGACATCGTGGTTCATCCGATGAGATCATCGAGGAGCATGTGGGAGCCAACATGGGTATCCAGATCCCGCTGTTGGTTATTGACCGGAGAGTCGTCTCGGTCATGTCTGCGTGTCTCCTGAACCCGTAGGGTCTACACACTTAAGGTTCGGTGACGCTAGGGTTGTTGAGATATTAGTATACGGTAACCCGAAAGTTGTTCGGAGTCCCGGATGAGATCCCGGACATCACGAGGAGTTACAGAATGGTCCGGAGGTGAAGATTTATATATAGGAAGTCAAGTTTCGGCCATCGGGAAAGTTTTGGGGGTAATCGGTATTGTACCGGGACCATCGGAAGAGTCCTGGGGGTCCACCGGGTGGGGCCACCTATCCCGGAGGGCCCCATGGGCTGAAGTGGGAGGGGAACTAGCCCCTAGTGGGCTGGTGCGCCCCCCATGGGCCGTCCCCCTGCGCCTAGGGTTGGAAACCCTAGGGGTGGGGGCGGCCCACTTGGCTTGGGGGGGCACTCCACCCCCCTTGGCCGCCGCCCCCCTTGGAGATTGCATCTCCTAGGGCCGGCGCCCCCCCTAGGGGTCCTATATATAGTGGGGGGAGGGAGGGCAGCCGCACCCTAGCCCCTGGCACCTTCCTCTCCCTCCCGTGACACTTCTCCCTCTCCCTGAGCTTGGCGAAGCCCTGCCGAGATCGCCATTGCTTCCACCACCACGCCGTCGTGCTACTGGATCTCCATCAACCTCTCCTTCCCCCTTGTAGGATCAAGTTGGAGGAGACGTCTTCCCAACCGTACGTGTGTTGAACGTGGAGGTGCCGTCCGTTCGGCGCTAGGTCATCGGTGATTTCGATCACGACGAGTACGACTCCATCAACCCAGTTCTCTTGAACGCTTCCCCTCGTGATCTACAAGGGTATGTAGATGCACTCCCCTCTCCCTCATTGCTAGATGACTCCATAGATTGATCTTGGTGATGCGTAGAAAATTTTAAAATTCTGCTACGTTCCCCAACAGTCGCTTGGGCCAGTGACGGTGCCGAGGCTTCCGGGCACCGCGGAGGTGGTACGTCACCGTGTCAGCGAGGACGAGGAGCACGTCCGTCGCTACATGGTTGCGTTGGAGGGCAGGTTCGACAATACTTGGCAGGTTCTTCAGGGATCTCACTGGAGCTATGATCCTGTGATGGTTCCTTCTCCTTGGGTGTCCACCGCCCGCGCCGATACCCGTCGGGCTCTACGGTTCTAGCTAGTTGTATTAGCGATGCTGTATGTATGATAGTATTCGAGGTGTATTAGTGAAATATTCAACGATGTATGGACGCAAGAGATGATGTAGTTTTGCTTATAATTGAATGCATGCTAATTTGAATACTACTTTATTTTACGATTTGGTTTTGCTTATTGAATGCTCAAATTGGAAAAGTACTCCTACTTTGAATGCTAAAATTGCAGAGCACTATGCAAGGCGTATGCATTTGATTAGTTGATAGCTTATAGGGTTTTTGTTTTGCAGAAATTTAGGAGCCCCTCCATCATCCCCGCCGTCGTCCCCGTCACCGACCCCCCTCTGACCTCGAGGTGAGACCAGCCAAATCTCCATGTCAATATGAGTCCTATAAGATTTAATTGTAAGTTTAATATTTGAATTATGAACATAGGAAATGTCGTACTCGAACGACAAAAGTCTCTCGAGGGAGTGCGATTGGTGCCATGACGACCGAGGTCAGTGCGACATGCCTCACCTGGACGAAGATCGGCGCTTCAGCTTTAAGCTGGAGGAGACCTTCGATGTTGAAATGGTACGCAATGACGAAAAGTGTTTTTTGGTAATTAAGCACGACTTCAACTATTTCAACATGTAATTTTCATCTTTTACATTTTGACTAGCTTATCCCATGCCATGCAAGATGCTATGTCTTGGATAGGATGGGTTTTGAAGACCATGAAAGTTTCGAAACAAAGAAAATTCACCTACGGACCCATCATGGTGTGGATTTTGAAGTAAAGTTGTACAATTCTGAGAGCGTAACCCATTTTGGTTGCAAAAAATGGGAAGCACTTTGCAAGATGTATGGTTTTCATGAGGATATGCTTGTCACCATGGATCTTGGTGATCCTGAAATCGAGCAAGACAATATGGACATTTGGGTCCTTGTTGATACGCCTCCAATTCTACCGCTATGTGAGTTTCTCAAACATAGTTATTAGCTAATTTATATTGTTCATTTCAAAGTAGTTGACAGCTTATTTCCATTGACAGCTTATTTTCATTCTTCAAAGAATGTGCGGAAGATGGTAGGCAGAACCTACTACACCGAAGGCTCCAAATTAACTTATCAGGAGAAAAATCATCTAATTGCATTTTGTACTGATCTTGAGAATTACAATATCTACAATCAAACTCCTCAACATTATGGTCATTACGTGCCACTAGTGCACGTGTTGAACTACGGTAACTACTGTGGAGATACCCTGGTAAGATTTTTTACTATTACGACATCCGTGCATCTTTTGCATACTTCTAAAACTAGTACATCATTTGCTAACTATGAAGTTATTACTATGTTTTTCAACAGATAATCCCAGAGAATTGTGTGCCTCATTTGATGTATCAGAAAGGTAGCCTTAATGTTTTGAACATACAGCCAGGTCATCCTACGAATCTCAATTGTCCATACCTGATTTCTAAAAGAAATGGAAACATGCAAATCAAAGGATGGAAAAAATGTATGGACAGTCGTAAGGAGGTTCTTGGAAGCAAAAGGAAGCGAAGCGCAAGAATTGGAGACAGGATGATCTCCATTCTCCATAATGGAGAGTCAGGGTCTATATTGTTTTATGCTATTTTACCTTAAAGAGGGTATTTAGGTCCTACCTAATACTGATGATCATGTGCTAAGAACAATTAAGTAGGGTTGGTTCGATGACTATGAGGATGATGATCGTATGACTTGTTATTAATAATGAGTAGAAGTTGTATGATGATGATTAGTAGGACTTGTTATTATATAAGATGATGCATGATGCGAGCATGAAGAGTTATTATATATCAGCGGGTGAAAATGAACATGGATTGGATTGAAGTGAAGGCAACATGCATGTGGTGCACGTCGAAAGTAGTACGATCCAACTTGATCAAGTTAGGATTAGTATTACTTTCAACATGCACCACATGTTGCCTTCACTTCAATCTAAGCCATGTTTAGACATAGCAGTAGCGTTGGTAAACCAAGCACGGAGACATAAGAGAGGGCACTTCTCTCTATTAGCTAGCTAATAACAACCTAAATTACCCCCAAAACCCCAAAACCAGCCCCTTTAAAAAAACCTCAGCTCGCCTTTTGGTCCCGGTTGGTGTCACCAACTGGGACCAAGTCCCCCCTGCCTGGGCTGGCCGCAACGGCCACGTGGAGGCCCATCTGTCCCGGTTCGTGTAAGAACCGGGACTAAAGGCCAAAGGCATTAGTAACGACCTTTTAGTCCCGGTTCCAAAACCGGGACAGAAGGCCCTTATGAACCGGGACAAGGCCCTTTTTCTACCATTGTGTCTATCTAAGTGGGAGTTCTTAAGTAATATGATTAATTGAACTTAGTTTATCATGAACTTAGTCCTGATAGTATTTGCATAACTATGTTGTAGATCAATAGCTCGCGATGTAGCTCCCCGTTTATTTTGATATGTTCCTAGGGAAAAACTAAGTTGAAAGATGTTAGTAGCAATGATGGGGACTGGATTTGTGATCTGAGGATTATCCTCATTGCTACACAAAAGAATTATGTCCTTGATGCACCGCTAGGTGACAGACCGATTCCAGGAGCAAATTCAGACATTATGAACGTTTGACAAAGCTCGATATGATGACTACTTGATAGTTTAGTGCACCATGCTTTACGGCTTAAAACTGGGACGTCAAAAACGTATTGAACGCCACGGAGCATATAAGATGTTCCAAGAGCTGAAATTGGTATTTCAGACTCATGCCAGAGTCGAGAGGTATGAGACCTCTGAAAAGTACTTTGCCTACAAGATGGAGGAGAATAGCTCAGCTAGTGAGCATGTGCTCAGAATGTCTGAGTACTACAATCACTTGAATCAAGTGGGAGTTAATCTTCTAGATAAGATAGTGATTGACAGAGTTCTCTAGTCACTATCACCAAGTTACTAGAACTTTGTGATGAACTATAATACGCAAGGGATAACGGAAACGATTCCCAAGCTCTTGGTGATGCTGAAATCGACGAAGGTAGAAATCAAGAAAAGCATCAAGTGTTGATGGTTGACAAGACCACTAGTTTCAAGTAAAGGGAAAAGGGAAGAAGGGGAACTTCAAGAAGAACGGCAAGCAAGTTGCTGCTCAAGTGAAGAAGTCCAAGTCTGGACCTAAGCCTGAGACTAAGTGCTTCTACTGCAAAGGGACTGGTTAATGGAAGCAAAACTACCCCAAGTATTTGGCGGATAAGAAGGATGGCAAAGTGAACAAAGGTATATTTGTTATACATGTTATTGATGTGTACTTTACTAGTGTTTATAGCAACCCCTCAGTATTTGATACTAGTTCAATTGCTAAGATTGGTAACTCGAAACGAGAGTTGCAAAATGAACAGAGACTAGTTAAAGGTGAAGTGACGATGTGTGTTGGAAGTGGTTCCAAGATTGATATGATCATCATAAGACACTCCCTATACTTTTGAGATTAGTGTTGAACCTAAAATAAATGTTATTAGGTGTTTGCGTTGAGCATAATAGGATTGGATCATGTTTATTGCAATACGGTTATTCATTTAAGACAAAGAATAATTGTTATTCTGTTTACATGAATAAAACCTTCTGAGGTCATACACCCAAGGTGAATGGTTTATTGAATCTCGATCGTAGTGATACACATATTAATAATATTGAAGCAAAAATATGCAAAGTTAATAATGATAGTGCAATTATATGTGGCACTGCTGTTTAGGTCGTATTGGTGTAAAGCGCATGAAGAAACTCCATGCTGATGGGACTTTTGGAATCACTTGATTATGAATCATTTGATGCTTCCGAACCATGCCTCGTTGGCAAGATGACTAAAACTCCGTTCTCCGAACAATGGAGCAAGCAACTAACTTATTGGAAATAATACATACTAATGTATGCAATCCGATGAGTGTTGAGGCTCGCGGCGGGTATCGTTATTTTCTTACCTTCACATATGATTTGAGTAGATATGGGTATATCTACTTGATGAAACATAAGTCTCAAACATTTGAAAAGTTCAAAGAATTTCAGAGTGAAGTGCAAAATCATCGTAACAAGAAAATAAAGTTTCTACGATCTGATCGTGGAGGAGAATATTTGAGTTATGAGTTTGGCCTTCATTTGAAACAATGCGGAATAGTTTTGCAACTCATGCCACCTGGAACACCATAGAGTAATGGTGTGTCCGAACGTCATAACCGTACTTTATTAGATATGGTGTGATCTATGATGTCTCTTACCTATTTAACACTATCATTTTGGGGTTATGCATTAGAGACAACTGCATTCACGGCACCATCTAAATCCGTTGAAATGACACCATATGAACTATGGTTTAGCAAGAAACCTAAGCTGTCGTTTCTTAAAGTTTGGGGCTATGATGCATATGTGAAAAACTTTCAACCTGATAAGCTCAAACCCAAATCGGAGAAATGCATCTTCATAGGGTACCCAAAGGAAACTGTTGGGTACATCTTCTATCACAGATCTGAAGGCAAGATATTTGTTGCTAAGAATGGATCCTTTCTAGAGAAGAAGTTTCTCTCGAAAGAAGTGAGTGGGAGGAATGTAGAACTTGATGAGGTAATTGTACCTTCTCCCGAATTGGAAAGTAGTTCATCACAGAAATCAGTTCTAGTGATTCCTACACCAATTTGTGAGGAATTTAATGATGATGATCATGAAACTTCAGATCAAGTTACTACCGAACCTCGTAGGTCAACCAGAATACGTTCCGCACTAGAGTGGTACGGTAATCCTGTTCTGGAGGTCATGTTACTTGAACATGACGAACCTACAAACTATGAGGAAGCAATGATCAGCCCAGATTCCGCGAAATGGCTTGAAGCCATGAAATCTTAGATGGGATCCATGTATTAGAACAAAGTATGGACTTTGATTGACTTGCCAGATGATCGGTGAGCCATTAAGAATAAATGGATTTTCAGGAGGAAGACAAACACTGATAGTAGTGTTAGTATCTACAAAGCTCGAATTGTCGCAAATGGTTTTCGACAAGTTCAAGATGTTGACTACGATGAGATTTTCTCACACATAGCAATGCTTAAGTCTGTCTGAATCATGTTAGCAATTGCCACATTTTATGAAATCTGGCAAATGGATGTCAAAATTGCATTCCTTAATGGATTTCTTAAAGAAGAGTTGTATATGATGCAACAAGAAGGTTTTGTCAATCCTAAAGGTGCTAACAAAGTGTGCAAGCTCCAACGATCCATCTATGGACTGGTGCAAGCATCTCAGAGTTGGAATATATGCTTTGATAAAGTGATCAAGGCATATGGTTTTATACAGACTTGCGGTGAAGCCTATATTTACAAGAAAGTGAGTGGGAGCACTACAGCCTTTCTGATAAGTATATGTGAATGACATATTGTTGATCGGAAATGATGTAGAATTTTCTGGAAAGCATAAAGGAGTGTTTTAAAGGAGTTTTTCAAAGAAAAGACCTCGGTGAAGCTGCTTACACATTGAGCATCAAGATCTATAGAGATAGATCAAGACGCTTGATAAGATTTTTCAATGAGTACATACCTCGACAAGATTTTGAAGTAGTTCAAAATGGAACAGTCAAAAGAGTTCTTGCCTGTGTTGCAAGGTGTGAAGTTGAGTAAAGACTCAAAACCCGACCACAACAGAAAATAGAAAGAGAATGAAAAGTCATTACCTATGCCTCATAGGTTCTATAAAGTATGCTATGCTATGTAAGTCCTATTGTATACCTTAGCATGATTCTGGAAAAGGAGTACAATAGTGATCTAGGAGTAGATCACTGGACAACGGTCAAAATTATCCTTAGAGAACTAAGGAAATATTTCTTGGTTATGGAGGTGATAAAATAGTTTGTCGTAAAGAGTTACGCCGATACAAGCTTTTTACATCGATCTAGATGACTCTAAGTCTCGATCTGGATACATATTAAAAGTGGGAGCAATTAGCTAGAGTAGCTCCGTGCAAAGCATTGTAGACATAGAAAATTTGCAAAATACACACGGCTCTGAATGTGGCAGACCCGTTGACTAAATTTCTCTCACAAGCAAAACATGATCACTCTTTGGGTGTTAATCACATAGCGATGTGAACTTATTTATTGACTCTAGTAAACCCTTTGGATGTTAGTCACATGGAGATGTGAACTAATCACATAAAGATGTGAACTATTGGTGTTAAATCACATGACGATGTGAACTAGATTATTGACTCTAGTGCAAGTGGGAGACTAAAGGAAATATGACCTAGAGGCAATCATAAATTTATTATTTATTTCCTTATTTCATGATAAATGTTTACTATTCATGCTAGAATTGTATTAACCGGAAACATAATACATGTGTGAATACATAGACAAACTAAGTGTCACTAGTATGCCTCTACTTGACTAGCTCGTTGAATAAAAGATGGTTAAGTTTCCTAGCCATAGACATGAGTTGTCATTTGATTAACGGGATCACATCATTAGAGAATGATGTGATTGACTTGAACCATTCCGTTAGCTTAGCATGATAATCGTTTAGTTTGTTGCTATTGCTTTCTCCATAACTTATACATGTTCCTATGACTATGAGATCATGCAACTCCTGAATACCGGAGGAACACTTTGTGTGCTACCAAACATCACAATGTAACTGGGTGATTATAAAGGTGCTCTACAGGTGTCTCCGATGGTGTTTGTTGAGTTGGCATAGATCGAGATTAGGATTTGTCACTCTGATTTATTGGAGAGGTGTCTTTGGGCCCACTCGGTAATGCACATCAATATAAGCCTTGCAAGCAATGTGACTAATGAGTTAGTTGCGGTATGATGTATTACGGAACGAGTAAAGAGACTTGCCAGTAACGAGATTGAACTAGGTATTGAGATGCCGACAATCGAATCTCGGGCAAGTAACATACCGATGACAATGGGAACAACGTATGTTGTTATGCGGTTTGACCGATAAAGATCTTCGTAGAATATGTAGGAGCCAATATGAGCATCCAGGTTCCGCTATTGGTTATTGACCGGAGATGAGTCTCGGTCATGTATACATAGTTCTCGAACCCGTAGGGTCCGCACGCTTAACGTTCTATGATGATTTGTATTATGAGTTATGTGATTTGATGACCGAAGTTTGTTCGAAGTCCCGAATGAGATCAGGGACATGAAGAGGAGTCTCGAAATGGTCGAGACATAAAGATCGATATATTGGAAGGCTATATTCGGACATCGGAATGATTCCGAGTGATTCGGGTATTTTTCAGAGTACCGGAGAGTTACGGGAATTCGTATTGGGCCTTAATGGGCCATACGGGAAAGGAGAGAAAGGCCTCAAGGGTGACTGCGCCCCTTCCCCATGGACTGGTCCGAATTGGACTGGGGAAAGGGGGCGCCCCTTCCTTCCTTCTGCTTCTCCCTTCCCTTTTTCCTATTCCATGTGGGAGGTGGAATCCTATTAGAACTAGGGAGTCCTAGTAGGACTCCACACTTTGGGCGCGCCCTATGAGGGCCGACCTCCTCCTCCCTCCATCCTTTATATACGTGGCCAGGGGGCACCCCATAGACACACAAGTTGATCATTGATCTCTTAGCCATGTGCGGTGCCCCCCTCCACCATAATCCACCTCGGTCATATCATCATAGTGCTTAGGCGAAGCCCTGCGTCGGTAGTTTCATCATCACCGTCATCACGTCGTCATGCTGACGAAGCTCTCCCTCGACACTTTGCTAGATCGTGAGTTCGTGGGACATCACCAAGCCGAACGTGTGCAGATCACGGAGGTGTCGTACTTTCGGTGCTAGGATCGGTCGATTGTGAAGACGTACGACCACATCAACCGCATTGTCATAACGCTTCCGCTTACGGTCTACGTGAAGGAAATATGCCCTAGAGGCAATAATAAAGTTATTATTTATTTCCTTATATCATGATAAATGTTTATTATTCATGCTAGAATTGTATTAACCAAAAACATAATACATGTGTGTGAATACATAGACAAACAGAGTGTCACTAGCATGCCTCTACTTGACTAGCTCGTTGATCAAAGATGGTTATGTTTCCTAACCATAGACATGAGTTGTAATTTGATTAACAGGATCACATCATTAGGAGAATGATGTGATTGACATGACCCATTCCGTTAGCTTAGCACTTGATCGTTTAGTTTGTTGCTATTGCTTTCTTCATAACTTATACATGTTCCTATGACTATGAGATTATGCAACTCCCGTTTACCGGAGGAACACTTTGTGTGCTACCAAACGTCACAACGTAACTGGGTGATTATAAAGGTGCTCTACAGGTGTCTCCGAAGGTACTTGTTGGGTTGGCGTATTTCGAGATTAGGATTTGTCACTCCGATTGTCGGAGATGTATCTCTGGGCCCTCTCGGTAATGAACATAACTCAAGCCTTGCAAGCATTGGAACTAATAAGTTAGTTGCGGGATGATGTATTATGGAATGAGTAAAGAGACTTGCCGGTAACGAGATTGAACTAGGTATTGAGATACCGACGATCGAATCTCGGGCAAGTAACATACCGATGACAAAGGGAACCACGTATGTTGTTATGCGGTCTGACCGATAAAGATCTTTGTAGAATATGTAGGAGCCAATATGAGCATCCAGGTTCCACTATTGGTTATTGACTGGAGACGTGTCTCGGTCATGTCTACATAGTTCTCGAACCCGTAGGGTCCGCACGCTTAAAGTTCGGTGACGATGGTAATTAGGGTTTTTTGTGTTTTGATGTACCGATGGTTGTTCGGAGTCCCGGATGTGATCACGGACATGACAAGGAGTCTCGAAATGGTCGAGACATAAATATTGATATATTGGAAGCCTATATTTGGATATCGGAAACGTTCCGGGTGAAATTGGGATTTTACCGGAGTACCGGGGGGTTACCGGAACCCCCCGGGGGTTGATGGGCCTACATGGGCCCTAAGGGAGAAGAGGAGGGCCGGCCAGGGCAGGCCGCACTCCCCCTCCCCCTAGTCCGAATAGGACAAGGAAGGGGGGGCGGCGCCCCCCTTTCCTCTTTCCCCTTCCCTTTCCTTCTCCAACAAGGCAAGAGGGGGGAGTCCTACTCACCGGGAGTAGGACTCCTCCAGGCGCACCCCTAGGGCCGGCCACACCTCCCCCTCTCCCTCCTTTATATACGGGGGCAAGGGGGCACCCCAAGACACACAAGTTGATCTTCGTGATCATTCCTTAGCCGTGTGCGGTGCCCCCTTCCACCATATTCCACCTCGGTCATATCGTAGCGGTGCTTAGGCGAAGCCCTGCGTCGGTAGAACATCATCACCATCATCACGCCGTCGTGCTGACGAAACTCTCCCTCACCACTCGGCTGGATCGGAGCTCAAGGGACGTCACCGAGTTGAACGTGTGCAGAACTCGGAGGTGCCGTACGTTCGGTACTTGGATCTGTCGGATCGGGAAGACGTACGACTACTTCCTCTATGTTGTGTCAACGCTTCTGTTGCCGGTCTACGAGGGTACATAGACAACACTCTCCTCTCTCGTTGCTATGCATCACCATGATCTTGCGTGTGCGTAGGAAATTTTTGAAATTACTACGTTCCCCAATAGTGGCATCCGAGCCAGGTTTTATGCGTTGATGTTATGCACAAGTAGAACACAAGTGAGTTGTGGGCGATATAAGTCATACTGCTTACCAGCATGTCATACTTTGGTTCAGCGGTATTGTTGGATGAAGCGGCCCGGACCGACATTACGCGTACGCTTACGCGAGACTAGTTCTACCGACGTGCTTTGCACACAGGTGGCTGGCGGGTGTCAGTTTCTCCAACTTTAGTTGAACCAAGTGTGGCTACGCCCGGTCCTTGCAAAGGTTAAAACAGCACCAACTTGACAAACTATCGCTGTGGTTTTGATGCATAGGTAAGAACGGTTCTTGCTAAGCCCGTAGCAGCCACGTAAAACTTGCAACAACAAAGTAGAGGACGTCTAACTTGTTTTTGCAGGGCATGTTGTGATGTGATATGGTCAAGACATGATGCTAAATTTTATTGTATGAGATGATCATGTTTTGTAACTGAGTTATCGCCAACTGGCAGGAGCCATATGGTTGTCGCTTTATTGTATGCAATGCAATCGCGCTGTAATGCTTTACTTTATCACTAAGCGGCAGCGATAGTCGTGGAAGCATAAGATTGGCGAGATGACAACGATGCTACGATGGAGATCAAGGTGTCGCGCCGGTGATGATGGTGATCATGACGGTACTTCGGAGATGGAGATCACAAGTACAAGATGATGATGGCCATATCATATCACTTATATTGATTGCGTGTGATGTTTATCTTTTATGCATCTTATCTTGCTTTGATTGACGGTAGCATTATAAGATGATCTCTCACTAAATTTCAAGATAAAAGTGTTCTCCCTGAGTATGCACCATTGCTAAAGTTCGTCGTGTCCAGACACCACGTGATGATCAGGTGTGATAAGCTCTACGTCCATCTACAACGGGTGCAAGCCAGCTTTGCATACGCAGAATACTTAGGTTAAACTTGACGAGCCTAGCATATGCAGAAATGGCCTCGGAACACTAAGACCAAAAGGTTGAGCGTGAATCATATAGTAGATATGATCAACATATTGAAGTTCACCATTGAAATCTACTCCATTTCACGTGATGATCGGTTATGGTTTAGTTGATTTGGATCACGTGATCACTTAGAAGATTAGAGGGATGTCTTTCTAAGTGGGAGTTCTTAAGTAATATGATTAATTGAACTTAAATTTATCATGAACTTAGTACCTGATAGTATCTTGCTTGTCTATGTTTGATTGTAGATAGATGGCACGTGTTGTTGTTCCGTTGAATTTTAATGCATTCCTTGAGAAAACAAAGTTGAAAGATGATGGTAGCAATTACACGGACTGGGTCCTTAACTTGAGGATTATCCTCATTGTTGCACAGAAGAATTACGTCCTGGAAGCACCGCTGGGTGCCAGGCCTGCTGCTGGAGCAACACTAGATGTTATGAACGTCTGGCAGAGCAAAGCTGATGACTACTCGATAGTTCAGTGTGCCATGCTTTACGGCGTAGAATCGGGACTTCAACGACGTTTTGAACGTCATGGAGCATATGAGATGTTCCAGGAGTTGAAGTTAATATTTCAAGCAAATGCCCGGATTGAGAGATATGAAGTCTCCAATAAGTTCTATAGCTGCAAGATGGAGGAGAATAGTTCTGTCAGTGAACATATACTCAAAATGTCTGGGTATCATAATCACTTGACTCAACTGGGAGCTAATCTTCCTGTTGATAGTATCATTGACAGAGTTCTTCAATCACTGCCACCAAGCTACAAGAGCTTCGTGATGAACTATAACATGCAATGGATGGATAAGACGATTCCCGAGCTCTTCGCAATGCTAAAGGCTGTGGAGGTAGAAATCAAGAAGGAGCATCAAGTGTTGATGGTCAACAAGACCGTCAGTTTCAAGAAAAGGGGCAAAGGGAAGAAGAAGGGGAACTTCAAGAGGAACAATAGGCAAGTTGCTGCTCAGGAGAAGAAACCCAAATCTAGACCTAAGCCTGAAACTGAGTGCTTCTACTGCAAGCAGACTGGACACTAGAAGCGGAACTGCCCCAAGTATTTGGCGGATAAGAAGGATGGCAAAGTGAACAAAGGTATATGTCATATACATGTTATTGATGTGTACCTTACTAGAGCTCGCAGTAGCACCTGGGTATTTGATACTGGTTCTGTTGCTAATATTTGCAACTCGAAACAGGGACTACGGATTAAGTGAACACTGGCAAAGGACGAGGTGACGATGCGCGTAGGAAATGGTTCCAAAGTCGATGTGATCGCACTCGGCACGCTACCTCTACATCTACCTTCGGGATTAGTATTAGACCTAAATAATTGTCATTTGGTGCCAGCGTTGAGCATGAACATTATATCTGGATCTTGTTTGATGCAAGACGGTTATTCATTTAAATCAGAGAATAATGGTTGTTCTATTTATATGAGTAATATCTTTTATGGTCATGCACCCTTGAAGAGTGGTCTATTTTTGATGAATCTCGATAGTAGTGATACACATATTCATAATGTTGAAGCCAAAAGATGCAGAGTTGATAATGATAGTGCAACTTATTTGTGGCACTGCCGTTTAGGTCATATCGGTATAAAGCGCATGAAGAAACTCCATACTGATGGACTTTTGGAATCACTTGATTATGAATCACTTTGTACTTGCGAACCGTGCCTCATGGGCAAGATGACTAAAACGTCGTTCTCCGGTAATATGGAGAGAGCAACAGATTTGTTGGAAATCATACATACAGATGTATATGGTCCAATGAATGTTGAGACTCGTGGCGGATATCGTTATTTTCTCACCTTCACAGATGATTTAAGCATATATGGGTATATCTACTTAATGAAGCATAAGTCTGAAACATTTGAAAAGTTCAAAGAATTTCAGAGTGAAGTTGAAAATCATCGTAACAAGAAAATAAAGTTCCTGCGATATGATCGTGGAGGAGAATATTTGAGTTACGAGTTTGGTCTACATTTGAAACAATGCGGAATAGTTTCGCAACTCACGCCACCCAGAACACCACAGCGTAATGGTGTGTCCGAACGTCGTAATCGTACTTTACTAGATATGGTGTGATCTATGATGTCTCTTACTGATTTACCGCTATCGTTTTGGGGTTATGTTTTAGAGACGGCTGCATTCACGTTAAATAGGGCACCATAGAAATTCGTTGAGACGACGCCTTATGAACTATGGTTTGGCAAAAAACCAAAGTTGTCGTTTCTGAAAGTTTGGGGCTGCGATGCTTATGTGAAAAAGCTTCAACCTGATAAGCTCGAACCCAAATCAGAGAAATGTGTCTTCATAGGATACCCAAAGGAGACTGTTGGGTACACCTTCTATCACAGATCCGAAGGCAAGACATTCGTTGCTAAGAATGGATCCTTTCTAGAGAAGGAGTTTCTCTCGAAAGAAGTGAGTGGGAGGAAAGTAGAACTTGATGAGGTAACTGTACCTGCTCCCTTATTGGAAAATAGTACATCACAGAAACCGGTTTCTGAAACCGGTTTCTGTGACACATATACCAATTAGTGAGGAAGCTAATGATAATCATCATGAAACTTCAGATCGAGTTTCTACCAAACCTCGTAGATCAACCAGAGTAAGATCCGCACCAGAGTGGTACGGTAATCATGTTCTAGAAGTCATGCTAATAGATCATGATGAACCTACAAACTATGAAGAAGCGATGGTGAGCCCAGATTCCGCAAAATGGCTAGAAGCCATGAAATCTAAGATGGGATCCATGTATGAGAACAAAGTGTGGACTTTGGTTGCCTTGCCCGTTGATCGGCAAGCAATTGAGAATAAATGGATCTTCAAGAAGAAGACTGACGTTGACGGTAATGTTACTGTCTACAAACCTCGACTTGTTGCGAAAGGTTTTCGACAAGTTCAAGGGATTGACTACGATGAGACCTTCTCACCCGTAGCGATGCTTCAGTCTGTCCGAATCATGTTAGCAATTGTTGCATTTTATGATTATGAAATTTGGCAGATGGATGTAAAAATTGCATTTCTGAATGGATTTCGAGAAGAAGAGTTGTATATGATGCAACCGGAAGGTTTTGTCGATCCAAAGGGAGCTAACAAAGTGTGCAAGCTCCAGCGATCCATTTATGGACTGGTGCAAGCCTCTCGGAGTTGGAATAAACGCTTTGATAGTGTGATCAAAGCATTTGGTTTTGTACAGACTTTTGCAGAAGCCTGTATTTACAAGAAAGTGAGTGGGAGCTCTGTAGCATTTCTGATATTATATGTGGATGACATATTACTGATTGGAAATGATATAGAATTTCTAGATAGCATAAAAGGATACTTGAATAAGAGTTTTTCAATGAAAGACCTAGGTGAAGCTGCTTACATATTGGGCATTAAGATCTATAGAGATAGATCAAGACGCTTAATTGGACTTTCACAAAGCACATACCTTGAAAAAGTTTTGAAGAAGTTCATAATGGATCAAGCAAAGAAAGGGTTATTACTTGTGTTACAAGGTGTGAAGTTGAGTAAGACTCAATGTCCGACCACCGCAGAAGATAGAGAGAAAATGAAAGATGTTCCCTATGCCTCAGCCATAGGCTCTATCATGTATGCAATGCTGTGTACCAGACCTGATGTGTGCCTTGCTATAAGTCTAGCAGGTAGGTACCGAAGTAATCCAGGAGTGGATCACTAGAAAGCGGTCAAGAACATCCTGAAGTACCTGAAAAGGACTAAGGATATGTTTCTTGTATATGGAGGTGACAAAGAACTCATCGTAAATGGTTACGTTGATGCAAGCTTTGACACTGATCCGGACGATTCTAAATCGCAAACCGGATACGTGTTTATACTAAACGGTGGAGCTGTCAGTTGGTGCAGTTCTAAACAAAGCGTCGTGGCGGGATCTACATATGAAGCGGAGTACACAGCTGCTTCGGAAGCAGCAAATGAAGGAGTCTGGATGAAGGAGTTCATATCCGATGTAGGTATCATACCTAGTGCATCGGGTCCAATGAAAATCTTTTGTGACAACACTGGTGCAATTGCCTTGGCGAAGGAATCCAGATTTCACAAGAGAACCAAGCACATCAAGAGACGCTTCAATTCCATTCGGGATTTAGTCCAAGTGGGAGACATAGAAATTTGCAATATACATACGGATCTGAATGTTGCAGACCCGCTGACTAAGCCTCTTCCATGAGCAGAACATGATCAGCACCAAGGCTCCATGGGTGTTAGAATCATTACTGTGTAATCTAGATTATTGACTCTAGTGCAAGTGGGAGACTGAAGGAAATAAGCCCTAGAGGCAATAATAAAGTTATTATTTATTTCCTTATATCATGATAAATGTTTATTATTCATGCTAGAATTGTATTAACTGGAAAGATAATACATGTGTGTGAATACATAGACAAACAGAGTGTCACTAGTATGCCTCTACTTGACTAGCTCGTTGATCAAAGATGGTTATGTTTCCTAACCATAGACATGAGTTGTCATTTTATTAACGGGATCACATCATTAGGAGAATGATGTGATTGACATGACCCATTCCGTTAGCTTAGCACTTGATCGTTTAGTTTGTTGCTATTGCTTTCTTCATAACTTATACATGTTCCTATGACTATGAGATTATGCAACTCCCCTTTACCAGAGGAACACTTTGTGTGCTACCAAACGTCACAACGTAACTGGGTGATTATAAAGGTGCTCTACAGGTGTCTCCGAAGGTACTTGTTGGGTTGGCGTATTTCGAGATTAGGATTTGTCACTCCGATGTTCGGAGATGTATCTCTGGGGGGATGATGTATTACAGAACGAGTAAAGAGACTTGCCGATAACGAGATTGAACTAGGTATTGAGATACCGACGATCGAATCTTGGGCAAGTAACATACCGATCACAAAGGGAACAACGTATGTTGTTATGCAGTCTGACCGATAAAGATCTTCGTAGAATATGTAGGAGCCAATATGAGAATCCAAGTTCCGCTATTGGTTATTGACCAGAGACGTGTCTCGGTCATGTCTACATAGTTCTCGAACCCGTAGGGTCCGCATGCTTAAAGTTCGGTGATGATGGTAATTAGGGTTTTTTGTGTTTTGATATACCGAAGGTTGTTCGGAGTCCCGGATGTGATCATGGACATGACAATGAGTATCTAAATGGTCGAGACATAAAGATTGATATATTGGAAGCCTATATTTGGATATCGGAAACGTTCCGGGTGAAATCGGGATTTTACCGGAGTACCGGGGGGTTACCGGAACCCCCCGGGGGTTAATGGGCCTACATGGGCCCTAAGGGAGAAGAGGAGGGCCGGCCAGGGAAGGCCGCGCGCCTCCTCCCCCTAGTCCGAATAGGACAAGGAAGGGGGCGGCGCCCCCCTTTCCTCTTTCCCCTTCCCCTTTCCTTCTCCAACAAGGCAAGAGGGGGGAGTCCTACGCCCGGTGGGAGTAGGACTCCTCCAGGCGCACCCCTAGGGCCGGCCGCACCTCCCCCTCTCCCTCCTTTATAAACGGGGGCAAGGGGCACCCCAAGACATACAAGTTGATCTTCGTGATCGTTCCTTAGCCGTGTGCGGTGCCCCCTTCCACCATATTCCACCTCGGTCATATCGTAGCGGTGCTTAGGTGAAGCCCCGCGTCGGTAGAACATCATCACCGTCATCACGCCGTCGTGCTGACGAAACTCTCCCAGAACACTCGGCTGGATCGGAGCTCGAGGGACGTCACCAAGTTGAACGTGTGCATAACTCGAAGGTGTCGTACGTTCGGTACTTGGATCGGTCGGATCGGGAAGACGTACGACTACTTCCTCTATGTTGTGTCAACGCTTCCGTTGCCGGTCTACGAGGGTACATAGACAACACTCTCCTCTCTCGTTGCTATGCATCACCATGATCCTGCGTGTGCATAGGAAATTTTTGAAATTACTACGTTCCCCAACACTACGAGGGTTCGTAGACACCACTCTTCCTCTCGTTGCTATGCATCACCATGATCTTGCATGTGCCTAGGAAATTTTTGAAATTACTACGTTCCCCAACACTTATGTGATGATGACGCACATGTATGTTCTATGGTCAGACCTATTAGGTAGCATTAAGAAATTATGACCTTTTGTAGTACTGCCATCTGACTTGGCGACCCTTTGCTATTGGGGTATACCATTTCAAGTGAAATTTAGAACTTCTAATGCAATATTATTCTATGTGATCATATTTTCCCCTACGTGGTCTCATAGTTCACTACAATGAGAGCGCATATGGAAAATCAATGGATTTCGATGAAGGAAACATGCCCTGGAGGCAATAATAAAGTTGTTATTTATATTTCCTTATATCATGATAAATGTTTATTATTCATTCTAGAATTGTATTAACCGGAAACTTGATACATGTGTGAATACATAGACAAAATAAAGTGTTCCTAGTATGCCTCAACTTGACTAGCTCGTTAATCAAAGCTTGTTAAGTTTCCTGACCATGGACATGTGTTGTCATTTGATGAACGGGATCACATCATTAGGAGAATGATGTGATGTACAAGACCCATCCGTTAGCTTAGCATAATGATCGTTAAGTTTTATTGATATTGCTTTCTTCATGACTTATACATATTCCTTTAACTATGGGATTATGCAATCCCGAATACCGGAGGAATACCTTGTGTGCTATCTAACGTCACAACGTAACTGGGTGATTATAAAGATGCTCTATAGGTATCTCCAAATATGTTTGTTGGGTTGGTATATATCGAGATTAGGATTTGTCACTCCGAGTATCAAAGAGGTATCTCTGGGCCCTCTCGGTAATGCACATCATGATCAGCCTTGCAAGCAATGTTACTAATGAGTTAGTTACAAAATGATGCATTACGGAACGAGTAAAAGAGACTTGCTAGTAACGAGATTGAACTAGGTATGAAGATACCGACGATCGAATGTCGGGCAAGTAACATACCGATGACAAAGGGAATGACGTATGTTGTCATTGCGGTTTGACTGATAAAGATCTTCATAGAATATGTAGGAACCGATATGAGCATTGAGGTTCCACTGTTGGTTATTGACCAGAGATGTGTCTCGGTCATGTCTACATAGTTCTTGAATCCGTAGGGTCCGCACGCTTAACGTTCGATGACGATTTGTATTATGATTTATGTGTTTTGGTGACCGAATATTGTTCGTAGTCCCGGATGAGATCACAGACATGACGAGGAATCTCGAAATGGTCGAGAGGTAAAGATTGATATATTGGACGATAGTATTCGGACACCGGAATGGTTCCGGAGCATTTCGGGAATTTATCGGAGTACCGGGGGTTACCGGAACCCCCCCCCCCCCCCGAGGGAAGTAATGGGCCATAGGGGAGAGGCACGGCAGCCCGCAAGGAGTCCCCCCCCATGGTGAGTCCGAATTGGACAAGGGAGGGGGTGCGCCCCCCCCCTTTCCTTCTCCCTCTGCCTCTCCTTCCCCCTTTCCCCTCCGATAGAATGAAGGGGCCGAATAGGACTAGGAGTTCAAGTGGGATTCCTCCCCACTTGGCGCACCCTTGGCCGGCCTACTCCCCTCTCCCTCCTTTATATATGGGAGCGGGGGGGCACCTCTTAACACATCAATTGTTTCTTAGTCGTGTGCGGTGCCCCCCTCCACCGTTTACTCCTCCGATCATATTGTCGTAGTGCTTAGGCGAAGCCCTGCGCGGATCACATCACCATCACAGTCACCACGTCATCGTGCTGATGAAACTCTCCCTCGACGCTTTGCTGGATCAAGAGTTCGAGGGACATCATCGAGCTAAATGTTTGCATAACTCGGAGGTGTCGTACGTTTGGTGCTTGATCGGTTGAATCGAGAAGATGTTCGACTACATCAACCGCGTTAAGCTAATGCTTCCGCTTTCGGTCTACGAGGGTACATGGACACACTCTACCCCTCTTGAGGAAGTCCTGGATTAGGGGGTGTTCGGGTAGCCGGACTATACCTTCAGCCGGATTCCAGGACTATGAAGATACAAGATTGAAGACTTCGTCCCGTGTCCGGATGGGACTTTCCTTGGCGTGGAAGGCAAGCTTGGCGATGCAGATATTTAGATCTCCTACCATTGTAACCGACTTTGTGTAACCCTAACCCTCTCCGGTGTCTATATAAACCGGAGGGTTTTAGTCCGTAGGACAACTTCATCATAGAACAATCATACCATAGGCTAGCTTTTAGGGTTTAGCCTCCTTGATCTCGTGGTAGATCTACTCTTGTACTACCCATATCATCAATATTAATCAAGCAGGACGTAGGGTTTTACCTCCATCAAGAGGGCCAGAACCTGGGTAAAACATCGTGTTCCTTGCCTCCTGTTACCATCCGGCCTAGACACACAGTTTGGGACCCCCTACCCGAGATCCGCCGGTTTTGACACCGACATTGGTGCTTTCATTGAGAGTTCCTCTGTGTCATTGCCTTTAGGCCCGATGGCTCCTTCGATCATCAACAATGATGCAGTCCAGGGTGAGACTTTTCTCCCCGGACAGATCTGCGTCTTCGGCGGCTTCGCACTGCGGGCCAATTCGCTTGGCCACCTTGAGCAGATCGAAAGCTATGCCCCTGGCCATCAGGTCAGGTTTGGAAGCCTAAACTACACGGCTGACATCCGCGGGGACTTGATCTTCGACGGATTCGAGCCACAGCCAAGCGCGCCGCACTATCTCGATGGGCATGATATAGCTCTGCCGCCGAACAGCGCCTTGGAGGCCGCACACGCATCGGTTCCGACCATTGATTCCGAGCCTACTGCGCTGATCGAGTATCAGCGGTTGGACGCTGCCTCAGGGGCTGTGATCTCAGAGGCGATCGAGCCGAACTCCAGCCCCGCACTCCGCATGGCCCGTGACTCCGAGGAGCCGGATTCCTCTCCAAACTCCGAGCCCCCCGCGCCCCTGCCGATCGAATCCAATTGGGCTCCGATAATGGAGTTCACCGCCGCGGACATCTTTCAGCACTCGCCCTTCGGCGACATCCTGAATTCTCTAAAGTCTCTCTCTTTATCAGGAGAGCCCTGGCCGGACTACGGTCAGCAAGGTTGGGATACGGACGATGAAAAAATTCAAAACCCACCCACCACCCACTTCGTAGCCACTATCGACGACTTAACCGACATGCTTGACTTCGACTCCGAAGACATCGACGGCATGGACGATGATGCAGGAGACGAACAAGAACCAGCACCTGTAGGGCGCTGGAAGGCCACCTCGTCATATGACATATATATGGTGGACACTCCAAAGGATGGAGATGGCGATGGAACAGCGGGGGACGATGCCTCTAAGAAACAGCCCAAGCGCCGGCGTCAGCGGCGCCGCTCTAAATCCCACCAAAGCAAAAATGATGATTCCGGCACGGGAGATAATACTACTCCGGATAGCGCCGAAGAGCACCCCCTCCAGCAAGATTCAACACAGGAGGACAGAGAAGCCATCCCTCACGAGAGGGCGGCGGACCAAGAGGTTGAGGACGATAATTATATGCCTCCCTTCGAAGACGAGGCAAGCCTCGACGACGACGAGTTCGTCGTGCCAGAGGATCTCGCCGAACAAGAGCGTTTTAAACGCAGGCTTATGGCCATGGCAAGCAGCCTCAAGAAAAAGCAGCAATAGCTTAGAGCTGATCAGGATTTGCTAGCTGACAGATGGACTGAAGTCCTTGCGGCCGAAGAGTATGAACTCGAACGCCCCTCCAAGAGTTACCCAAAGCGCAGGCTGCTACCCCGACTAGAGGAGGAAGCACCTACATCACCAGCGCATGACATGGCCGACCGGCCACCTCGTGGCCGCGACAGAGAGGCCTCTTGGCCCTCCACTCAAGCCATGCCCCGACGCCGCGTCAAGCATACTAAGGCATGGGAAAATGCGCCCGACCTGCGCGACATACTGGAGGACAAGGCAAGGCAAACAAGATCGATCTACGGATCGCGCAGGCGCCCCACGGCACGTGGCGGTGATCGTCACTCCGGATGCAATAAATCCGGCCGGGCCGAACTCAACAGACAAAGCTCCTTCGAGCTGCGTCGTGATATAGCCCAACACAGAGGCGCCGCACACCCACTATGCCTCATAGATGAAGTAATGGATCATAAAATCCGTGAGGGCTTCAAACCCGTAAACATCGAATCGTACGATGGCACAAGAGATCCTGCGATATGGATCGAGGATTATCTCCTTCATATCCACATGGCCCGCGGTGATGATCTACACGCCATCAAATACCTCCCACTCAAACTTAAGGGACCGGCCCGACATTGGCTTAACATCTTGCCAGCATACTCAATCGGTTCTTGGGAAGACCTGGAAGCCGCATTCCTTGACAACATCCAGGACACTTATGTGCGACCACCGGACGCCGATGACCTAAGCCACATAATTCAGCAGCCAGAGGAATCGGCCAGGCAATTCTGGACACGGTTCCTGACAAAGAAAAACCAGATAGTCGACTGTCCGGACGCAGAGGCCTTAGCGGCCTTCAAGCATAATATCCGTGACGAGTGGCTTGCCTGGCACCTGGGACAGGAAAAGCCGAAATCTATGGCAGCCCTCACGACACTCATGACCCGCTTTTGCGCGGGAGAAGACAGCTGGTTAGCTCGCAGCAACAATTTAACCAAGAACCTTGGTAATTCAAATACCAAGGACAAAAGCGACAGGTCGCGTCGGAACAAACAAAAGCGCCGCGTTAACAGAGACAGCAACGAGGATATGGCAGTTAATGCCGGATTTCGAGGCTACAAATCCGGTCAACGGAAAAAGCCATTCAAAAGAAATACTCAAGGCCCGTCCAGTTTGGACCGAATACTCGACCGCTTGTGCCAGATACATGGCACCCCCGAAAAGCCAGCCAATCACACCAACAAGGATTGTTGGGTGTTCAAGCAGGCAGGCAAGTTAAGAGCCGAAAACAAAGATAAGGGGTTGTATAGCGACAACGAGGAGGAGCCCAAGCCGCTGAACAACGGTGGACAGAAGGGATTTCCCCCGCAAGTGCGGACGGTGAACATGATATACCCAACCCACATCCCCAAGAGGGAGTGGAAGCGTGCGTTACGGGACGTATATGCGATGGAGCCAGTCGCCCCAAAGTTCAACCCATGGTCCTCCTACCCGATCACCTTTGATCGAAGGGACCACCCCACTAGCATCCGTCATGGCGGCTTCGCCGCATTGGTTCTAGACCCAATCATTGACGGATTTCATCTCACAAGAGTCCTCATGGACGGCGGCAGCAGCCTGAACCTGCTTTATCAGGATACAGTGCGAAAAATGGGCATAGATCCCTCGAGGATCAAGCCCACCAAAACGACCTTTAAAGGCGTCATACCAGGTGTAGAAGCCAACTGTACAGGCTCAGTCACACTGGAAGTGGTCTTCGAATCTCCGGATAACTTCCAAAGCGAGGAGTTAATGTTCGACATAGTCTCGTTCCGTAGTGGCTATCACGCACTGCTCAGGCAAACCGCATTCGCAAAATTCAATGCGGTACCACACTATGCATACCTCAAGCTCAAGATGACAGGCCCTATAGGAGTAATCACGGTCAATGGGAACACCGAATGCTCCCTCCGAACGGAGGAGCACACGGCAGCGCTCGCAGCAGAAGTACAAAGCAGCCTCTCTAGGCAGTTCTCCAGTTCGGCCTTCAAAATGCCGGACACTGTCAAGCGCGCCCGGAGTACTGTAACACCCTCGATGCGACTATATCTCCCACGTGTCGAGGCACGACTTAGAGGCATAACCGCATTGAAGGCATATGTCGCAAGTAAGGCAATCTTCACAACATCCCATGTAATATAATAATAAAGGGGAGGTAACATAATTGGCTTACACTCGCCACGTCAATCAAGTACATAAATAACATTACATCATCCAAACACTCATGGCCCGACTCCGGAGCCAAAATAAAAGAGAACCCAACATGCGACACGGTCCCGATCACCCCCAACTGGGCACCACTACTGATCATCAGGAAAGGAAACATAGTAACGTTGAGAGTCTTTGTCGAACTCCCACTTGAGCTCAAGCGCGTCACCTGGAGCGGAATCATCAGGCCCTGCATCTGGTGTAATAGTAATTTGTCAGCCACAGGGACTCGGCAATCTCACACCCTCGCGATCAAGACTATTTAAGCTTATAGGTAAGGCAAGGTAAATATATGTGGAGCTCCAGCAAGCGACTAGTAAATATGGTGGCTATCCTGTTCGCAAAAGAGAGCGAGAAGAGGAGGCAAAGCGCGAGCGAGAAACTAGAGAGTAACCTGCGCAAACATTACTCCAACACCGTGTCCACTTCCCGGACTCCGCCGAGAAGAGGCCATCACGGTAACTCCCTCAGTTGATTCATTTTAATTAAGTTAAGGTTCAAGTTATCTACAACCGGACATTAACAAATTCCCATCTGCCCATAACCGCGGGCACGGCTTTCAAAAGTTCAAAACCCTGCAGGGGAGTCCCAACTTAGCCCGTGACAAGCTCTCACGGTCAACGAAGGAATAGACCTCCTCCCAAGACGTTCCGATCAGACTCGGTATCTCGGTTATTCAAGACACTTCGACAGGTTAAAACAAGACCAGCAACACCGCCCGAATGTGCCGACAAATCCCGATAGGAGCTGCACATATCTCTTTATCAGGGCACAATCGGATAAGCAATCCGTACAACTAAAACCATCCCTCAAGTTTCCCCGAGGTGGCGCTGCAAGGGGCTCTAGGTTGGACCAACACTCAGAGGAGCACTGGCCCGGGGGGGTTTAAAATAAGATGACCCTTGGGCTCCGGAAACCCAAGGGAAAAGAGGCTAGGGGGAAAATGGTAAAACCAAGGTTGGGCATTGCTGGAAAAGCTTTAATCAAGGCGAAATATCAAGGGGTTCCCATTATAACCCAACCGCGTAAGGAACGCAAAATCCGGGAACATAACACCGATATGACGGAAACTAGGGCGGCAAGAGTGGAACAAAACACTAGGCGAGAGGCCGAGCCTTCCACCCTTTACCAAGTATATAGATGCATTAAGATAACATGGCAATATAATGATATCCCAACAAGTAAATAAATGTTCCAACAAGGAACGGCCTCCAATCTTCACCTGCAACTAGCAACGCTATAAGAGGGGCTGAGCAAAGCTGTAACATAGCCAATCAATGGTTTGCTAGGACTTGGTGGGTTAGAGGTTTGACATGGCAATTTGGGAGGCTTGAAAGAAAGTGGTACGCATCGTAGCATTGGCATAGCAAAAGAGCGAGCAACCTAGCATAGCAAAGATAGTAGTGATTTCGAGGGTATGATCATCTTGCATGCACAGTTGTCAGAGTTGGCTGGATCCTCGAAAGCAAACTCAACGGGCTCCTCGTTAGCGAACTCGTCTCCCGGCTCTACCCAAACAAGACAAACAAGCAACATGGACACAATCAACCACGTGCAAGGATCAAACAAGATGATGCAAAGATGATATGCTATGCGGGATGCGATGCGGGATGCATATGTAAGATGTGACAAGGAATGCATGAACCTGGCCTCAACTTGGGAATCCAAGTGTGCCACTGGAAAGATGAGATGAGATCGCTTGAAAACGATATAAAGAACGCCAGAATCGGAGGTACGGTTTGGAAATGGCAAGCGATTCAAATATGACACCGGTCTGCGATTTACAGCAAGTAGCCATCTAAATGCAACGAGATGAATATGCTACAGCACCCAAACATGACAACAAAATACATGGTAGGGATGCATTCAAGATTCTTAACAAAAGTCTAGCACTGATCTACGGCCAATTCATCCATTAACAGGTTCAAACAAGCATGGCAAAAATGCATATGGCAAACAGGTTTCAGACTTAGTGAAATTAACACTTGTCTGGAATTTCAGATCAGGTAGCACACTTCAGAGCAATAAAACTACATGCTACAGGACCTGAACATGTCAAAGTAAAGCATGGCATGGAGCTACTCAAAGAGCTTAACAAAAGTCCCTTAGTGACCTTGAGCCAAAAGGGATCAGAAAATACAATTGCAAGCATGTGAACATGGCAAAAACATAATCAGTTTTCAGACTTAGTGAAAACTGGAGCATGCTGAAAACAGATATCAAGTAGGCATGTTTACGAGCTCGATGCACTCACTACAGAGCAAGTCATGATAATCTATGCATACACCCATCAAGAATACACAAAATACAAGCTAGACATGGCAAGAACAATAGCATAGCATGCACGGATCAACTACAACATCCTCGGCAAAATCGCTAACAAGTAAACAATCTGCCAAGATTCACGAAGTAGCAAAAGTAGAGCTCGATTGACTCAAGCTAGGGTGCTCCATAATTGCAAACAAAGCCATGGATGGATAGAGCACTACAATATTAACAAAACATCTTTACTGATCATCCCCAAAAGAGGCACGGATCACTAGGAAATAACATGAACATATGGTCATATGAGATAAACAGCTCAAGGACTTAGTGGAAATGCTAAGTCCCTGAAAACAGAATTACCAAGTGCACCACTTGGCAAGCTTGTGCTAGTCACCACACACATTACAAAAATACATGGGTTGCACCTCTGGAAAGATGACAAAGCCCTTAACAAAACATATGTAGAGCACATGGGCATATCATGCACGCAATAATCATGGAAAAAAATGACAAAAAGCTAAATGGAGTAGCAGATCTAACAATTATCTTAAGTAGCCCTCTTCTAACAGCATTTCGGGCATCAAGATGAACTCAAATGAAAATGATGCAATGGAATGAAATGATGTAATCTCTGAGATGAACATTTTGATATGCTATATGCCAAAAACGGAGCTATGGATGAGGAGTTACGAGGCCATGAACATGAGCATATGGATCTGAAATTTCAGGGACTTAGACAAATTTTTAACCTCCGGATCTAGGGTTTGACCCGGGCACGCAAAACGAGGTTCGTCGTCGGGGCTTCGCCGGAGTAGGAGGGAGAGGCCGAGAGGGGCCGGGGAGGCGCGGCCGGGCGCGGGACCCGAGGGGCAGCGAGGGGCGCAGGCCCGAGGCGGCGAAGGCGGCGGCGTCGGGCGCGCGGGGCGGCCAGAGAGATGATATGAGATGCATGACAACGACAACAACACACGGAGACAAAGACCCGAACCCGAGAAAATAAAATAACTTAACGCCGGAAGCGGCAAGAGTTGGGGTACAAATTGGGAAAGTTACATCCGGGGTGTTACAACACTCCACCACTATGAAAGGATCTTGTCCCGAGATCTAGGACTGAAAGAACGCCGGGTACTCAGAACGGAGGTGATCCTCGCGTTCCCAGGTAGCTTCACGGTCGGAATGGTGTGACCACTTGACTTTGAGGAATTTGATTGACTTATTGCGAGTCTTGCGTTCAGTCTCTTCAAGAATAGAAACTGGGTGCTCACGATAAGAAAGATCTTCTTGGAGCTCAATGTCCTCGAAGTTGATGGTGCGGTCAGGAGTCTTGAAGCACTTTCGAAGCTGAGAGATATGGAACACGTCATGAACATTTGCAAAGTTTGAAGGAAGCTCGAGTTGATAGGCGAGGTCGCCTCTCTTGCTGACAATCTTGAAAGGTCCCACGTATCTAGGGGCAAGCTTCCCTTTGATACCAAAGCGACGAGTACCTTTCATAGGAGAGACGCGGAGGTAAACATGATCTCCGATCTCGAAAACCAAATCACGGTGCTTACTATCATAGTAGCTCTTCTGGCGGGATTGGGCTGCTTTGAGGTTATCTCGAATGACTTTGCACATTTCCTCTGCCTCTGTGATTAAGTCATTACCCAAAAGCTGACGTTCACCGGTTTCAGACCAGTTGAGAGGGGTACGGCACTTCCTGCCATACAGAATTTCAAATGGGGCCTTGCCCGAACTTGCTTGAAAACTGTTGTTGTAGGAGAATTCAGCATAAGGAAGACAATCCTCACACTTCATGCCGAAGGAGATCACACAAGCCCTGAGCATATCTTCAAGAATCTGGTTGACACGCTCGACTTGACCGCTAGTTTGAGGATGGAAAGCTATGCTGAAGCAGATGTTGGTGCCCATGGCCTTCTGAAAAGAATCCCAAAACTTGGAGGTAAAAATGCTGCCACGGTCTGAAGAGATCACTTGTGGAATACCGTGCAGAGAGACAATCTGAGAGGTATAGAGTTCCACCAATTGAGCTGCAGTGATCGACTCTTTGATAGGCAGAAAGTGAGCCACTTTGGTGAGTTTGTCGATGACAACAAATATAGCATCATTGACACGCTTGGACTTTGGAAACCCAGCCATGAAGTCCATTTCAATGTGGTTAAACTTCCATTCTGGAATGGCAAGAGGTTGGAGGAGACCTGCTGGCCTTTGGTGTTCTGCCTTCACTCTTCTACAGACATCGCATTCATTCATGAATTGAGCAATCGCGCGCTTCATTCGAGTCCACCAATAAGCCTGCTTAAGGTCCTGATACATCTTCGTGCTCCCAGGGTGGATGGAGAGGAGAGAATTGTGAGCCTCGTTCATGATCACTTTACGGAGGTCACCTTTGGGTACAACAATACGATCCTCGAAGAAGAGAGTATCCTTGTCATCAAGGCGGTAGCACTTGTACTTGGGTTGACTCTTGGCAATACCAATCTTCACCTTTTTCACCATAGCATCAAGAAGCTGGGCTTGGCGAATCTGATCTTCCAAGGTAGGAGAGACTTGAAGGTTGGCGAGGAAACCTTGAGGAACAATTTGTAGATTAAGTTTGCGGAAAGCTTCACAAAGCTCGGGTTGATAAGGCTTGAGAATCAGACTGTTGCAATAAGCTTTCCTGCTCAATGCATCAGCAATCACATTGGCCTTGCCTGGAGTATACTCGATACTCGGATTATACTCTTGAATCATTTCGACTCATCGAGTTTGCCTGAGGTTGAGATTAGGCTGAGTGAAGATGTACTTGAGACTCTTGTGATCAGTGAAAATATCCACTTTTCTTCCCAATAAGAGATGTCTCCAAGTCAAAAGAGCATGCACAACTGCCGCCAACTCGAGATCATGAGTGGGGTAGTTCTTCTCATTAGGCTTCAACTGGCGAGAGGTATAAGCAACAACTTTCTTCTCTTGCATCAATACTGCGCCAAGACCTTGGAGAGAGGCATCACAAAAGACCTCGTACAGCTTGGATTCATCAGGCGGAGTGAGAACTGGAGCAGTGATCAATTTCTCTTTCAAAGTGTTGAAAGCAATGTCACACTCCGGAGACCAAACGTACTTGACGTGCTTCTAGAGAAGATTAGAGAGAGGCTTCGCGATCTTAGAAAAGTTTTCAACGAATCTTCGACAGTAGCTTGCGAGACCGAGGAAGCTACGGAGTTGCTTCACGTTCTGAGGAGGTTCCCAATTCACAATTGCAGACACCTTCTCAGGATTCACGGCAATGCCCTTGGCAAAGATGATATGACCAAGATAAAGAACCTCATCGAGCCAAAATTCACACTTGGAGAACTTGGCATAGAACTGATGTTCCCTGAGCTTATCGAGTACCAAACGCAAGTGCTTGGCATGATCTTCCTTGTTCTTCGAGAAAACCAGAATGTCGTCGAGATAGACCAAAACGAAGTCATTGGTGTAGGCATTGAAGATGAAGTTCATCATGCGAGAGAACGTTGGAGGAGCGTTGACGAGGCCAAAAGACATGACAGTGTATTCATATGAACCATAGCTTGTCCTGAAAGCCGTCTTGGGAATATCTTGCTCACGAATTCGAATCTGATGATAACCCATGCGGAGATCAAACTTGGAGAATACTTGGGCACCTTTGAGTTGTTTGAACAGCTCATTGATGTTGGGAAGTGGGTATTTGTTCTTGATGGTCTTCTTGTTCAATGGACGGTAATCAACACAAAGTCGGTCCGTTCCATCCTTCTTCTTCACAAAAAGAACACCACAACCCCACGGAGAAGAACTAGGCCGGATGAGACCCATTATCTCTTGAATATCGAGTTGCTTCTTCAGCTCCTTCAACTCTTCATGTCCGAGCTTGTAAGGACGTTTGCACACAGGTTCCGTCCCAGGCTCAAGATCAATAACGTATTCAACTGGCCGGTGCGGAGGCATTCCTGGAAGCTCTTCTGGAAAGACATCTTGATATTCACAAACGACTGGAATCTGCGAGATCGCATCCAGTTCACCCTTTTCATTGAGAGAAAACAGACGGATGGTATCATCACGAGCGGCAAAGACAATAACATCCTCAGACAAATGAGTCAATTGAATCTGCCTGGCTGCACAATCAAGCTGAGCCTTGTGCTTAGAAAGCCAATCCATTCCAAGAATAAGATCAATATCCGAGTCACCCAGAACATTTGGAGAGGACAAGAACTTATAGTCACCCAAAGTGATTGTAACATCCGGTACGCACACTCGAGATGTCATTTGACGGGCCGGAGAGACAATAGCCAACGGTTTCGACAACACTTGAGTAACAAAATCATGCTTAGATGCAAAAGGTCTTGAGATAAAACAATGTGATGCACCAGTGTCAAATAGAACTCTTGCAGGAATATCGTTAACTGGAAGGTTACCCATGATGACATCTGATGAGTCCTCTGCCTGAGCTGCATTCACCATATTGACCTTGGCGTACTTGGGGCTATGCTTGACCACAGCTGTACTTGCCGATCTGACAGGAGGAGGAGGAGGAAGACGCCTCTGGTTGAAACACTTGTTGGCATAGTGATCCTTCTATTGGCACTTGTTGCACGTGACCTCTGAAAGCGGGCGGTGATACGGAGCACTCGATCTTGGAGCTTGAGACGAAGTCTTGTTCTGGAAGCCAGGGTGGGGGGGGTGGGAAGATCCACTGCCGCCTTTGCTCTTCTGCTGATACGGCTGACGGAACGGAGGAGGAGGAAGCCAATACTTCTGTTGCTTGGCCACTTGAGTAGAGGAAGAAGGAGTAACATCTCTGACTCGCTTCTTGGAAGCATCACACCTCAACTGAGCAGCCTCTTGCTTCAATGCCATGTTGTAGAACTCATCGTATCTCAAGGGTTCAAAGAGAACAAGAGCTAGCTGAATTTCTTCTCTGAGACCACCCCTGAACTGATATATCATGCTCTTCTCATCAGGGATGTCCTGCTTGGCAAAGCGGGCGAGCTTCTGGAACAACTTGTTGTAGTCATAGACAGACAAAGAGCCTTGCTTCAGGTTGTGGAATTCCTCACTCTTGCTTTCAACCACGCTCTGAGGAATATGATGAGCTCGGAAATCTTGATGGAATTCATCCCAAGTGATAACACGTCCACCTCTAGAATCCTTGTACTGCTGGAACCATTCTGCATCTTGATCTTTGAGTTGGAAGGAAGCGAACTTGACAAAGTCCTCAGGCCTGACGTTACTGCACTCGAAATGCTTGCACAGATCCACAAGCCAATCGTCAGCATCGGTTGCCTCAACACAATTGCTGAAAGTCTTTGGCCCGTTAGCAAGGAACTGGTTGAGTGTAGCAAAGTGATTCTGATTGTTGCCTTGGTTCCCTTGGTTGCCTTGATTGCGCTCTTGAAGAATTTGCATGATCAACTGTGTGTTTGCATTGGTTGCGGCCATCACAGCTTGCCATGCCTCCGGAGGAGGTGGAGGTGGTGGCGGATCAGGATTCCGAGTCGTGCGCGTTGGAGGAGCCATCCTGAAGAGGTTGACATCCATTAGCACATTGATAGACAAATATTGAAGCTGAATCCAACGGAATGAAAATTGCAACATATAGTCTTCACATCCAAACAAAATGAACGAGTGCATTCCTCTTGAAATGGTCACATATCCATAAATTGAGAAGCCACTTAGAATTAAGGTAGAGAAATAAATCAACAAGGTACGGATCAGAACGGATAATCGGTAAGAAATCCCAATCTCAAACCAATATCCATGGAAGAAGAACTAGAGCTACTAGAATTCCCACCTATGAAACTCCCGGACCTTTCCGGTTATGCAATCAGGTGTTGGGGATACAGGGGAAACATAATATCTCACCCAAATCTAGCAAATCCTACATCTAGCTGTATCCATCCTTCAACACATAACCAAGAAAAACTTCGGAAACCATCTACCTCAACCTTTGAAAAGCATCCGTTATACAAGTTATGGCGATACTCCCAAACTCCCGCCCCAGTACTGGGTGGCGTCGAGGTTATCTCACCAACGAACTGCATAAAAGAGATTTTCGATGTCGGCGTACTAAACTCAGTTATTCCAGAATTGCAACGATAAAATTATGACGACAACACCTCAGAGCTCAACTCCCCGGGACACTTCCACTAAACCCCTGACAGGAGGCACCAAGACAATGTTCTCATCATAAAACCATCGGAACGATTCCAAGATACCCGCGTGATCCTAAAAAAAAATTAGTGAAATTTGAGAAAACAAGAGTCAAAACTCTACGTCAGGATGCCTTACCAGAGCGATGAGGATACTGGGAAGTAAAAAGAATTCCTAAACTCTCCGATATATAATTCCTAAATGACTCAAAACATTTTTCTAGACACAACTCGGCTGCGAAAAACTATCAAGCAATGGGGCTCCTAAGGTCGGGGAAGGCTCTGATTACCAACTTGTAACACCCTCGATGCGACTATATCTCCCACGTGTCGAGGCACGACTTAGAGGCATAATCTCATTGAAGGCATATGTCGCAAGTAAGGCAATCTTCACAACATCCCATGTAAATATAATAAAAAGGGGAGATAACATAGTTGGCTTACACTCGCCACGTCAATCAAGTACATAAATAACATTACATCATCCAAACACTCATGGCCCGACTACGGCGCCAAAATAAAAGAGAACCCAACATGCGACAACGGTCCCGATCACCCCCAACTGGGCACCACTACTGATCATCAGGAAAGGAAACATAGTAACGTTGAGAGTCTTCGTCGAACTCCCACTTGAGCTCAAGCGCGTCACCTGGAGCGGAATCATCAGGCCCTGCATCTGGTGTAATAGTAATCTGTGAGCCACAGGGACTCAGCAATCTCGCACCCTCGCGATCAAGACTATTTAAGCTTATAGGTAAGGCAAGGTAATATATGTGGAGCTGCAGCAAGCGACTAGAAATATGGTGGGCTATCCTGTTCGCAAAAGAGAGCGAGAAGAGGAGGCAAAGCGCGAGCGAGAAACTAGAGAGTAACCTGCGCAAACATTACTCCAACACCGTGTCCACTTCCCGGACTCCGCCGAGAAGAGGCCATCACGGTAACTCCCTCAGTTGATTCATTTTAATTAAGTTAAGGTTCAAGTTATCTACAACCGGACATTAACAAATTCCCATCTGCCCATAACCGCGGGCACGGCTTTCAAAAGTTCAAAACCCTGCAGGGGAGTCCCAACTTAGCCCGTGACAAGCTCTCACGGTCAACGAAGGAATAGACCTCCTCCCAAGACGTTCCGATCAGACTCGGTATCTCGGTTATTCAAGACACTTCGACAGGTTAAAACAAGACCAGCAACACCGCCCGAATGTGCCGACAAATCCCGATAGGAGCTGCACATATCTCTTTATCAGGGCACAATCGGATAAGCAATCCGTACAACTAAAACCATCCCTCAAGTTTCCCCGAGGTGGCGCTGCAAGGGGCTCTAGGTTGGACCAACACTCAGAGGAGCACTGGCCCGGGGGGGTTTAAAATAAGATGACCCTTGGGCTCCGGAAACCCAAGGGAAAAGAGGCTAGGGGGAAAATGGTAAAACCAAGGTTGGGCATTGCTGGAAAAGCTTTAATCAAGGCGAAATATCAAGGGGTTCCCATTATAACCCAACCGCGTAAGGAACGCAAAATCCGGGAACATAACACCGATATGACGGAAACTAGGGCGGCAAGAGTGGAACAAAACACTAGGCGAGAGGCCGAGCCTTCCACCCTTTACCAAGTATATAGATGCATTAAGATAACATGGCAATATAATGATATCCCAACAAGTAAATAAATGTTCCAACAAGGAACGGCCTCCAATCTTCACCTGCAACTAGCAACCCTATAAGAGGGGCTGAGCAAAGCTGTAACATAGCCAATCAACGGTTTGCTAGGACATGGTGGGTTAGAGGTTTGACATGGCAATTTGGGAGGCTTGAAAGCAAGTGGTAGGCATCGTAGCATTGGCATAGCAAAAGAGCGAGCAAACTAGCATAGCAAAGATAGTAGTGATTTCGAGGGTATGATCATCTTGCCTGCACAGTTGTCAGAGTTGGCTGGATCCTCGAAAGCAAACTCAACGGGCTCCTCGTTAGCGAGCTCGTCTCCCGGCTCTACCCAAACAAGACAAATAAGCAACAAGGACACAATCAACCACGTGCAAGGATCAAACAAGATGATGCAGAGATGATATGCTATGCGGGATGCATATGTAAGATGTGACAAGGAATGCATGAACCTGGCCTCAACTTGGGAATCCAAGTGTGCCACTGGAAAGATGAGATGTGATCGCTTGAAAACGATATAAAGAACGCCGGAATCGGAGCTACGGTTTGGAAATGGCAAGCGATTCAAATATGACACCGGTCTACGATTTACAGCAAGTAGCCATCTAAATGCAACGAAATGAACATGCTACAGCACCCAAACATGACAACAAAGTACATGGCAGGGATGCATTCAAGATGCTTAACAAAAGTCTAGCAGTGAGCCATGGCCAATTAATCCATTAACAGGATCAAACAGGCATGGCAAAATGCATATGGCAAACAGGTTTCAGACTTAGTGAAATTAACACTTGTCTGGAATTTCAGATCAGGTAGCACACTTTGGAGCAACAAAACTACATGCTACAGGACCTGAACATGTCAAAGTAAAGCATGGAATGGATATACTCAAAGAGATTAACAAAAGTCCCTTAGTGACCTTGAGGCAAAAGGGATCAGAAAATACAATTGCAAGCATGTGAACATGGCAAAAACATAATCAGTTTTCAGACTTAGTGAAAACTGGAGCATGCTGAAAACAGATATCAAGTAGGCATGTTTACGAGCTCGATGCACTCACTACAGAGCAATTCATGATAATCTAAGCATACACCCATCAAGAATACACAAAATACAAGCTAGAAATGGCAAGAACAATAGCATAGCATGCACGGATCAACTACAACATCCTCGGCAAAATCGCTAACAAGTAAACAATCTGCCAAGATTCACGAAGTAGCAAAAGTAGAGCTTGATTGACTCAAGCTAGGGTGCTCCATAATTGCAAACAAAGCCATGGATGGATAGAGCACTACAATATTAACAAAACATCCTTACTGATCATCCCCAAAAGAGGCACGGATCACTAGGAAATAACATGAACATATGGTCATATGAGATAAACAGCTCAAGGACTTAGTGGAAATGCTAAGTCCCTGAAAACAGAATTACCAAGTGCACCACTTGGCAAGCTTGTGCTAGTCACCACACACATTAAAAAAATACATGGGTTGCACCTCTGGAAAGATGACAAAGCCCTTAACAAAACATATGTAGAGCACATGGGCATATCATGCACGCAATAATCATGGCAAAAATGACAAAAAGCTAAATGGAGTAGCAGATCTAACAATTATCTTAAGTAGCCCTCTTCTAACAGCATTTCGGGCATCAAGATGAACTCAAATGAAAATGATGCAATGGAATGAAATGATGTAATCTCTGAGATGAACATTTTGATATGCTATATGCCAAAAACGGAGCTATTGATGAGGAGTTACGAGGCCATGAACATGAGCATATGGATCTGAAATTTCGGGGACTTAGACGAATTTTTTATCCTCCGGATCTAGGGTTTGACCCGGGCACGCAAAACGAGGTTCGTCGCCGGGGCTTCGCCGGAGTTCGTCGCCGGAGTAGGAGGGAGAGGCCGAGAGGGGCCGGGGAGGCGTGCCCGGGCGCCGGACCCGAGGGGCGGCGAGGGGTGCGGGCCCGGGGCGGCGAAGGCGGCGGCGTCGGGCGCGCGGGGCGGCCGCAGAGCGGCGGGCGCGGGCAGCGGTGGCGGCCGTCGACGCCGGCGAGGGCGCGGTGGCGGCGGAGAGCGGCGGGTGCGGAGGAAGCCGAAGGCGGGCGGCGGCGCGGTGGACTGGGCCTCGGGGCCCCGATCTGGGCCTCCCGGGCCGGGCGGCGGTGGCGAAGTGGGGCGGCGGTGTGGACCAATGGCGTGATGCCACGTGGCGGTGGCGGGGGCAGGCCGGACGTGTCCGTCGGCGGGGCAAGTGTCTGGCGGCGCGCGATGACGAGTGGATCTAGGGTTTTTCGGGAGGAAGGAGAAGGAGATTTTCGGGGGCTCTTTAAATAGGCATAGAGGGAGCTAGGAGAGTCCAAATGAGGTGCGGTTTTCGGACACGCGATCGTGATCGAACGATCTAGATGATGGAGAAGGCTTAGGTGGGTTTTGGGCCAAATTGGAGGGGTGTTGGGCTGCAACACACACGAGGCCTTTTCGGTCCCTCGGTTAACCGTTGGAGTATCAAACGAAGTCCAAATGATACGAAACTTGACAGGCGGTCTACCGGTAGTAAACCAGGGCCGCTTGGCAAGTCTTGGTCCAATCCGGAAATGTTTAATCCCCACACACGAAAGAAAGGTAGAAATGGCCACCGGAGGAGAACGAAGTGCCGGAATGCAAAACGGACAACGGGGAAAATGCTCGAATGCATGAGACGAACACATATGCAAATGCAATGCACATGATGACATGATATGAGATGCATGACAACGACAACAACACACGGAGACAAAGACCCGAACCAGAGAAAATAAAATAACTTAACGCCGGAAGCGGCAAGAGTTGGGATACAAATTGGGAAAGTTACATCCGGGGTGTTACAAGTACCCTACAACAAGACCGCCTGGCACGTTCTGAGCTAGCGTAGCAATGCGGCCCCAACCCTAGCCCTCGTGATATAGCGAAACCAGTGCTTCGCGTACATAACTACGCTCTTGAAATACCATGGGCACAGGGGAAGGGGCACTATCACGGCACGCCCGAAATATGGCTTAAACCGCACCAGGGGCTGCCGGATTCCTTTTTTTCTTTTTTTCTCTTACTCTTAGGACTTCATACTTCGGATGACCCGTTCGGCAATTCAACTGCCACACAAATGATGCAAGATCCAGGAAAGCAGACAAGCCACGCCGCATTATGGAACTCCCAGGTGGTCTCTATTGCGAGCAGTATACCTATTTTTTAATACAATTCCGAGGCCTGCCCCTGGCCAGGACATGTTAAATAGTCCAATTTCTTTTGCTTATTGCACTATTTGTATCATTCCGCTTTCATAGCAGCCTTTCTATAAACAATGCATAGCTTTTTGTCTATTTTTTGCATTATCCTCTTTTTATATATATGTTTATCAATAACATGTTACATCCATACACTGTGGTACGGCAAAAATACGCCAGGGGCTTCAGTACCCATCAATATGGCGTTAGAAGTCCGTACACTTTCACAAGTGCGGCACCCCGAACTTATAGCACTATATGCATCGGCTCCAAATCATGATTTGGGTCAATAGTTGGGTTTGCCCGGCTCCTATGTTTTGGTGCCTTACGTTCCGCTATATCGGCTAAGGTAGCACTAGGAGAACTACTGCGATTGTGCCCCAGTTGAGCTGGGCTGAGCACCTCAGTAGAGAAAGCTAAAACTGACTGTCATGATGAGGCGAGAGACCGGTCGCTGTTCGAGAGGTTTTTCGAGTCCTTAAAGACTTCTGCCGCTTCAAGTGAGGAACCGGCTTTGTCCGGCCAAGGCGTGGATAGCGCCCCGAACTCGGTCTTCCGAATACTAGGGACTTCGCCGAAATTTAAAATTATAGAGTTCTATGGCTAAGTGAGAGTGTTCAAGCATTATAGTCCGATTGCCTTGTTCGTTGTGCGGAGCGCCTCCCTCGACGGACCCAATCATGGGAAAAAGAGCGCTCAGGTTTATCCCGAACACCCCAGCACTAGTGGCATGGGGGCAGAAGCCGACGACTGGCCATCTCTCAATTTTTTGATAAACGGCCGCACAGAAAGTAATATATTAAATTCAAGCATTGCTTAGTGCATATGAACAAGTTTTCAGCGCACAGGATAACACGAGCGAATTCATTCAAAAATTACATCCTTGGTGCATTCATCCGCCATAAGGCGGGCACCGGCCAGAACATCCTTGTAATAGTTCTCGGGCTTGCGATGCTCCTTCCCCGGCGGCGGCCCGTCCCTCACAAGCTTCTCACCGTCCAGCTTACCCCAGTGCACCTTTGCACGGGCAAGGGCCCTATGGGCACCTTCGATGCAGACGGAGCACTTGATGACCTCGAGCCTTGGACAAGCCTCCACCAATCGCCGCACCAGTCCGAAGTAGCTCCCAGGCAGGGCCTCTCCAGGCCACAGCCGAACTATGAAGCCCTTCAGGGCCTGTTCGGCCGCCTTGTGGAGCTCGACCAGCTGCTTCAGCTGGTTGCTCAAGGGCACAGGGTGTCCGGCCTCAGCGTACTGAGACCAGAACACCTTCTCCGTCGAGCTGCCTTCCTCGGCTCGGTAGAATGCGGCAGCATCGGATACGCTGCGGGGAAGATCTGCGAATGCCCCTGGAGAGCTCCGGATTTGGGTAAGTAACAAGTAGTTTACTTTTATATGTCTTCTTTGCATAGAGAATGCCTTACCCGTCGCTATCTTTTTCACCGCATCCAATTCCTGGAGGGCCTTCTGGGCTTCAGCCTTGGCAGATTTGGCAGTTTTAAGGGCCGCAGCAAGCTCGGACGCTCGCGTCTTCGAGTCGAGCTCCAAACTCTCATGTTTTTTCATGAGAGCCTGAAGCTCTTGCTGCACCTCGCCGACCAGCGCCTCGAATTTCTCCCGCTCGGTGCGCTCCGTGGCCGCTCTCTTCTCGGCCTCGGACAGCGCCTGCTTGAGGGTCGCCACCTCAGTTGTGGCCCCTACAATAAGCAGTATACTCCTGTCATTTTTTGCAATTGTGTCTTCTTATAGGCATTTTTTCTATAAGGTATCTCTTACCTTCTTTCTCCTCGAGCTGCCGTTTGGCAAGGCCGAGCTCTTGCTCGGTCTGCTCGAGGCCCTTCTTCAGGGCATCCACCTCCGCAGTCAGTGCGGCGGTGGCCAGCAGCGAAGCCTGCATACGTATATTGACTCCTTTTTAGTTAGACTCCTGCGATATTTAATAGATCCTCTATTCGGATTTTCTTTCCGAACGCCAAACAGAGCATCAGGGGCTACTGTCTATGCGGTAATATTTTTACATATTTCTACTTACCTCGAAGCCTGTTAGAAGGCTAGCACAAGCTTCAGTAAGTCCGCTTTTGGCGGACCGAACATTTTGGACCACCGTACTCATGATGGTACGGTGCTCCTCGTCGATGGAGGCGCCCTTAAGCACCTCCAGCAGATTGTCCGACGCCTCCGGTTGGACGGAGGACACCGGCTCAATAGTCTTGCTCCTCTTGGCAGGAGTTCGCCTGCCACGGTCCGGAACCGTTGACGATTCCGGCGCGGTGTCCGGCTTAAAGCCGGACTTGGAGCCCTAGGGGTCTTGTCCCCTTCACTCTTGGAGTCCGGGAGGTCGCCTCGCGGCTCCTCCTGGACCACCTCCTCTTGCCCCGGAGCTTGTCGCGACGCCACTTCGGCGTCATCCGCAGCACAGGGGGAGGCAGCGGGCGCAACTGAATTCACGTCCGATGAATCCAGGGAGCCGCTTGACGACTCGTCGAGCCCGTCCCTGGGCGGGCTGCATGATTATATTCGACATTAGGGAAAGCTGCGCAACAAAAGGAATATCATGAGTTACTCTAGTATCCGAACACTTACGATTTCGCCGGACGCTTGGCCCTGTCCGGCCACTCCTCTTCGTCCTCGTCGGTGTCGGGGGCGTAGTCCGGCAGAGGGGTTTTCCTCTTCTTGGACCCTTCGGCCTCCCCTACTAGGGAGGCCTTCCTCTTCTTTCCTCCCCCCGCTGGAGGGGGAGAGGTCTCTTCTTCCTCCTCCTCATCTTCACGGGAGGACGGCGTCTCGGACTCATCGGACGACGAGTCTGACACCACCATATGCCGGGAACTCTTTCGAGTCCCCGTGGCCTTCTTCTTCTTGGCCTTCTTCTCCGGGACCACATAAGGTGCCGGAACCAGCAGCTTCACTAGGAGAGCAGGGGCTGGGTCTTCGGGCAAGGGAGCCGGACAGTTAATCAGTCCGGACTTCGCCTGCGAATCCTGTCAAAGGTGAGGGAGTTTAGATCCCGCATAGAGTCAAACTATGAAGAATTCCGTACGTCGTGTCGAAGAGCCTGCTCAGAATTCGGTGCTGCGCCAGGTTGAACTCCCACAAATTGAAGTCCCGTTCTTGACACGGAAGGATCCGGCGGACGAGCATGACCTGGACTACGTTGACAAGCTTGAGCTGCTTGTTCACCAGGGACTGGATGCATTTTTGCAGTCTGGTCACCTCTTCTTCGTCGCCCCACGACAAGCCCGTCTCCTTCCAGGACGTGAGCCGCGTAGGGGGTCCGGATCGGAATTCAGGGGCTGCGATCCACTTCGGATCGCATGGCTCGGTGATGTAAAACCACCCTGACTGCCACCCCTTCAAGGTCTCCACAAAGGAGCCCTCGAGCCATAGGACGTTGGCTATTTTTCCCGCCATGGCACCTCCGCACTCCGCCTGGTTGCCGCGCACCACCTTTGGCTTGACGTTGAAGGTCTTGAGCCAGAGGCTGAAATGGGGGCGGATGCAGAGGAAAGCCTCGCACATGACGATAAATGCTGAGATATTGAGGATGAAGTTTGGGCCAGATCGTGGAAATCTAGGCCATAGTAGAACATGAGCCCGCGGACAAATGGGTGGAGAGGAAAACCCAGTCCATGGAGGAAGTGGGGAAGAAATACTACCCTCTCATGGGGCCTTGGGGTGGGGAGAAGCTGCCCCTCCTCAGGAGGCCGGTGCGCGATGTCTTTGGACAGGTATCCGGCCTTCCTTAGCCTTTTGACATGGCCCTCCGTGACGGAGGAGACCATCCACTTGCCTCCCGCTCTGGACATTGTTGGAGAAGGTTGAGGTAGGAAGTGCGGGCTTGGGCGCTGGAGCTCGGGTGCGCAGAAGATGGATAGGCAAAGGAGGAAGAAGGTGTAGGTAAAAAGGTGGATCCTTATCCCCTTATATGAGCGGATGCGACTATGCGTCCCCACCAGCCTAATAAAACTCGCTTGCCTCCCAAGCGTCGTGATAAATGGCGCGGTTGGGTTACCCACGTCCGTATTGATGAGAATCCCGTAAATGGGGGACACGATCTCTGCTTTGACAAGACGTGCCAAGGAAACCGCCTCGCAAAACACGCTGAGGTGGAAAAGTGAAAACGATTCGAATAAAGGCTTGGCCGTAGTGTGATGTCACGCTATGGAATACGTCAGCAGTTTAGATTTGTGTTAATATTATTCTCTTTGTGGCAATACGTGGAAACTTATTTTGCAGAGCCGGACACTACCCTTGGTGTTTACAAACTTTTATGAAGAATTTGGAGGAGGAACCTGCCTTGCAATGCCGAAGACAATCTACACGCCGGACTCGTCGTCATTGAAGCCTGGTTCAGGGGCTACTGAGGGAGTCCTGGATTAGGGGGTGTTCGGGTAGCCGGACTATACCTTCAGCCGGACTCCAGGACTATGAAGATACAAGATTGAAGACTTCGTCCCGTGTCCAGATGGGACTTTCCTTGGCATGGAAGGCAAGCTTGGCGATGCGGATATTTAGATCTCCTACCATTGTAACCGACTTTGTGTAACCCTAACCCTTTCCGGTGTCTATATAAACCGGAGGGTTTTAGTCCGTAGGACAACTTCATCATACAAAAATCATACCATAGGCTAGCTTTTAGGGTTTAGCCTCCTTGATCTCGTGGTAGATCTACTCTTGTACTACCCATATCATCAATATTAATCAAGCAGGACGTAGGGTTTTACCTCCATCAAGAGGGCCCGAACCTAGGTAAAACATCGTGTTCCTTGCCTCCTGTTACCATCCGGCCTAGACGCACAGTTCGGGACCCCCTACCCGAGATCCGCCGGTTTTGACACCGACACCTCTCGTTGCTATGCATCTCATAGATAGATCTTGCGTGATCGTAGGATTTTTTTTGAAATTGCATGCTACGTTCCCCAACAGTGGCATCCGAGCCAGGTCTATGCGTAGATGATATGAACGAGTAGAACACAAAGAGTTGTGGGAAATCATAGTCATACTGCTTACCACCAATGTCTTATTTTGATTTGGCGGTATTGTTGGATGAAGCGGCCTGGACCAACCTTACATGACCATGTTCATGAGACCGGTTCCAACGACAAACATGCAACTTGTTTTGCATAAAGGTGGCTAGCGGGTGTATGTTTCTCCAACTTTAGTTGAATCAAATTTGACTACGGCTGGTCCTTGTTGAAGGTTAAAATAGCAAACTTGACGAAACATCATTGTGGTTTTGATGCGTAGGTAAGAACGGTTCTTACTAGAAGCCCGTAGCAGCCATGTAAAACTTGCAACAACAAAGTAGAGGACGTCTAACTTGTTTTTGCAGGGCATGCTGTGATGTGATATGGTCAAGACATGATGTGATATACGTTGTTGTATGAGATGATCGTGTTTTGTAAAAGTTATCGGCAACTGGCAGGAGCCTTATGGTTGTCGCTTTATTGTATGAAATGCAATCGCCATGTAATTGCTTTACTTTATCACTATGAGATAGCGATTGTTGTAGAAGCAATAGTTGGCGAGATGACAACGACGCTACAATGGAGATCAAGGTGTCAAGCCGGTGATGATGGAGATCATGACGGTGCTTTGGAGATGGAGATCAAAGGCACAAGATGATGATGGCCATATCATGTCACATATTTTGATTGCATGTGATGTTTATCTTTTATGCATCTTATTTTGCTTAGTACGGTGGTAGCATTATAAGATGATCCCTCACTAAAATGTCAAGGTATAAGTGTTCTCGCTGAGTATGCACTGTTGCGACAGTTCGTCGTGTCGAGACACCACGTGATGATCGGGTGTGATAAGCTCCACGTTCACATACAACGGGTGCAAGACAGTTTTGCACGTGCGGAATACTCGGGTTAAACTTGACGAGCCTAGCATGTACAGACACGGCCTCGGAACACTGAGATCGAAAGGTCGAACGTGAATCGTATAGTAGATATGATCAACATAGAGATGTTCACCATTGAAAACTACTTCATCTCATGTGATGATCAGACATGGTTTAGTTGATACAGACCACATGATCATTTAGATGACTTGAGGGATGTCTAAGTGGGAGTTCTTAAGTAATATGATTAATTGAACTTAAATTTATCATGAACTTAGTCCTGATAGTTTTTGCATATCTATGTTGTAGATCAATGGCCCCTGCTACGATTCCCCTGAATTTTAATGCGTTCCTAGAGAAAGCTAAGTTGAAAGATGATGGTAGCAACTACACGGACTGGGTTCGTAACTTGAGGATTATCCTCATTGCTACACAGAAGAATTACGTTCTTGATGCACCGCCTGATGCAAGGCCTGGTGGAGGAGCAACTGCTGACATTGTGAACGTCTGGCAAGCTAAATCTGATGACTACTCGATAGTTCAGTGCGCCATGCTTTACGGCTTAGAATCGGGACTCAAAGACGTTTTGAACGTCATGGAGCATATGAGATGTTTCAGGAATTGAAGTTAATATTTCAAGCAAATGACCGAGTTGAGAGATATGAAGTCTCCAACAAGTTCTATAGTTGCAAGATGGAGGAGAACAGTTCTCAGTGAACACATACTCAGAATATCTGGGTACCATAACCACTTGACTCAGTTGGGAGTTATTCTTCTAGATGATAGTGTCGTTGATGGACGTCTTCAATCACTGCCACCAAGCTATAAAGGCTTCGTGATGAACTATAATATGCAAGGGATGAACAAGACAATTCCCGAGCTCTTCACAATGCTCAAGGCTGCAGAGATAGAAATCAAGAAGGAGCATCAAGTGTTGATGGTTAACAAGCCCACTAGTTTCAAGAAAAAGGGAAAAGGAAAGAAGGGGAACTTCAAGAAGAATATTAAGCAAGTTGCTGCTCCCGGGAAGAAGCCCAAGTCTAGACCTAAGCCTGAAACTGAGTGCTTCTACTGCAAAGGGACTGGTCACTGGAAGCGGATCTGCCCCAAGTATATGGTGGATAAGAAGGATGGCAAAGTGAACAAAGGTATATTTGATATACATGCTATTAATGTGTACCTTACTAATGCTCGTAGTAGTGCCTGGGTATTTGATACTGGTTCTGTTGCTCATATTTGCAACTTGAAACAGGGACTACGGATTAAACGAAGATTGGCTAAGGACGAGGTGACGATGCACGTCGAAAATGGTTCCAAGGTCGATGTGATCGCCGTCGGCACCTACCTCTACATCTACCTTTGGGATTAGTTTTAGACCTGAATAATTGTTATTTGGTGCCAGCGTTGAGCATGGATATTATATTTGGATCTTGTTTGATGCGGGACGGTTATTCATTTAAATCAGAGAATATTAGTTGTTCTATTTATATAAGTAATATCTTTTATGGTCATGCACCCCTGATGAGTAGTCTATTTTTGTCGAATCTCAATCATGGTAATACACATATTCATAATATTGATTCCAAAATATGCAAAGTTGATAATGACAGTGCAACATATTTGTGGCACTGCCGTTTAGGTCATATTGGTGTAAAACGCATGAAGAAACTCCATGTAGATGGGCTTTTGGAATCACTTGATTATGAATCATTTGATGCTTGCGAACCATGCCTTATGGGCAAGATGACTAAGACTCTGTTCTCTGGAAGAATGGAGCGAGCAACTAACTTATTGGAAATAATACATACCGATGTATGCGGTCCGATGAGTGTTGAGGCTCGTGGCGGGTATCGTTATTTTTTAACATTCACAGATGATTTGAGCAGATATGGGTATATCTACTTAATGAAACATAAGTCTGAAACATTTGAAAAGTTCAAAGAATTTCAGAGTGAAGTGGAAAATCATCGTAACAAGACAATAAAGTTTCTACAATCAGATCGCGGAGGCGAATATTTGAGTTACGAGTTTTGTCTTCATTAAAAACAATGTGGAATAGTTTCGCAACTCACGCCACCTGGAACACCACAGCGTATTGGTGTGTCCGAACATCGTAACCGTACTTTATTAGATATGGTGCGATCTATGATGTCTCTTACCGATTTACCACTATCGTTTTGGGGTTATGCATTAGGGACGGATGCATTCATGTTAAATAGGGCACCATCTACATCTGTTGAGACGACACCATATGAACTGTGGTTTGTCAAGAAACCTAAGTTGTCATTTCTTAATGTTTGGGGTTGCGATGCTTATGTGAAAAAGCTTCAGCCTGATAAGCTCGAACCCAAATCAGAGAAGTGCGTCTTCATAGGATACCCAAAAGAGACTGTTGGGTACACCTTCAATCACAGATCCGAAGGCAAGATATTTGTTGTTAAGTATGGATCCTTTCTAGAGAAGGAGTTTCTCTCGAAAGAAGTGAGTGGGAGAAAAGTAGAACTTGATGAGGTAATTGTACCATCTCTTGGATTGGAAAGAAGTTCATCACAGAAAATTGTTCCCGTGATTCCTACACCAATTACTGAGGAAGCTAATGATGATGATCATGAAACTTCAGATCAAGTTACTACCGAACCTCGTAGGTCATCCAAAATATGTTCCGCACCAGAGTGGTACGGTAATCCTGTTCTGGAAGTCATGTTACTGGACCATGGCGAACCTACGAACTATGAGGAAACGGTGATGAGCATAGATTCTGTGAAATGGCTTGAGGACATGAAATTTGAGATGGGATCCATGCATGAGAACAAAGTGTGGACTTTGGTTGACTTGCCCGATGATCGGTAAGCCATAGAGAATAAATGGATCTTCAAGAAGAAGACTGACGCTGATGGTAATGTTACTATCTACAAAGCCCGACTTGTTGTGAAAGGTTTTTGACAAGTTCAAGGAGTTGACTACGATGAGACCTTCTCACCCGTAGCGATGCTTAAGTCTGTTCGAATCATGTTAGCAATTGCCGCATTTTATGATTATGAAATCTAGCAAATGGACGTCAAAACTACATTCCTTAATGGATTTCATAAAGAAGAGTTGTATATGATGCAACCAGAAGGTTTTGTCGATCCTAAAGGTGCTAACAAAGTGTGCAAGCTTCGGCGATCCATTTATGAACCGGTGCGAGCATCTCAGAGTTGGAATATACGCTTTGATAGTGTGATCAAACCATATGGTTATATACAGACTTTCGAAGAAGCCTGTATTTACAAGAAACTGAGTGGGAGCTTTGTAGCATTTATAATATAATATGTGATGACATATTGTTGATTGGAAATGATATAGAATTTCTGGATAGCATAAAAGGATACTTGAATAAGAATTTTTCAATGAAAGACCTCGATGAAGCTGCTTATATATTGGGCATCAAGATCTATAGAGATAGATCAAGATGCTTAATTGGACTTTTACAAAGCACATACCTTGATAAAGTTTTGAAGAAGTTCAAAATGGATCAGTCAAAGAAAGGGTTCTTGCTTGTGTTACAAGGTGTGAAATTGAGTCAGACTCAATGCCCGACCACTGCAGAAGATAGAGAGAAAATGAAAGTCATTCCCTATGCCTCAGCCATAGGTTCTATCATGTATGCAATGTGTGTACCAAACCTGATGTGTGCCTTGCTATAAGTTTAGTAGGGAGGTACCAAAGTAATCTAGGAGTGGATCACTAGACAGCGGTCAAGAACATCCTGAAGTACCTGAAAAGGACTAAGGATATGTTTCTCGTTTATGGGGGTGACAAAGAGCTCGTCGTAAATGGTTACGTCGATTCTAGCTTTGACACTGATCCGGATGACTCTAATCACAAACCGGATACGTATTTATATTGAATGGTGGAGCTGTCAGTTGGTACAGTTCCAAGCAAAGCGTTGTGGCGGGATCTACGTGTGAAGCGGAGTACATAGCTGCTTCGGAAGCAGCAAATGAAGGAGTTCATATCCGATCTAGGTGTAATAACTAGTGCATCGGGTCCAATGAAAATCGTTCGTGACAATACTGGAGCAATTGCCTAAGCGAAGGAATCCAGATTTCACAAGAGAACCAAACACATCAAGAGACGCTTCAACTCCATCCATGATCAAGTCAAGGAGGGAGACATAGAGATTTGCAAAATACATACGGATCAGAATGTTGCAGACCCGTTGACTAAGCCTCTTTCACGAGCAAAACATGATCAGCACCAAGACTCCATGGGTGTTAGAATCATTACAATGTAATCTAGATTATTCACTCTAGTGCAAGTGGGAGACTGGAGGAAATATGCCCTAGAGGCCATAATAAAGTTGTTATTTATATTTCCTTATATCATGATAAATGTTTATTATTCATGCTAGAATTGTTTTAACCAGAAACTTGATACATGTGTGAATACATAGACAAAACAAAGTGTCCCTAGTATGCCTCTACTCCACATCAGGTCTGGTACCTCCCTGATCAAATCAAAGATGGTTAAGTTTCCTGACCATAGACATGTGTTGTCATTTGATGAATGGGATCACATCATTAGGAGAATTATGTGATGGACAAGACCCATCTGTTAGCTTAGCATAATGATCGTTAAGTTTTATTGCTATTGCTTTCTTCATGACTTATACATATTCCTTTGACTATGAGATTATGCAACTCCTGAATACCGGAGGAATACCTTGTGTGCTATCAAACGTCACAACATAACTGGGTGATTATTAAGATGCTCTACAGGTATCTCCAAAGGTGTTTGTTGGGTTGGCATAGATCGAGATTAGGATTTGTCACTCCGAGTATCGGAGAGGTATCTCTGGGCCCTCTCGGTAATGCACATCATGATAAGCCTTGCAAGCAATGTTACTAATGAGTTAGTTGCAGGATGATGCATTACAGAACAAGTAAAGAGACTTTCTGCAAACGAGATTGAACTAGGTATGAAGATACCAACGATCGAGTCTCGGGCAAGTAACATACCAATGATAAAGGGAATGACGTATGTTGTCATTGCGGTTTGACCGATAAAGATCTTCGTAGAATATGTAGGAACCAATATGAGCATCCAGGTTCCGCTGTTGGTTATTGACCGAAGATGTGTCTCGGTCATGTCTACATAGTTCTTGAACCCGTAGGGTTCGCACGCTTAACGTTCGATGACGATTTGTATTATGAGTTATGTGTTTTGGTGACCGATGATTGTCCGGAGTCCAGGATGAGATCACGGACATGACAAGGAGTCTCGAAATGGTCAAGAGGTAAAGATTGATATATTGGACGATAGTATTCGGACACAGGAATGGTTCCGGAGTGTTTGGGGAATTTATCGGAGTACCGGGGGGGTTACCGGAACCCCCCGGGGGAAGTAATGGGCCATAGGGGAGAGGCAAGGCAGCCAACGAGGAGGTGGCGCGTGGCCTCCCCCATGGGGAGTCCGAATTGGACAAGGGGAGGGTGCGCGGCCCCCCTTCCCTTCTCCCTCTCCATCTCCTTCCCCCTTTACCCCTCCAGTAAAAGGAAGGAGGGTCCGAATTGGAGTTGGAGTCCTAGTAGGACTCCTCCCCACTTGGGGGCGCGCCTAGGCCAGCCTCCTCCGTCTCCCTCCTTTATATACGGGGGCGGGGGCACCTCTAAGCACATCAATTCTTTCTTAGCCGTGTGCAGTGCCCCCCTCCATTGTTTACTCCTCCGGTCATCTTGTTGTAGTGCTTAGGCGAAGCCCTGCGCGGATCACATCACCATCACCGTTACCACGCCGTCATGCTGACGAAACTCTCCATCGACACTTTGCTAGATCAAGAGTTCGAGGGATATCATCGAGCTGAACATGTGCAGAACTCGGAGGTGTCGTATGTTCGGTGCTTGATCGGTAGAAGCGAGAAGACGTTTGACTACATCAACCGTGTTAAGCTAGCGCTTCTGCTTTCGGTCTACGAGGGTACATGGACACACTCTCCCCCTCTCGTTGCTATGCATCTCCTCGATAGATCTTGCGTGATCGTAGGAATTTTTTTGAAATTGCATGCTACGTTCCCCAACATTCGATACGAGCATCTCAACTCATTACCCCTTAATTCAAATATGTTATAAACTCTGCCATGGCAGAAAAATCATGTAGTACGTTCAGAACACCAACACACCATTGTTTTAATCATTTTTCTAACCCACTTAACATTTTTTGCGATACCGGATATTTTCTGTGACACTACAAATCATCGCAGAATATGCACATGCCTAATGATGGCCAAATACGTCGCCAAAAATCAGGCCAGAACGTCACCAAAGTTACTGAGGGTGCTCCCCAGGAGGAAAACAATTGGTGATGGTTGACCGTCACAGAAAATGATCTTTGGTGACGTTTTCTGTTTCGTCTCCGGGGGTTTTGTCATGGAATATAGCAGATTTTGTAGTCTAGGCTTGGCATACCATGGCCCATGTTGTATGTCGGCTCTCGTGGGGACCACACCATTGTGGAAAGCGCCCCCTCCCCGTTGTTGAAATTAAATATCTTCATGTGCCAGCTCCTACATGACTGCCTCTCATTGGGGACAGTGGTGGTCAAGTGACATGGGCCTGGAGGTGGGCTCTGCCCTTTGTGTGGTGTCCTAGAGATGGGTAGCCACATTTTCTTCACTTGTTTCACTACCCGTTTTTGTGGTGTGTTGTCCGTGAGGCTCTAGGACCTCAATGGGACGCCCTAGACCTGGCTGGGTTTATGGAAACTCGGGCCATCCAGGCCGGTAGGAGGAGCCGCCACTTCTAGTTAGTGTTCACAATGATGACTTGTACCGTTTGAACGATGCATAAAAAGATGATTATCAAGCGGGTCTTCTTACGATGGGTCATTGATTCTATCGTCAAGTTTCTAACTTTTTTACATCACGAGCACCCACTCTCTAGGCAGCGGGACCAAGACCGGTTAGGCAGCATGATGGACGCGCTGACTGCGGTAGGACGCCGCCTTTCTACTACTCCGTCCCGCAATGTAAGACATTTTTTCAAGTTGTTTTAAGATGCAAAAACATCTTATATTTTGGGATGGAGTGGGTATTTTTTATTAGGGCTGTTTGTGTTGTTGCCCTAGCAGACTTATAGTTACGTATCCTACATTTAAATATTGGGTTGTTAAATTTATAAAGCAAGATGAAAGTCTGTTTTCGAGAGCTTTGCTCAAAGTGTAGAAATAAACCACCACCACTAAATTAAGCAGTCGGCACCCACATCCATCCAAGTAACTAATATATGTGCCTGCATTTATTCCAAGTTGCTACTTAATTTGTGGCAACATATGTTGTCATGATCCATTCTGAGGCAGGGCTGTTTGTGTGATCTACGTACACTAGGTAGTACTACCAGTATCTGGTCAGGACGTGACGTCCCGACGGCTCTGATCATATCTGACGGGGATGCATGCTAGCTACTCATTGCCTCGTTTGCCCTAGCATGCAGCCTAGCAAATAAGAGGTCCCGGAGTACGTACTACTAGTACTGCAGAAGTATATCAATATCTATGCATGCACGCCCCTGCAACAAGCAAAGTGTAGTTGCAGCATCTCCATATTCATGTTTCTACAGAGGCCCCGGAGTAAATCGTCAGAAGTCAAAGTCAAAGCCTTTCACCAGAATAACATAGTGTATTTGAAATCCTAATGTAATTGCATGCACATGGTCCAGGCAAAACCGTAAAAGTCCAGCGGCAGTTATCAGTTTCATATTTCATACCACTACGTTTGTAACATTTTGCATATCCAATGGACAAGAAAGCAGCAGCACCACTAAATCATCAAACCTCAAACCACACACACACTGGCTGCTGGGAATATATATATATATAGGGATACATATATGGTTCGAATTTTATAGAGGGAACAAAAGACATCAACAAATTAAACAAGCAGTGCTAATTGGTTCGATAACTCCTTTTTTCTGCACGTAAAATGGAGTAGACATAAACGATCTTCAGGACATTTTTCACAAGTCCAGTCTTCAGCTTAGTGAATACGTCCTCAGGTCATTTTATCTGCTCGGATGTTAACAGGCGCATTAGAGGGTGAAACAAAAGAGCTAACAACTGAGCCAATATTAAACATAATGCATCGACCTCCTTAACTGCGCTACTCCAATCATTCATGTTTATAAGACCGTAAGTATTTTAAATAAACATTGACCCTTAATGTGATCACCAAAGCATTGTTACATGTCACGAAAATATATCATTTGAATCTTCTTTTAAATGTGAGTCCAATTATACATTTTTTGTGGCATGTAAGTAATATTCTGTTGATCAAATTAGTGGTCAACTTTTAAAAAAAATACGTGTAGGCCTTATAAAAATGTGAAATGATACTATTCACAAACTATAGCCACCTTTGGCTAATATGGAAAGTGCTGTTCTGTCTTCTTAATTAAAGTAAATTCAACAGGTTGGCAATGTATATGCTAAAATAAGTGTCAGCTATTTTTAAAAGGAAGGGTCAAAAAGAGCCCAACTTTGAATTAATAAAGTCATCAACCGACCAGAATTAACAGATGTGTCAACTTTAAATCAGGACTACAACTACAAACTCTGTGTTTTCTAAATCTAAGTAGATGCCCTGAGCCGTCCAATGTCTCCGCATTGGGACTTGCGGACAGATTGGGAGATCAAGATTAAATCAGAGGGCTATCCCATCAACTTAGGCATAAGAAAATTCAGTCTACTCATATTAGCCATAGACGAACTCCAATAATATTAGGTGCAATATATCGATTATTGTTCCTAAAATATGGCTCAATGTATCATTTACAACAAATAAATATTCCACCACAGAATTAGTGTACTCATTTTCTCGCAATAGGACATTATCATCAGTTAATTTATTTCTACTTGTAGCACAAAATAAGTGTGTGACAAACTAAATATGCCGGTCAGGATTAGCTAGCTGTAGGTTGGCACATATAGAGTATAGAGAGTGCAGAGACAAACACACGAGAGCCTTTTAGTACTTATGTTTTAGATCTTTCAACATTTTCCTTTTTTTAATCTTTACTTCAAGGGAACACTTGTGCATGCACGACATGAAATATCAACTATTGTACGTACGCATCCAGATCGGCTGCAAAGTCATCTAGTACGGGAACACACTCTTTTTGCATTCAAGGTTATATATATAGCAGTACATAAATTAAGATATATGTTTTATTACCATGACCATGAGAGACGATATGCTGTTTCTTCGATACTTTCGAAAATAAATCACCTAATTAAAGATGGAACGATCGATAAACTGAGTTACAAAATGTTTTCCTACATGTGCTACACGTACAGTTGCCTAAGAAATTGTTGATTGTATTTCTTGTAAGTCAGATAAATTGTTCATTGGAATGTGTGGGCAAAGCATGCACATACATGTACTAGCTAGTAATTTCACATTGGTGTTCAACAGGAAGCAATCAGAAACCGATGCAGTTCAAGCTAGCTGAGTTGAAAGTACACTCCTGATTATGCTTGTATGTACACAGTGAATGAGCAAACCAACAGGAGCACAGTGCAAACATAATTGTCCATCTCGAAACCCCAAATTGGGCAAAATTAAATCAACTTGGATTTGCATGCATGCATCGAACTCAGCATATACAGTGCTAGCTTCCTAGTGTGAAAAAAGAGCACTACTGTGTTTACTATACCCATGGTTTTCACTTTCAGTGAGATTTCGGTGAAATTCACTGAATTTCAGTAATTTCAGCAGACACTGAAATATTACGTTTCGGCCAAAATATTTCAGCAATTTCAGTATAGCACAACAATTCCAATATTTTTCAAAATATTTTTAATTTTTTTCAAATTTTTAATTGAATTCAAGTGAATATTTCGGTCATTTGGCTGAAATGGAAACTGAAATCACTGAAATTCATTGAATTTCAGTGATTTCGGTTGGTGCTAAAATTCTTCTGAAACTGAAATTGAAAACCATGACTATACCATATGAAATGAATGATCCAAGAAAATATATATATATATATATATATATATATATATATATATATATATGTGAGCGCAATAGAATACTGCATGAGCACAATGGAAAGTAATTAAACGGAAACGTAACAATTGAGCATGTGTGGCAACGAAAGCCGAACCTGCCAAAGATCGATCGATGGATGTCGGATCGAACGGAGGGGGCTACTGCGCGGCGGTGTGCCTCTCGTCCCCGCCGGCCGTGCCAGGTTTCAAGAACGGTCCGCCGCTCAGCGGGCCGAGGCCGGACACCGGCCCGACGCCCATGGCTGATGTGTACCCGAAATCGTAGCCGCCGCTGCCGCTGCCGCCGTTCACGCCGAGTCTCGCGACAGCGCCCTCCCCCTCGTAGCTCCTGGCCAGCATCTGCACGGCCGCGAACTGGTCGTGCCCGAACCCAAGACCCGCGCCGATCGCCGTGGAGTGGCTGATGTTGATGAAGTTCTGCGTGCAGTTGGGCACCGTGTTGCCGATGAAATCCGCCATTGCCGGCGCCCCGTTGCACCCCACAGATGCCGAGACCGCCACCGCCGCAGCCGCCTAGATGCAAAACTCGCGCAGTTAAGACGAGTAAATTCGCGACATGTATAATAACTAGAGAAATACAGTTGATGCATTCTATCATTGAGTACATAATTACTACCTGGTACTTTGAGAGTTCGTATCTGGCGCGGCTGAGGTCCTGCTGGAGCTGGCGGAGCTGGTGCTGTAGGACAGAGATGACGCCGACGCAGCCGTAGACGGGGTCGCGGAGGCGCATGTCGGCCTCGTAGGCGAGCGAGTTCACCGCGTCCTCCCGCTGGTACGGGTTCAGCTCGTTGAGCAGCTTGGTGACGTTGCTGGCGCCGAAGACGCGGTGCACGTGGACGAACTTCTGCGGGTTGTCCGGCGGGAAGTAGGGCGCGAACACGCAGTCGGGCTGGCACTTGCGCCGGAGGAACTTGCAGGCAGCGCACGGCGAGCCCGTGCCGGCCGCCCCGGAGCTCGCGGCGCCAACCGCCGCCGCAGAGGATGCCATGGTGATCACCGAGCCTGGAAACGACGACGCCGATGAGGAGGCCATCGATCGATGGGTGGGTCGGTCTAGCTTCCTGGCGAAGGAGAGATCCAAATCCCAAGCAAGAAAGAGAAGACAGACGGTCAGGCGTGACGGTTTCCCTTCTGGAAAGTTTGGTATGGGAAATTGGAGCAGCAAAAGGAAATGGGGAAGGGGAATGGATCATAAATTTTATTCTTGCCATATCTGCACACACACTGCCCAGATGGCATGAAGCTATTCTAAGGAAGTGCAGATTATTCTTCGATACCTCTACGAAATTAGAAAAACTTGACGTAACTGTATATTTCTCTTGACAAAAATGGTCGAGACAAATCAGTAGAATTTATTTGTTCACCGATTTGGTCCTTGGATCCTGATTTTAGTTTCCTTCTCATCATGCTCTCCCAGAGTGAGAGAGCATGCGCCTTGGCAAGGCTGCTCCGCACATGGGCTACTGCCTACTGCTATCCCATTCCCATCCAACAACGCAAGATCAATATAGAGCAATAAGAGAGCAATAGGAGGCAGTGAGGCTGTGGGCATTTGTGCTTGATGGGATCAAAACACCATAAAAGACGTAGGATTAGTTAATAGTCAGGCACCAAGAAAGAAGCAGGAGGAAATCAAAGAATCAAAGAACTAGGAAAGAAAGAAGTCGGCGAGAAAGAAGAAGAACGTAGCATAAGGGAGAGAAGAACAAATTAAAGAAGGAAGCAAATGGATCCAAGGCCGGCGTACGGTGAGCGGCAGAGTAGAGTACGCACCCTTTCTGTGGGACGAAATTTTCTGCTCACTTCGTGCAGCTGCCGCGCGCTGACCTGAATCGCCTCTCTGCTACTTTTCCTCCTCCTCCTCGAGTCCAGCAAGCGGCTTCCTCGTATTTGGCTAGCTGCTGCGTCCCCCTTTTATCTCTCTCTCTCTCTCTCTCTCTCTCTCTCTCTCTCTCTCTCTCTCTCTCTCTCTCTCTCTCTCTCTGATCTTCTCTAGCTAGCTATAGTAGTTACTCCACTTGGCTGTTTGTTGTAGAGAAAAAATGGAGTATGAAAGTGACGACCAAAAGATGGTGCAAGCAGCTGCGTGGTTCAAAATAAATGGCCACTTTCTTCAGTACTGGAGGTTCAAATGGAATGGAGAGTTTCTGATTTTGGGTGTTCTCCAAGATCATTCTGATGGATGATACTATATGCATGCACACCTTATGTGGTAAGAATTCTTTTATTGTGATACAGATTACGTATATTTATATGTTTTTTAGTATTGTATATTTATATTGTTAATTATCTGGATCCTTTTGTAGAGAAATATTCACCTTGAACCCTTGATCTTAGTTTTTGGTCTTTATTCAATAGATCCAATGGGCACCCGCCACTATTAGAGACATAATACTCCTCTAAAGAATGTTGGAGTACCCGCCTCCTGGTAGCTCGCCGTGCAAGAGTGCCCTCTGCGTCATCTTTTCTGTGCGGACTCCCCGCACCCAGTCGTCTTTCCTTGTGGGGTCCATGACGCTTGGGCCACGGGTGCAGCCGAGACCACCTCTCTATGGTGTTCATCGTCGCACGACGGGAAAGGCAGGTCGGCCCATCGGTGTATTCGCCCCCTACGGGGCCGCATTACTCATGCGAGCCGAACACACCAGTGCGCCCGGCTCAGCATGTGATTGTCCACTCAGTCGGCCCTGACGGCCACCCGGCCATGGGTCGTGGCGGCGAGAAGCCTCCATAGTAGGACATGTGTTGGATGGCTCGAGGCGTTGGCCTTGCACCGCGTGTGCTGCCCCATGCATTTGAGAGGTGGCTATCCCGACTCTCTACCCACTCGGTTGGTGGTGGGGTCCGATGGGGCGCTGTGAGGTACTTTCATCTTCTGGTTTTGTTCTGATCTGGAAGTGCTTTGCGAACCCGGGCTCTTTCTATCACTCGCCCCGGGTGGTGAGTGTGTTTTGGGATGTCTACTTGGCTTATACGTCACCGGGTCTGGTCGGTTTTGTTGTGAACAGTGTGGTATAATAAGTCTACGAGGGAAAGTCTGGGTGATAGATTATTGTCCTAAGTTATGAGTTATAGCATGAGGATTGAATAGGAACCCAAGATCATAACACTATGTTTTATTTGTCTTAATTACTCTTAGTGTTTTTGTATGCTTGCTAACAGTATAATCATAAGTATACATGAGTCAATGGTTTTGCAGTATATAATTTTTTTGCGGGTTGTAGTATATAAGTTTATGATTTATCCACATGAAAAAAAATTAAGTATCTTGGATCAACGCAAAAAAATTCTGAATTTAATAATTGGGTGATATAGTCATGTCATCCTCGAGAATGGTTTAGTTAATATAAGAACACAACCGACTTGTCTTCAACACAATAAAGGATTGATCAACTTGTTTCACTCTTTTGATTTCGTTGTTTTAGTACTCGCAATAATCCTATCAACCTAAGCACACATACGCCACTCTTTCCAGTTTGAACAGTAATTCCTAACTAATTTCTATAGACCAATTTCTTCTACTCCTTTTTGGATTTGATTGTCTTCTTATCAGGATCTAAAATCGATCCCCAATACTTATGGGTATAAATCTCAAGGGAGCTCGTCATTTCTAGAGGCCCTGAGTCGGCAGCACAGAGCAATACTAGTGGCAAACATTTATAACTGCTTAGTGTGGTCGGGTTGTCAAGATCGATTTCTGCCCAAATCAATGGAGTGACTCTCATCGAAAGATCAACCCCCTAGCGAGGCACATCAATACCGTCTATCTTGATGTTCATTGATGAAAGTGTATGCAACCATGTGCAATGTTTGGTATGTGAGAATGTTTATATGCATATGAATGTGATGTGAGATATGTAATATACATATTGAGAATATGTGATATGTGTACTCATAAGAAATAAAAACAGTGAGTCAAAACCTTATATAAAGACACAAATGTTGCATTAGTTTTTGCTTCAACAAATACAAGAGCAATGTATTAATGAGTGACCCACGAATGTGTATTATGCATATTTAATCTTAGGAGCATGAATAGAAGAGGGCTCTACTTGCATAACTGAAAATCATAAGCCAAATCCTTCAACACAACAATGTCCCAAGCGTACCAAACCATGTATAATCTCTGCAGTCTCAACAACTTTTTCTACAGTCCCCATGCCAACGCATCACAAACCCTAGCTAGCAGTCTTCACTAGTTCTTGTCTTCTAATACCATCACCCTATAACACGTCATACCATTTAATGCATGTAGTTAGAATATAAACATGATTGAGGGGCCTTTTCTCACTCGCTGCGCAGCTCTCTCACATTCAATACCATGATAGTCACAACTCATGTTGCAAGGGTGCTCTCATCATGCTCCACAAGGCTAAAGACATTGGTGAGTTTTACACAATCATGACCGACTATGTCACAAATGATATAAAGATATGCTTTGTCATGATCATTAGCAAGTCTAAAATCTAGCACATACAAAGATTTGCGTCATCCTAAATGAAGTAAAAAAATTAATTGTTTTCCACTAAATGGATCGAGAGAGGACACGTGATGTCCGGACTCACCATGTGTTATTTGGTTTTAGTTTGCGGAAAAACGAACTTCCGGACCAGTTCGTGGACCGGTGGAGTACCTCGTTGGATAACGGTCCACATGTATGCGGACAGTTGAGGGTCTGTGTTAAAGATGTCCTAATGCCTAAAATTTACTAATATAGTTAGCAAGTAGACATGTCCGAAACACCATATATTTTACCGATGAAGGGAGTAGTTTATTTTATGAAATTGTGATGCGACCTCACTTGCATTTTTTTTGTGATGCAACTATATGGGCTAGCACAAGGAAACTAACCTTCTCAGCCCGACCTCAAATGAGCTCGGATGAACAGTAAAATTGGAAAAAAATTGAACTTTTTGTGACAAACATTGACAAAAGTTCTAAGAGCTTGCCAAATTCATCATGAAATCACATTTGTGAAAATCGTGGCAAAAGAAAAAAAAAATCAGGGCTCCAAAATACTTTCGAAAGTACCATTTTCTGAGTATCATTTTTTTGCCATGACTTCCACAAATATGATTTCATAAAGAATCTTTACCGACTCTTAGGTAAAAAAAAGTCAGTTTATTTTATTTTATTTTACTGTTTATCCGAGCTCATTGAACTCGGGCCGAGAAACTCCGCGGCCAGCCCTTTTTATCACTCGCACCTGCAAGGAACACTAAACCCCAATCATTGGAGCCTTAATAAATGGGCAAAATCCAGCCCCAAGCGAACCTGCCCGTCGTTGATAGTGGTGTGATGGATGAATTGATGGTGGGTGCACTGCACCACACACCCTGGCTAATTCCATGTGTCCCACGGACCTGGGTACCTGACCGGCGTGCAGGCAGCGCTGCCAAACCCCTTACCTCGGCAATAAATCCCCTCGAATTTCCACATGACGGGAGCCTCAGTGTCTCAGAAGTCAGAATTAATTCAGGCAGGCAGGCGGGCAGGCAGGACAGGCAGGGGAGGGGTCCGGCACTCCGGCGTGTTACCGGACGGTGTACGTGCAACTCTGGCCTCTGGCGCTCGTCTCTTGCAATTTACTTGGCTATCTGGTTTTAATCTCTCGATCGGTCCATCTCTAGCTTCGCGCTGCATGCATGTTAATTCCCCAGACATGTCGTGGTACGCCGGTGTAACATTTATTTTGTCGGTCAGGGCCGGCCGATCGAGCGCGCGCGCGCGCGTACGTACCACGCACGTCCTTCCTCCTACTGTCGTGCATGCACGCATGATTGTTCGTCAAGTGCCCCTGCATGCGGCCCACGCGCCCGCCCATGGCCCGGCCATGGTGCTGCCTTTCATTTTCGGTTCGGTTACTGTGGTCCAAGCAGTACGTGGCCATATATCCATGTCATGACCGTTTTTGCTGTAGCCACTTGCTCGACAATACCGGCGCCAGTATGGAGAGGTATGTACAGTCTTTACATACGTACGGAGTATATCAGATTGTAAGAACGGTGCGTTTCACTCGCGAGATTTTCTTTTCAAAAAGAAGAATAACACCCGGCCTCTGCATCGGACTTGCTTCGCTCTTGAGAAATGAACTTGTCTCAGCAATTTGTGTGGGTCATCGGATGTATGTTTTGTTTTACCGGACGAGCGAGCTACCGGGGGTTGCTCTGAAGGCGAAGCTTCAAGAGCGTAACGTGGTGGCACTAGTGGATCGCTAGCTCACTGAGTATGCAGGGCGGGGCAGCCGGCAGGGGCATGCAGCCAGCCGGAGGTGGGTACGGCCGGCCGGTGGGGTGTTGCGCGCGGTCCTCACGGCCGGCCGTCCACGGCGGTCGGTCGAGATCTGCGAGAGATATGTGCAGCAGCGCTAGCAGTTGGGCGGTTGGTCGATGGATCGGCACGCCCCGGCGTACCAGAACTGCGCGCCCCAGCAATAAATAGCCGCTCGCGCGCTAAAATTAGCCGAAATACGCCGCGGGCTGTTGATCAGGTCCGGCCGGTGGGGCGGCAGGCTCCGGCGACACCGGCGGCATGGCTCTCGCGCGGGCTGGCACATCATTCTTCCTGGTACTCCTCGTCCTCCATCAGCCCACGCGCACGTCACGCGTGGAGAATGGAGATGGAGCCAAGGATCACTCAGTACGTGTAGCTATCTAGACTAGACTAGGCGCGGCCATGACCATGCAATGGCCAGCCGAACGATCGGCCCAGCAGCCAGCAGGAAGCCTGGTTCCCGTGCACACAGATAAACTGGATGTAAAACGTGCCGTGATTTGATCGAATTTCCCGCCCTGCACGCGACGAAGATGGCACCGACGACGTACGTACTCAGGTAACATCTGGCCTTTCAAGGATGTCAGATCAAAGGTGGTGAGTGGTGACTAGCTTTGGGCGGTAGCGACGAAGTCATACGGTAGCTAGAGAAGCTAGCGGAGACGATGGAACGTGGAAGAAAGGAGCTCACGAAAATCTCGCGACCGACGGCGTGAAAATCTGATACGAACCCGAATTCAGCGCCCGTCACGTCTGCCCTGTTCATGGGGCACATGATGCACATGATCAAAGATGGACAGGGCTCTCGATCAGAAGGCGCAGCTCGGAAAACAGCCCAGTCCATGCCCTGTACACGTGATGAGGCAAATTAGGAAACAGCGGTATGTACATACTCGTGTATCGCAACAGTAGCAGGCCACGAGCCCACGATTGACAGTGCTAAGCTAGCATGCATGTACGTACGTACGTACGTAGGAGTAGTACATTACATAGCATACGTACAGCTTCGGAGGGTGGTGCATGTGCATGCACGTCGCCGGTTAATTCCGGGGCGAAGCTTGCACCGCTTTCCCGCGGCTCGGCCGTGTCTCACTCGATATCATCTCGAGTCACTTCAAGGGTTCAACTACTGTGATGATGATAAGGAATCGGCGATGCATGGGCCTCATCGCGCACGTACGTACGACAAGGAATTCGATCGATCGTTGTCGGCCGCATTACTGAACACGAATGAACGAACACGCGAGGGGTTTTGGAAGCATGGATTGAGTGGCTACAGCGAAGGGGCGGAAGGCGATCGTTGCCTCTCCGCAGACGCGATCGATCGACGCACGCCCTGAGACATCTGAGATGTTACGGCTGGCAAGGAACGGCATGCATGCACGCACGCAGGATAGAGAAGAGTGGTGTGCGACGGCCGGGCCGCGTGTCCTCGTACTCCCTCCCGGGCCCGGGAACGACGTACGGGTGGAACCATGCACGGAACCAAGTAGGCGAGCAGCAAGCGCGTGCATGGGACTATGGGATGGGATAGCTGTGTGGGAGCTGGGAGGTACGTACGTCGTACGGTGCGTAGGGGCGGCGAGAGGCCGGACAGGGGAGAGAGCACGGAGGAAAGAACCTGAGCAAGCGGCCGGAAACAGGAGCGAGGCCACGAGGAGAGTGCTTCGCCTGCGCGCGTCCCCCTGTCGGGGAGAGGTGAATCTGCTCTGCAGTTCAGCACTAGAATGCAATGCACACGAGACTTGCAAAGTCATCTAGGGAGAAAGACAGTGGCGTATGGAAAAAAGGAACAGAATGACTAATTCATATCTAGATGTTTTTTAAGAATGTCACATCTAACTGTTTTTTTTCTTCAACGCATGTACAGCGATCCCATCCGGCATCGCTAGCTCGCAGCACAGCAATCGCATCCGGCATCGCTGGCTCGCAGCGCTGCCCTGTTGCGGGGTGGGCTTTCTTTTTTTTGTTGTTTTGGGTTGCAGGCTTTACATTTTTTGTTTTTGGGCCGCGTCTGTTTTGCGGGCTTTCTTTTTTTTTGGGTCGCGCTTGTTGCGGGCTGTCTTTTTTTTTGGCCGCGTCTGTTGCTGGTCGTTAGTTTTCGTTTTGGGGCCATTTTTTTATTTTTGGATATTCTTTTTTGCATACAACACATGAGACATTTTTTTAAAATAGATACCTTTTTTACTCATTTTTTTGTTTTTCTATTTTTTTCGTGGATACATAAAATGCCAGATAGGGTTGCTACAAGCTTGAACATTGTCAAAAAAGGGATGTCTAGGCTTCGTCTAGTCAATGGGTCCCCTGTTGCATGTCAAGCATCGACTCACAACTAGGGTGTGTGTGTGTGTGTGTGTGTCTGTATGTGTGTTTTATTTGTGCCCCCCCCCCCAGTTGCAAATTCACCATCAACTCGCAATTATGGGACATGTGTATGTGTGTCGAGGGTCCCTAATTATTGCATGTCGATAACCGACTTGCGACTAGAGTGTATGTGTGTGTGTGTTTTATTCGTGGCCCCCGGTTGCAAGCTGACCACCAACTCGCAACTAGGGGATGTGTGTCCAGGGTCTCCAATTGCATGTCGATAAATGACTTGCAACTAGGGGTGTGTGTGTGTGCCTTTTTTTCAAGGGGTCCCGAGTTGCATGTCAAGCATCGACTTGCAACTAGGGTGTGTGTGTCTGTATGTGTGTTTTATTTTGTGGCCCCCCAGTTGCAAGTTGACCATCAACTCACAACTAGGGGATGTGTGTGTGTGTGTGTGTCGAGGGTCCCCAATTACATGTTGATAACCGACTTGCAACTAGAGTGTGTGCGTGTTTGTCATTTTGTCAAGGGGTCCCCAGTTGCATGTCAAGCATCGACTCGCAACTAGGGGGATGTGTGTGTTTGTTGACGACCCCTAGTTGCAAGTTGACCATCGACTCGCAACTAGGGGTGTGTGTGTATGTGTGTGTGTGTGTGTGTCTTTATTCGTGCCCCCCAGCTGCAACTTGACCATCAACTCGCAACTAGGGGTTGTGTGTCTATATGTGTGTTTTGTTTGTGGCCCCCCAGTTGCAAGTTGACCATCAACTCGCAAATAGGGGACGTGTGTGTGTGTGTCGAGGGTCCCCAGTTGCATATCTTTAATCGACTTGCAACTAGAGTGTGTGCGTGTTTGTCATTTTGTCAAGGGGTCCCAGTTGCATGTCAAGCATCGACTCGCAACTAGGGGGATGTGTGTGTTTGTTGATGACCCCTAGTTACAAGCTAACCATCAAATCGCAACTAGGGATGTGTGTGTATGTGTTTTGTCGTGGGTCCCCAGTTGCATGTCGAACCACTGGCTGCAACTAGGGTGTGTGTGTGTGTATGTGTGTTTTATTTGTGGCCCCCAGTTGCAAGTTGACCATCAACTCGCAACTAGGGGATGTGTGTGTGTCAAGAGTCCCCAATTGCATGTCAATAACCGACTTGCAACTAGAGTGTGTGCGTGTTTGTCATTTTGTCAAGGGGTCCCCAGTTGCATGTCAAGCATCGACTCGCAACTAGGGTGTGCGTGTTTGTTGAGGACCCCCAGTTGCAAGTTGCCCATCAACTCGCAACTAGGGGTTGTGTGTATGTATGTGTGTTTTATTTGTGGCCCCCCAGTTGAAAGTTGACCATCAACTCGCAACTAGGGGATGTGTGTGTGTGTGTCGAGAGATCCCCAATTGCATGTCGAAAACCAACTTGCAACTAGAGTGTGTGCGTGTTTGTCATTTTTTCAAGGGGTCCCCAGTTGCATGTCAAGCATCGACTCGCAACTAGGGTGTGCGTGTTTGTTGAGGACCCCCAGTTGCAAGTTGCCCATTAACTCGCAACTAGGGGTTGTGTGTATGTATGTGTGTTTTATTTGTGGCCCCCAGTTGCAAGTTGACCATCAACTCGCAACTAGGGGATGTGTGTGTGTGTCGAGGGTCCCCAATTGCATGTCGATAACCGACTTGCAACTAGAGTGTGTGTGTGTGTGTGTGTTTATCATTTTGTAAAGGGGTCTCCAGTTGCATGCCAAGTATCGACTCGCAACTAGGGGGATATGTGTGTTTGTTGATGACCCCTAGTTGCAAGTTGATCATCGACTCGCAACTAGGGTGTGTGTGTGTGTATGTGTGCGTGTGTGTCTTTATTCACGGCCCCCAGTTGCAAGTTGACCATCAACTCGCAACTAGGGATTGTGTGTCTATATGTGTGTTTTATTTGTGGCCCCTAGTTGCAAGTTGACCATCAACTCGCAACTAGGGGATGTGTGTGTGTGTCGAGGGTCCCCAATTGCATGTCGATAACCGACTTGCAACTAGAGTGTGTGCGTGTTTGTCATTTTGTCAAGGGGTCTCCAGTTGCATGTCAAGCATCGACTCGCAACTAGGAGGTGTGTGTGTGTGTGTGTTTGTTGACGACCCCTAGTTACATGCTAGTCTAATCTGTTTGTGCTTTTTTTTCATGCTCGAGTGATCGCACGCGTCACGATCGATCTGTGTCTCGTCGTATTGTCTTGTCGGACTGGGAGGCCTGCAACGGAGTGCAACTATTTTTTTTGTTGGGCCGCCATCACCTTGGTTTGATATGGGCTGTTTTAGAATACGAAGAGTCTAGCCCCAGAGTACATTAAATCGATACGGCAGCCTCCACCGACTTTTTCACTCTCCTTTCGCCTGTTCCCCTCACGCTGTTGTCCCGTTCCCCTCCCTTGTTCTTCCATTTTTTTTCATTTGTTTTTGTTTCAAAATCTGAAGAAGAACATCGACTCGCAACTATAGAAGGAGGGGGGGGGGTGGTGTATGTGTGTTTATCGATGGCCCTAGTTACTGTTGGAAATATGCCCTAGAGGCAATAATAAAAGGATTATTATTGTATTTCCTTGTTCATGATAATTGTCTTTTATTCATGCTATAATTGTGTTATCTGGAAATCGTAATACATGTGTGAATACATAGACACCAACATGTCCTAGTAAGCCTCTAGTTGACTAGCTCGTTGATCAACAGATAGTCATGGTTTCCTGACTATGGAGATTGGATGTCATTGATAACGAGATCACATCATTATGAGAATGATGTGATGGACAAGACCCAATCCTAAACATAGCACAAGATCGTATAGTTCGTTTGCTAGAGTTTTTCCAATGTCAAGTATCTTTTCCTTAGACCATGAGATCGTGTAACTCCCGGATACCGTAGGAGTGCTTTGGGTGTACCAAACGTCACAACGTAACTGGGTGACTATAAAGGTATACTACGGGTATCTCCGAAAGTGTCTGTTGGGTTGACACGAATCAAGACTGAGATTTGTCACTCCGTATAACGGAGAGGTATCTCTGGGCCCACTCGGTAATGCATCATCATAATGAGCTCAAAGTGACCAAGTGTCTGGTCACGGGATCATGCATTACGGTACGAGTAAAGTGACTTGCCGGTAACGAGATTGAACAAGGTATCGGGATACCGACGATCGAATCTCGGGCAAGTAACGTACCGATTGACAAAGGGAATTGTATATGGGGTTGCTTGAATCCTCGACATCGTGGTTCATCCGATGAGATCATCGAGGAGCATGTGGGAGCCAACATGGGTATCCAGATCCCGCTGTTGGTTATTGACCGGAGAGCCGTCTCGGTCATGTCTACATGTCTCCCGAACCCGTAGGGTCTACACACTTAAGGTTCGGTGACGCTAGGGTTGTAGAGATATGAATATGCAGTGACCCGAAAGTTGTTCGAAGTCCCGGATGAGATCCCGAACATCACGAGGAGTTCCGGAATGGTCCGGAGGTGAAGAATTATATATAGAAAGTGTAGTTTCGGCCATCGGGAGAGTTTCGGGGGTCACCGCTATTGTACTGGGACCACCGGAAGGGTCCCCGGGGTCCACCGGGTGGGGCCACCCATCCCGGAGGTCCCAATGGGCTAAAGTGGGGAGGGGAACCAGCCCATAGTGGGCTGGTGCGCCCCCCCTTGGCCCACCCCATGCGCCTAGGGTTGGGAACCCTAGGGTGGGGGGCGCCCCACCTGGCTTGGGGGGCACTCCACCCCTTGGCCGCCGCCCCCTAGGAGATCCCATCTCCTAGGGCCGGCGCCCCCCCTAGGGGGCCTATATAAAGGGGGGGAGGGAGGGGCAGCCGTACCCTTGACTCTTGGCGCCTCCCTCTCCCCTGCTACACCTCTCCCTCTCGCAGAAGAACGGCGAAGCCCTGCTACGGTGACTGCTGCATCCACCACCACGCCGTCGTGCTGCTGGATCTTCATCAACCTCTCCTCCCCCCTTGCTGGATCAAGAAGGAGGAGACGTCACACTGACCGTACGTGTGTTGAACACAGAGGTGCCGTCCGTTCGGCGCTAGGATCTCCGGTGATTTGGATCACGTCGAGTACGACTTCCTCATCCCCGTTCTTTGAACGCTTCCGCTCGTGATCTACAAAGGTATGTAGATGCAATCCGATCACTCGTTGCTAGATGAACTCATAGATGGATCTTGGTGAAACCGTAGGAAAATTTTTGTTTTCTGCAATGTTCCCCAACAGTGGCATCATGAGCTAGGTCTATGCATAGTTCTGTTTGCACGAGTAGAACACAATTTGTTGTGGGCGTAAATGTTGTCAACTTTCTTGCCACTACTAGTCTTATTTTGCTTCAGCAGTATTGTGAGATGAAGCGGCCCGGACCAACCTTACACGTACGCTTACGTGAGATTGGTTCCACCGACTGACATGCACTAGTTGCATAAGGTGGCTGGCGGGTGTCTGTCTCTCCCACTTTAGTTGGAGCGGATTTGATGAAAAGGGTCCTTATGAAGGGTAAATAGAATTTGACAAATCACGTTGTGGCTTTCACGTAGGTAAGAAAACATTCTTGCTAGAACCCTTTTGCAGACTTGCAACAACAATTAGAGGACGTCTAACTTGTTTTTGCAGCAAGTGTTTTGTGATGTGATATGGCCAAAGTTGTGATGAATGATGAATGATATATATGTGATGTATGAGATGTTCATGCTATTGTAATAGGAATCACGACTTGCATGTCGATGAGTATGACAACCGGCAGGAGCCATAGGAGTTGTCTTTATTTTTTGTATGACCTGCATGTCATTGAGAAACGCCATGTAAATTACTTTACTTTATTGCTAAATGTGTTAGCCATAGTAGTAGAAGTAATAGTTGGCGAGCAACTTCATGGAGACACGATGATGGAGATCATGGTGTCAAGCCGGTGACAAGATGATCATGGAGCCCCAAGATGGAGATCAAAGGAGCTATGTGATATTGGCCATATCATGTCACTATTATTATTTGATTGCATGTGATGTTTATCATGTTTTTGCATCTTGTTTACTTAGAACGACGGTAGTAAATAAGATGATCCCTCATAATAATTTCAAGAAAGTGTTCCCCCTAACTGTGCACCGTTGCGACAGTTCGTTGTTTCGAAGCACCACGTGATGATTGGGTGTGATAGATTCCAACATTCACATACAACGGGTGTAAGACAGATTTACACATGCAAACACTTAGGTTGACTTGACGAGCCTAGCATGTACAGACATGGCCTCGGAACACAGAAGACCGAAAGGTCGAGCATGAGTCGTATAGAAGATACGATCAACATGAAGATGTTCACCGATGTTGACTAGTCCGTCTCACGTGACGATCGAACATGGCCTAGTTAACTCGGATCATGTTATACTTAGATGACTGGAGGGATGTCTATCTAAGTGGGAGTTCATTGAATAATTTGATTAGATGAACTTAATTATCATGAACTTAGTCTAAAATCTTTACAACATGTATTGTAGATCAAATGGCCAACTTTGTCCTCAACTTCAACGCGTTCCTAGAGAAAACCAAGCTGAAAGACGATGGCAGCAACTATACGGACTGGGTCCAGAACCTGAGGATCATCCTCATAGCTGCCAAGAAAGATTATGTCCTACAAGCACCGCTAGGTGAAGCACCTGTTCTCCCTGCAGAATAAGACGTTATGAACGCTTGGCAGACACGTACCGATGATTACTCCCTCGTTCAGTGCGGCATGCTTTACAGCTTAGAGCCGGGGCTCCAAAAGCGTTTTGAGAGACACGGAGCATATGAGATGTTCGAAGAACTGAAAATGGTTTTTCAAGCTCATGCCCGGGTCGAGAGATATGAAGTCTCCGACAAGTTCTTTAGCTGTAAGATGGAGGAAAACAGTTCTGTCAGTGAGCACATACTCACTATGTCTGGGTTACATAACCGCTTGACTCAGCTGGGAGTTAATCTCCCGGATGACGCAGTCATTGACAGAATCCTTCAGTCGCTTTCACCGAGCTACAAGATCTTTGTGATGAACTTCAATATGCAGGGGATGGAAAAGACCATTCCTGAAGTATTTGCAATGCTGAAATCAGCAGAGGTAGAAGTCAAATATGAACATCAAGTGTTGATGGTGAATAAAACCACTAAGTTCAAAAAGGGCAAGGGTAAGAAGAACTTCAAGAAGGACGGCAAGGGAGTTGCCGCGCCCGGTAAGCAAGCTGCCGGGAAGAAGCCAAAGAATGGACCCAAGCCCGAGACTGAGTGCTTTTATTGCAAGGAAAGTGGTCACTGGAAGCGGAACTGCCCCAAATACTTAGCGGACAAGAAGGCCGGCAAAACGAAAGGTATATGTGATATACATGTAATTTATGTGTACCTTACCAGTACTCGTAGTAGCTCCTGGGTATTTGATACTGGTGCGGTTGCTCACATTTGTAACTCAAAGCAGGAGCTGCGGAATAAGCGGAGACTGGCGAAGGACGAGGTGACGATGCGCGTCGGGAATGGTTCCAAGGTCGATGTGATCGCCGTCGGCACGCTACCTCTACATTTACCTACGGGATTAGTTTTGAACCTCAATAATTGTTATTTAGTGCCAAGTTTGAGCATGAACATTGTATCAGGATCTCATTTAATACGAGATGGCTACTCATTTAAATCCGAGAATAATGGTTGTTCTATTTATATGAGAGATATGTTTTATGGTCATGCTCCGATGGTGAATGGTTTATTCTTAATGAATCTCGAGCGTAATTCTACACATATTCATAGTATGAGTACCAAAAGATGTAAGGTTGATAATGATAGTCCCACATACTTGTGGCACTACCGCCTTGGTCACATAGGTGTCAAACGCATGAAGAAGCTCCATGCAGATGGACTTTTAGAGTCTCTTGATTACGAATCATTTGACACGTGCGAACCATGCCTCATGGGTAAAATTACCAAGACTCCGTTCTCAGGAACAATGGAGCGAGCAACCAACTTATTGGAAATCATACATACTGATGTGTGCGGTCCAATGAGTGTTGAGGCTCACGGTGGTTATCGTTATGTTCTCACCCTCACTGATGACTTGAGTAGATATGGGTATGTCTACTTAATGAAACACAAGTCTGAGACCTTTGAAAGGTTCAAGGAATTTCAGAGTGAGGTTGAGAATCAACGTGACAGGAAAATCAAGTTCTTGCGATCAGATCGTGGAGGAGAATACTTGAGTCACGAATTTGGCACACACTTAAGAAAAGGTGGAATAGTTTCACAACTCACGCCGCCTGGAACACCTCAGCGTAATGGTGTGTCCGAACGTCGTAATCGCACTCTATTAGATATGGTGCGATCTATGATGTCTCTTACTGATTTACCACTATCTTTTTGGGGCTATGCTTTAGAGACTGCCGCATTCACTTTAAATAGGGCTCCGTCGAAATCCGTTGAGATGACACCGTATGAATTATGGTTTGGGAAGAAACCTAAGCTGTCGTTTCTAAAAGTTTGGGGATGCGATGCTTATGTCAAGAAACTTCAACCTGAAAAGCTCGAACCCAAGTCGGAAAAATGCGTCTTCATAGGATACCCTAAAGAAACTATTGGGTATACCTTCTACCTCAGATCCGAAGGCAAGATCTTTGTTGCCAAGAATGGATCCTTTCTAGAGAAGGAGTTTCTCTCGAAAGAAGTAAGTGGGAGGAAAGTAGAACTTGATGAAGTATTACCTCTTGAACCGGAAAGTGGCGCAACTCAAGGAAATGTTCCTGTGGTGCCTACACCAATTAGAGAGGAAGTTAATGATGATGATCAAGATACTTCTGATCAAGCTCCTACTGAAATTCGAAGGTCCACAAGGACACATTCCGCACCAGAATGGTACGGCAACCCTATCTTGGAAATCATGTTGTTAGACAACGGTGAACCTTCGAACTATGAAGAAGCGATGGCGGGCCCGGATTCCGACAAATGGCTGGAAGCCATGAAATCCGAGATAGGATCCATGTATGAAAATGAAGTATGGACTTTGACTGACTTGCCCGTTGAGCGGCGAGCCATAGAAAATAAATGGATCTTTAAGAAGAAGACAAACGCGGATGGTAATGTGACCATCTATAAAGCTCGGCTTGTCACTAAGGGTTATCGACAAGTTCAAGGGGTTGACTACGATGAGACTTTCTCACCGGTAGCGAAGCTGAAGTCCGTCCGAATCATGTTAGCAATTGCCGCATTCTATGATTATGAGATATGGCAAATGGACGTCAAAACGGCATTCCTTAATGGTTTCCTTAAGGAAGAATTGTATATGATGCAGCCGGAAGGTTTTGGCGATCCTAAGAATGCTGACAAGGTGTGCAAGCTCCAACGCTCGATTTATGGGCTGGTGCAATCATCTTGGAGTTGGAACATTCGCTTTGATGAGATGATCAAAGCATTTGGGTTTATGCAGACTTATGGAGAAGCCTGCGTTTACAAGAAAGTGAGTGGGAGCTCTGTAGCATTTCTCGTATTATATGTAGATGACATACTTTTGATGGGAAATGATATAGAGCTTTTGGACAGCATTAAGGCCAACTTGAATAAGAGTTTTTCAATGAAGGACCTTGGAGAAGCTGCTTATATATTAGGCATCAAGATCTATAGAGATAGATCAAGACGCCTCATAGGTCTTTCACAAAGCACATACCTTGATAAGATATTGAAGAAGTTCAATATGGATCAGTCAAAGAAGGGGTTCTTACCTGTGTTGCAAGGTGTGAAATTGAGCTCAGCTCAATGTCCGACCACGGCAGAAGATATAGAAGAGATGAGTGTCATCCCCTATGCCTCAGCCATAGGTTCTATTATGTATGCCATGCTATGTACCAGACCTGATGTAAACCTTGCCCTAAGTTTGGTAGGTAGGTACCAAAGTAATCCCGGCAAGGAACACTGGACAGCTGTCAAGAATATCCTGAAGTACCTGAAAAGGACTAAGGAAATGTTTCTCGTTTATGGAGGTGACGAAGAGCTCGTCGTAAAGGGTTACGTCGACGCTAGCTTCGACACAGATCTGGATGACTCTAAGTCACAAACCGGATACGTGTATATTTTGAATGGTGGGGCAGTAAGCTGGTGCAGTTGCAAGCAGAGCGTCGTGGCGGGATCTACATGTGAAGCGGAGTACATGGCAGCCTCGGAGGTAGCGCATGAAGCAATTTGGGTGAAGGAGTTCATCACCGACCTAGGAGTCATACCCAATGCGTCGGGGCCGATCAAACTCTTCTGTGACAACACTGGAGCTATTGCACTTGCCAAGGAGCCCAGGTTTCACAAGAAGACCAGACACATCAAGCGTCGCTTCAACTCCATTCGTGAAAATGTTCAAGATGGAGACATAGATATTTGTAAAGTACATACGGACCTGAATGTAGCAGATCCGTTGACTAAACCTCTCCCTAGAGCAAAACATGATCAACACCAGAATTCCATGGGTGTTCGATTCATCACAATGTAACTAGATTCTTGACTCTAGTGCAAGTGGGAGACTGTGGGAAATATGCCCTAGAGGCAATAATAAAAGGATTATTATTGTATTTCCTTGTTCATGATAATTGTCTTTTATTCATGCTATAATTGTGTTATCCGGAAATCGTAATACATGTGTGAATACATAGACACCAACATGTCCCTAGTAAGCCTCTAGTTGACTAGCTCGTTGATCAACAGATAGTCATGGTTTCCTGACTATGGAGATTGGATGTCATTGATAACGAGATCACATCATTAGGAGAATGATGTGATGGACAAGACCCAATCCTAAACATAGCACAAGATCGTATAGTTCGTTTGCTAGAGTTTTTCCAATGTCAAGTATCTTTTCCTTAGACCATGAGATCGTGTAACTCCCGGATACCGTAGGAGGGCTTTGGGTGTACCAAACGTCACAATGTAACTGGGTGACTATAAAGGTATACTACGGGTATCTCCGAAAGTGTCTGTTGGGTTGACACGGATCAAGACTGGGATTTGTCACTCCGTATAACGGAGAGGTATCTCTGGGCCCACTCGGTAATGCATCATCATAATGAGCTCAAAGTGACCAAGTGTCTGGTCACGGGATCATGCATTACGGTACGAGTAAAGTGACTTGCCGGTAACGAGATTGAACGAGGTATCGGGATACCGACGATCGAATCTCGGGAAAGTAACGTACCGATTGACAAAGGGAATTGTATACGGGGTTGCTTGAATCCTCGACATCGTGGTTCATCCGATGAGATCATCAAGGAGCATGTGGGATCCAACAGGGGTATCTATATCCCGCTGTTGGTTATTGACTGGAGAGCCGTCTCGGTCATGTCTACATGTCTCCCGAACCCGTAGGGTCTACACACTTAAGGTTCGGTGACGCTAGGGTTGTAGAGATATGAATATGTAGTAACCTGAAAGTTTTTCAGAGTCCCAGATGAGATCCCGGACATCACGAGGAGTTCCGGAATGGTCCAGAGGTGAAGAATTATATATAGGAAGTGCAGTTTCGGCCATCGGGAGAGTTTCGGGGGTCACCGGTATTGTATCGGGACCACCGGAAGGGTCCCGGGGGTCCACCGGGTGGGGCCACCCATCCCGGAGGGCCCCATGGGCTAAAGTGGGGAGGGGAACCAGCCCATAGTGGGCTTGTGCGCCCCCCTTGGCCCACCCCATGCACCTAGGGTTGGGAACCCTAGGGTGGGGGGCGCCCCACCTGGCTTGGGGGGCACTCCACCCCTTGGCCGCCGCCCCCCTAGGAGATCCCATCTCCTAGGGCCGGCACACCCCCTAGGGGGCGTATATAAAGGGGGGAGGGGCAGCCGTACCCTTAACTCTTGGCGCCTCCCTCTCCCCTGCTACACCTCTCCCTCTCGTAGAAGAACGGCGAAGCCCTGCTACGGTGACTGCTGCATCCACCACCACGCCGTCGTGCTGCTGTATCTTCATCAACCTCTCCTCCCCCCTTGCTGGATCAAGAAGGAGGAGACGTCACGCTGACCATACGTGTGTTGAACACGGAGGTGCCGTCCGTTCGGCGCTAGGATCTTCGGTGATTTGGATCACGTCGAGTACGACTTCCTCATCCCCGTTCTTTGAACGCTTCCGCGCGTGATCTACAAAGGTATGTAGATGCAATCCGATCACTCGTTGCTAGATGAAATCATAGATGGATCTTGGTGAAACCGTAGGAAATTTTTTGTTTTCTGCAACGTTCCCCAACTGTTACAACTCCATAATCGACTCGCGACTGGAGTTGTACCATCAACCCACAACTGGGGGGTGGTGTTTGTGTGTGTTTGTCGCGGTCCCCAATTGCATGTCACCCATCGACTCACGACTAAGGATGTGTGTGCTTGTCGAGGGCCCCCAGTTGCAAGTCAACCATCGACTCGCAACTGGGGGGGGGGGGCGTTGTCAATGTGTGTTTGTCGAGGGCTCCCAGTTGCAAGCCAACCATTGACTCACTACTCGGGAAGGGGAAGGGGACTATGTTTCTATGGGTCCAGTTGCATGTCAACCATCGACTCACAACTAAGGGTGTGTGTGTTTGTTGGGGGCCCCCGGTTGCAAGCAGACCATCGACTCGCAACTAGACGAGTCTGTGTTTTGTCGAGGCTCCCCAGTTTCATGTCGACCATCGACTCACAACTAAGGGTGCTTTTTGTGTGTTTGTCATGGTCCCCAGTTGCATGATGACCATCGACTTGCAACTAGGGGGTGTGTGTGTGTTTTGTCGTGGGTCCCCAGTTGCATGTCGACCATCAACTCGCAACTAAGGGTGTGTGTGTGTGTTTGTCGAGGGTCCTCAATTGCAAGCTGACCATCGACTCACAACTAGAGGGTGTGTGTGTTTGTCGAGGGTCCCCAGTTGCATGACGACCATCGACTCATAACTAGGGGTGTGAGTGTTTGTCGAGGGTCCCAGTTGCAAGCAGACCATCGACTCGCAACTAGGCGAGTCTGTGTTTTGACGAGGCTCCCCAGTTTCATGTCGACCATCGACTCACAACTATGGGTGCTTTTTGTGTGTTTGTCGTGGTCCCCAGTTGAATGACGACCATCGACTTGCACTAAGGGTGTGTGTTTGTTTTGTCGCAAGTCCCCACTTGCATGTTGGCCATCGACTCGCAACTAAGTGTGTGCGTGTGTGTGTGTGTGTGTGTTTGTCGAGGGTCCCCAGTTGCAAGCCGACTATCGACTCGCAACTAGAGGGTGTGTTTGTTTGTCGAGGGTCCCCAGTTGCATGACGCCCATGGACTCGCAACTAGGTGTGTGTGTGTGTGTGTGTTTGTCTACGGTCCCCATCTGTATGCAGACCATCCAGTCACAGCTAGGGTGTGTGTGTTTTGTCGTTGGTCCCCAATTGCATGTGGACCATCGAATCGCAACTAAGGATGTGTGTGTTTGTCGAGGGTCCCCAGTTGCAAGCAGACCATCGACTCGCAACTAGGGGCGTGTGTGTTTGTCGAGGGTCCCCGGTTGCAAGCAGACCATCGACTCGCAACTAGGCGAGTTTGTGTTTTGTCGAGGCTCCCTAGTTTCATGTCGACCATTGACTCACAACTAAGGGCGCATTTTGTGTGTTTGTCGTGGTCCACAGTTGCATGACGACCATCGACTTGCAACTAGGGGTGTGTGTGTGTGTTTTGTCGTGGGTCCCCAGTTGCATGTCGACCATCGACTCACAACTAAGGGTGTGTGTGTGTGTGTGTGTGTTTGTCGAGGGTCCCTAGTTGCAAGCTGACCATCGACTCACAACTAGAGGGGGTGTGTGTTTGTCGAGGGTCCCCAGTTGCATGACGACCATGGACTCACAACTAGGGATGTGTGTTTTGTCGAGAGTCCCCAGCTGTATGCCGACCATCGACTCGCAACTAGGGGGTGTGTGTTTTGTCGTGGATCCCCATTTGCATGTCGACCATCGACTTGTAACTAAGTGTGTGTGTGTGTGTGTCGATGTGTGTTTGTCGAGGGTCCCCAGTTGCAAGCACACCATGGACTCGCAACTAGGTGAGTCAGTGTTTTTTCGAGGCTTCCCAGTTTCATGCCGACCATCGACTCGCAACTAAGGGTGTGTGTGTGTGTAGAGGGTCTCCAATTGCATGTCTACCATCAACTCAGAACTAAGGGTGTGTGTGCTTATCGAGGGTCCCCAGTTGCATGTAAATTATCGACTCGCAACTACAGGGATGTGTCTTTGTCGAGGGTCCCCGGTCGCATGTTGACCATCGACTCACAACTAGAAGTGTGTATGTTTGTCGAGGGTCCCCAGTTGTAAGCCAACCATCAAACTCGCAACAAAGGGGTGTGTGTTTGTCGAGGGTCCCCAGTTGCATGACGAACATGGACTCGCAACTAGGGGTTGTGTATTTTGATTTTTTTTACATATATTAGAACTGAAAGAAAACTACACCTGAAAGAAAAAAGAAAAAATTGAAAATAAAAGAAACAAAAGGAATAGAAAGCACAAATCGTTAGTACGTACGATCGGCTACAGCTACAGGCCGTAGAGTGAGCAAGCGTGTGAGGCACGCTGGGCCTTGCCCATGCGAGCGTGCTATGGTCACGCTGGTCACACAAAAAAAGACAAGGCCCTAGCGATCCAATAACAAAAAGGAAAAACAACAAACAAACAAACAAAAGGTTATAAACATATGATGATTTTAACTTAGATGTGACATAGTTATGTTACATCTAGATGCGTCCTAGACGGATCCGAAAAGGAAGCTATGCACGTAAGACAGTGGCGTATTTTTCTAGGGAGTATTAAACTGTATTTGCTGTACCGTGAACGGCACGAAAGATCAGATTCGATAAACAGATGCCACATAATTTAAACTACTAGTTCGCGTCACATACATCATGGGAATTCAACATAGTTCATACCACAAACTTAAAACATACTAGCTTAAAAAAACTAAATCCACTCATCATCGTCGCTGTCCTTCCTGACATGGAGATGATACTCCATCAAGGAGTTGGAGAGGATGAAGGCCATGCCGTACTCCTCCTTTGCCGCCTCTAGTTGTGCCACATCACTTTCTTCTCCGACGGCCGTTGTCTCCCTCGCCTCGAAGAACGCGCGCTCCATCACCCGGAGACACTTGGTCGTCGGCCAGAAGATCTTGTGAAGGCGGTCGAGGTTGCGCCACACCTGCCGGCCACCGCTGCGGGAGAGCGTGCCACGCTCCCGCGCCTGCACTTTGCACCACCCCTCCACCGGTGGGGGAGGGAGGAGCTCCCCACCTCGTCGTCATGGCGGCGCTCCGCGGCCCCCTCGGCCACCCCTCCCGCAACCAGCGCTCGGCATCGGGACGAGCTTTGTGTGATTGTTCGTGCAGCAAACTCCGGTCATAGGAAGGAGGATTTCTCGCTGGAGCTAACGATTTGCGGAAGAGGGGAAAGAGCGGAGCTGGACGAGCTCCCTAGATTATGTTTCATGTTACATAATCTAACGAGCTCGTCCAACTCCGCTCCCCGCTCGCCCGGCTCCGTCCTGGCCATTTCTGGCGGCCGGCTGCGCTCCTTAGAATGTTGGTCCGGTCGCTGGCATGGTAGGATAGGGCATGGGACACAAGCTGGCTCACGGGACTCAAGGCCCCGCCGTCTCCCATGACCTACTCTTCCTCGTCGGAGACCAAAACCCAAATAGAGGGGAGTGGAGGGGAGGGAAGTGAAGTGGCTAGGGTTTAGTCCGGCGAGCGGATTGGGAGGATTTTATGTGGGGTCGGATGGGCCAGCGTGGGCCGGGTGCGACGTGATGGGCGTGCCGGGGCGCCCCATATCCGTCCCATATTTGGGCTGGATATGGGGGGTTCTTGAAGGAAATATACCCTAGAGGCAATAACAAATTTGTTATTTTATATTTCTTATTCATGATAAAAGTTTATTATTCATGCTAGAATTGTATTGACCGGAAACCTTAATACATGTGTGAATACATAAACAAACACCGTGTCCCTAGTGAGCCTCTACTTGACTAGCTCATTGATCAAAGATGGTTAAGGTTTCCTAACCATGCACATGAGTTGTCATCTGATAACGGGATCACATCATTAAGAGACTGATGTGATGGACAAGACCCATCCGTTAGCTTAGCATAATGATTGTTTAGTTTTATTGTTATTGCTTTCTTCATGTCAAATACATATTCCTTCAACTATGCGATTATGCAACTCCCGGATACCGGAGGAATGCCTTGTGTGCTATCAAACGTCACAACGTAACTGGGTGATTATAAAGATGCTCTAAAGGTATGTTCGAAGGTGTTTGTTGAGTTGGCATAGATCGAGATTAGGATTTGTCACTCCGAGTATCAGAGAGGTATCTTTGGGCCCTCTCGGTAATACACATCATAAGCTTGCAACAAATGACTAAGGAGTTAGTCACGAGGTGATGTATTACGGAACAAGTAAAGAGACTTACCGGTAACGAGATTGAACTAGGTATGAAGATACCGACGATCGAATCTCGGGCAAGTAACATACCGACAGACAAAGGGAATAACGTATGCTGTCATAACGGTTCGACCGATAAAGATCTTCGTAGAATAGGTAGGAGCCAATATGTGCATCCAGGTTCCGCTATTGGTTATTGATCCGGAGAGGTTTCTCGGTCATATCTACATAGTTCTAGAACCTGTAGGGTCCGCACGCTTAACGTTCGATGACGATATTGTATTATATGACTCATGTGATTTGGTGACCGGATGTTGTTCGGAATCTCGGATGAGATCATGGACATGACGAGGAGTCTCGAAATGGTCGAGTGGTAAAGATTGATATATAGGACGATAGTATCTAGACACCGGAAGTGTTCCCGGGGGGGAGGGAGGGTATCGAGTACATATCGGGTCACCGGAAGGGGTTCCGGGCACCCCCGGCAAAAGATATGGGCCTTATGGGCCAAGAGGGGAAACGCACCAGCCACCAGGGGCTGGCGCACCCCCCATATGGGCCGAACCAGAGGAGAAGGAAAGAGGGGAAGGGAGAAGGAAAGGGGGGATTCGGCCTCCCCTTCCTTCCCTCCTCCCTCCTCTTTCCTTCCCCCTCCGACAAATAAGGAGGGGGGGGGGGGCGCCGGCCATGGGAAGACCCCAAGTAGGATTCGGCCTACTTGGGCGCCTCCTTGGCTGCCTCCCCTCCCCCTCCCACCTATATATATGTGGGGGGCGCCCCTAGCACACCCTAGAAAATTTCCTAGCCGTGTGTGGCGCCCGCCTCCACTGTTTGCACCCTCGGTCATATTTTTGTAGTGCTTAGGCGAAGCCCTACGAGGATCACTTCACCATCACCGTCACCATGCCGTCGTGCTGACGGAACTCATCTACTACCTTGACATCTTGCTGGATCAAGAAGGCAAGGGACGTCACCGAGCTAAACGTGTGCAGAACATGGAGGTGTCGTGCATTCGGTACTTGATCGGTTGGAACGCGAAGAAGTTCGACTACATAAACCGTGTTGTTTAACGCTTCCACTTACGGTCTACGAGGGTACATAGACACACTCTCTCCCTCGTTGCTATGCATCTCCATGGATAGATCTTTGCATGTGCATAGAAAAAATTTTTGTTTTCCATGCAATGTTTCCCAACAGTGGCATCATGAGCCAGGTCTATGCATAGATGATATGCATGAGTAGAACACAAAGAGTTGCGGGCGGTGATAGTCGTACTGCTTCTCACCAACGTCTTATTTTGATTCGGTGGTATTGTGGGATGAAGCGGCCCGAACCAACCTTACATGTCCACGCACATGAGAACGGTTCCACCGACAGGCATGCAGCTAGTTTTGCATAAAGGTGGCTGGCGGGTGTCTGTTCCTCCTACTTTAGTTAATTCGAATTTGACTGCAGACGGTCCTTGAAGAAGGTCAAAATAGCAAGCTTGATGAAACACCATTGTGGTTTGATGCGTAGGTAAGAACAGTTCTTGCTAGAAGCCCGTAGGAGCCACGTAAAACTTGCAATAACAAAGTAGACGACGTCTAACTTGTTTTTGTAGGGCATGTTGTGATGTGATATGGTCAAGATATGATGTGATATACATTATTGTATGAGATGATCATGTTTTGTAAAAGTTATCGGCAACCGACAGCAGCCTTATGGTTGTCTCTTTATTGTATGAAATGCAAACGCCATGTAATTGCTTTACTTTATCATTATGCGTTAGCGATAGTTGTAGAAGCAATAGTTGGCGAGATGACCACCACGCAACGATGGAGATCAAGGTGTCGAGCCGGTGACGACGGAGATCATGATGATGCTTTGGAGATGGAGATGAAAAGCACAAGATGATGATGGCCATATCATGTAACATATTTTGATTGCATGTGATGTTTATCTTTTATGCATCTTATTTTGTGTAGTACGGCGGTAGCATTATAAGATGATCTGTCGGTGTCAAAACTGGCGGATCTCGGGTAGGGGGTCCCGAACTATGCGTCTAGGCCGGATGGTAACAGGTGGCAGGGGACACGATGTTTTACCCAGGTTCGGGCCCTCTCGATGGAGGTAAAACCCTACGTCATGCTTGATTGATATTGATGATATGGGTAGTACAAGAGTAGATCTACCACGAGATCAGAGAGGCTAAACCCTAGAAGCTAGCCTATGGTATGATTGTATGTTGTGGTTGTTGTTCTACGGACTAAAACCCTTCGGTTTATATAGACACCGGAGAGGGTTAGGGTTACACAAGATTGGTTACAAAGGAGGAGATATCCATATCCGTATTGCCTAGCTTGCCTTCCACGCCAAGTAGAGTCCCATCCGGACACGAGACGAAGTCTTCAATCTTGTATCTTCATAATCTAACAGTCCGGCCAATGGATATAGTCCGGCTATCTGGAGACCCCCTAATCTAGGACTCCCTCAGTAGCCCCCGAACCAGGCTTCAATGACGATGAGTCTGGCGCGCAATATTGTCTTTGGCATTGCAAGGCGGGTTCCTCTCCAAATTCTGTGTACCTGTCGAAATAGTGTCTAGTTTCTTGTGAATGTTGCACTCCTTGGCTTCCATGCCCAATAATGGCCATTTTCCACGTGTCGAGCGAATGTGAAGAGCCAGGGTGTTTTCACATTTACCCCCCTAGCTGTGTGAATGAGCCGCCTATTAAAAAGACGAGGATTTAGATCCAAATCACACCATCCTCCCTTGGTGAGCCTTCATCGGAACGCGCCCGATAGAGATCCATTCCATCATGGCCGGTCGACGCAGCTCCTCCTCTCGCTCCCCTAGCTCCAAGCCTGGAGATTGGGAGAGATGTTCCGTCCCGCACAGCAAATTAGTGATGCTTCAGACCAAGGGATTTCTTCCCCCAGCGTACATGGTCCCGGTTCGAGCCGGTCTTGCCACCTATAATGGCGGAGAGCAAGCGGAGAGCCTTCCCAATCCCTCCAAGGGAGAGCGGGTATGCCTTGTACCTTATTTGGTAAGAGGGCTCGGATTTCCAATTCATCCGTTTCTCCAGGGGCTCCTGGAGTTCTATGGCCTCCAGTTGCATAACCTTACGCCTGCCTCCATGCTGCATATCGTGGGATTCGTAGCCCTTTGCGAGTTGTTTTGGGGCTGTGAGGCTCATTTCGCTCTGTGGAGGAAGCTGTTCTGCCTTGTGCCCCGTTCTCAGAAGGGGTCAATATATCAAGTGGGCGGAGCCGAAGTGTGGCGTATTGCCGGGACCGGATACCTGCCCGGAACCCCAAAGAAGACGTCCGAAGACTGGCCATCAGAATGGTTTTATATAGAAGACGTCCCCCTCCCGGATCCTATTCGGATTGGCCTTCCTGAGTTCGACAACGCCCCTTTGAAGAAGCGCTGGAGCTGGCGTCCTCGGAGTTCCCTGGAGGAAGATGACAGGGACGTTCTTTACCTGATGAGCCAGATAAGTTTTTTAGCTCGATCCGGATTGACCATGATCGAGGTCATGGCCATATGTATCATGCGGGGGGTGCAGTCGCTTTAGTATAGAGGCCACCCCATGTGGGATTTCAACGGGGAGGATGACGCCACTCGCTACGGCCGTAAAGGGTCGGGATCGGTTGCTGATCTAATAAAGATCTTATCCACTTTGTACAAGGGAGAAGAGGAGGAATTCCTTCATGTCAACCCGCAGGGCGGATTTTCTATGTACAATCCTCCGAGCTGGGTAAGCGGAGACTTTTTCTTGCCCATCCGTTTCATATTTCCGCGGTTAAGTATTTAGTCTAGCGATTTCTACGCAGGAACCGCGCCAGGCTGTAAGGGAGATAAACAACCCCCCTCCACAACCCGAGGACCCCGGACGGTCCCTCGACCCGGCCTCCCAAGAGGATCCGGACATATCTGTGGAGCTGATTGATGGGGTATTTTACCAATCGAGCAATGATAATGCTTTGGTGGCCATTACGGCCGATTACCCTGGGCTAGTTCCAGCCTCACAGGTGACTAAGACCGAAGTCCCAGCACTTCAAAAAGGGATCCGTCCTTGCGTGTTTTTAATCATCGTATAACAGCCGTGTTTTGCAGGGGAGGTCCTCGAGGCAGAAGGCCGAGCCTGCGGCGACTGGCCAACAAGGGGCCGCGAGGCCAGCCAGGCTGAAAAGACCCGCAGTCCGGATTGTGACACCGGCGCAGCGGTACGGCGCGCCCTCTTTATTGCAAGACATTATTCTCAGAGGCGTATTAACGCCCATGCATTCCTTTTAGGAAAAAGAGCGCTCGCCGGACTATACCCGGAGAGGCTACCAATCGCGCCTCCACAAGCCAGGCTCCAAGGCCGGATTCAGAGGCGGGAACGAATACGAGGCATGCGCCGGGTGCTCCTCCGACAGAGGATGCGGATAAACTGTCCGCCACCAATTCTGAGGTGGAAAGTTCCATGAACCACAGGCGTCGCCGGACTGTTCTTCGTGACGCTTGTTTCTCCCAAAAGGCATTGGATGCCTTAAACTCGGGAGACGCGCACCTCCGTGCCACTCAAAATGGTCTAGCCAGAGCCACGGAGCAGTATGTAAAAGACATACGGGTGAGAGAATTTCGTGATTATATATATCAGTAGCCGCCGAGACTTGAAACAGTTAGGATAACTGATTTAAGGATCATTTGTTATGCAGGTTCTTACATAAAAGAATACTCAACTGTCCCAGGAGCTGGAAGAGTGCAAAGCCCAACTTCAGGCCGCACTGGCCGTAGCAGGGGAGCCCAAAGAGACCCCCTCTGGTAACATATCCTTCAAATGATAAGTATCATATAGAATGCGGCATGTATGCAGATCTGACGATAAAATTGCAGATGGCACTGGAGTAAATCCGGATAAGCAACAGCTCCTACGCCAGCTGAAGGCCGGTGAGAACGTGCTGACGACGGTGAGGCAGGAGAAAAATAATCTCCTAGATGCCAACACCAAGCTGGGCATGGAACTACAAGATGTTCATGCCCAACTGTCGGACTCTGTTAAGGAAAATCAGCGGCTTCGACGCGGCATATTTAGTAAGTGCTTGAACAAACTTTGAAAAAGAGTTCGGCGAGGAAGCTGGCTGACAGAGCTATGTCTGTAGGTATGCTAACAGGTCGTCCTGCCGAGGAAATGCCCGGTTCAATGGGTGACCTTCTTCCCGAGCTCTCACAGCTGCACAAACGAGTTCAGCAGGTGATGCAAGGCGTCGCCTAGGCCTTGTGGCCATCCGTCTCCATACCCGAAGGCCTTGGAGAGCTTGCAGAAAAGCTAAAGGGAGCGCGGCGGCGCTTCTGATTATGGAAGATATCGGCCTGACGTCAGGGCGCCAGGGAAGCCTGGGCAATGGTGAAGACACGGTACATGAAGGCTGACCCGAACCACATGGCCGAAGTCGGACCTGTGGGGCCCGATGGGAAGGAGATCCCTGTGAGCTTAGTGTACGGCCAAGTAGAATTGGCCGCAAAGTATTCCCAACAGAACTGTAGGCTAGACAGCCTATTGGATGGTATTGAAGAGGAATTCAACCAGTCAAATTGACTATGTAATTTTAAAGTGACATGTATAATGCCTTCTAGCCGGATTGTAGATCGTTTGTCGTGGTGGACCTTTTTGCTTCGACCTCGGGACCCGACGGTCCGGAGTGTATCCGAATACCCTCTCGGTTATGTAAGAACCGGGGCATGCGTGGAGACCAGGCGTAGGGGTCATTAGTGCTTTATCAGACAAGTGCCCAACTAGTTATGTTATATTACATGGGTAGTAAGAAGCATCTTCCAGGGAGAATAGTTCCGTTAAGGGTTCCTTTCCCTGGGTAAGCATGCCCTAAAGTGCATTTCTGGACTGCGACAAGAAGCGCAGAAAAAGAATCTGGGGGCAGATATGGATAATAAATAAAAGTCATCTTTTGTTCACTGACCGAATATTCCCTTAAGAACGCTAGCTTTCGGCTTCACCCAGTCTGAGGTACACGTCCGGCTGACCCGGCGGTAACAATCGTAGAGGTTCTCCCCTTATGCCCTAGCCGAATTAACGAGAACGTAGGGCATAAATACAAGAGCCAGGCAACCCAGCTTGGCCAAAACTTAAGTCATATCGATGCATATAATGGTGAAAAAACGTACATGCGGAAGTATAACACATGTGTTGGGTGTAAGGCCCAGGTAAATAATTTAAGCTTCTATGAAAGAAGCCCCCAGGTATGAAGAGTGCGGCTAGCGCATCTGTAATGTATGAGTGAGGCACAAGGTGACCCTTGAAGGCCTAGAGAAATAAAAGAGAGAAAGGGAAACAAGACAGATGATGCATATGCAGAAAATGGACAAAGGGAGGGGACTAACATAAAGTACGGTGCTAGGCGTAGAATCTTCGAAGCCTGGCTGCGTTCCATGGGTTCGGCTTGAGTCGACTAGTCGATGCATCCCGTAGTCGGTACGCTCCACCGGTTAGAACTTGGTCGATAATGAAGGGACCTTCCCATTTGGGCTCAAGCTTGTTCTTTTTCTTATCCGACAGCCATAGAACTAGTTCGCCAACGTTATAAGTTTTGGCCCGTACTTCTCTGCTTTGGTATCTGCGAGCCTGTTGCTGTTAAAATGCGGAACGGGCTTTGGCTACATCGCGCTCTTCCTCCAAGGTGTCCAGACTGTCCTGCCGATCGAGCTCGGCTTCTCTTTCTTCGTACATGCGCACTCGAGGTGAGTCATGAATTATGTCACAGGGCAGGACTGCCTCTGCGCCGTACACCATAAAAAATGGTGTATATCCGGTACTACGATTCGGCGTGGTCCGCAGCCCTCAGAGTACGGAGTTGAGCTCCTCTACCCAGTGCGTGTCAGACTCCGTTAAGGAGCGCACTAATCTGGGTTTAATGCCGCTCATTATAAGACCATTTGCTCGTTCGACTTGACCGTTGGTTTGTGGGTGATAGACTGAACCATAATCGAGCTTGATGCCCATTTTGCTGCACCAGAGTTTTACCTCGTCGGCCATGAAGTTCGTGCCGTTATCGGTGATGATGCTGTGGGGGACGCCGTAACGGTGTACAACCCCGGATATGAAATCTATCACCGGTCTGGATTCGGCTGTTTTAACCGGTTTAGCCTCTATCCATTTGGTGAATTTATCCACCATGACCAATAAGTATTTTTTCTTGTGGGTTCCCCCTTTAAGGGGTCCAACCATGTCAAGCCCCCAGACCACAAAGGGCCATGTAATGGGGATTGTTTGGAGGGCGGTGGGTATGTGGCTTTGATTTGCAAAGAGCTGGCAACCGGCGCAACGTTGGACCAAGTCCTGTGTATCAGCCCGGGCCATTGGCCAATAGAATCCTGTATGGAAGGCCTTGCTTACAAGAGCCCGGGCTGCGGCGTGATGATCGCCGAGTCTGGTGTGAATTTCTACCAAAAGGTTCCGCCCTTCCTCTTCGGAGATGCACCTTTGAAGGACTCCGGTAGCGCTTTTTTTGTACAATTCTCCCTCATGGACCCTGTAGGCCTTGGATCACCGCACTATGCAGCGTGCCTCATTTTGGTCCTCCGGAAGTTCCTGTCTAGTTAGGTAGGCCAGGAATGGTTCTGTCCACGGGGCAATAATGGCCATTATTTCGTGGGCTGAATGTGTTATTTCGGTGGTGTAGCCTCCAAAGTGTGTCAGAGAGTTCGGTATCGGGTATTTTGGCCGGGTCCGGACTGTTGTTACCGGTGTCCCCTTTCCATGCTACGGATGGCTTGAAGAGCCTTTCCAGAAATATGTTGGGAGGGACCACGTCGCATTTTGCGCCGATGCGGGCGAGGATATCCGCCGCCTGATTGTTTTGCCGAGCCAAATGGTGAAATTCGAGCCCCTTGAACCGAGCTGACATTTTTAGGATGACATTGCGATAAGCTGCCATTTTCGGATCCTTGGCATCAAAGTCTCCATTTATTTGGGATATCGCGAGGTTCGAATCCCCGCGCACCTCTAGGCGTTGAATGCCCATGGATACTGCCATCCGGAGACCATGTAGAAGGGCCTCATATTCGGCTGCGTTGTTGGAGTCCGTATACATTATCTGTAGTACGTATCGAACGGTATCTCCTGTTGGGGATGTCAAAACGACGCCAGCCCCTAGACCAGCCAACATTTTGGAGCCGTCGAAGTGCATGATCCAGTTTGAATATGTGCCGTACTCTTTAGGGAGTTCGGCTTCCGCCGACTCAGCGACGAAGTCAGCCAAAACTTGCGACTTAATAGCTCGCCGTGGCTTGTAAGTTATGTCGAACGGGAGGAGATCAATGGCCCATTTGGCAATCCGGCCCGTCGCGTCGCGGTTGTTTATAATATCGTTAAGTGGTACTTCCGAGGCTACCGTTATCGAACACTCTTGAAAGTAGTGTCGCAGCTTCCGGGATGCCAAAAATACCGCGTACAGTATCTTTTGATAATGCGGGTACCGTGATTTGCATGGAGTAAGGATAGTGGACACATAGTAAAACGGCTTTTGAAGGGGGAATTTGTGTCCGTCCACTTCTCGCTCGACGACGAGCACTGCGCTTACTACTTGATGAGTTGCCGCAATGTATAATAGCATTGGTTCGCCAATGTTTGGCGTGGCCAGGACTGGGTTTGTTGCCAATATGGCTTTTATTTCGTTGAGTCCGGTCGTGGCGGCATCCGTCCACTGGAAGTGTTCGGTGCACCGGAGGAGGCGATAAAGGGGTAATGCCTTTTCTCCCAAGCGGGAGATAAAGCGGCTTAGAGCCACCATGCATCCAGTCAATTTTTGTATTTGTTTGAGGTCTGTTGGGGTAGCCAACTGTGACAACGCTCGGATTTTGGCCGGATTAGCTTCAATACCTCTACTGGAGACAATGAATCCCAGGAGCTTTCCGGCTGGTACGTCGGAAACGCATTTTTCCGGATTGAGCTTGATGTCATATGTTCGGAGGTTGTCGAATGTGAGCCTCAAGTCGTCTACTAGAGTTTCGACATGCTTGGTTTTAACGACCACGTCGTCTACGTATGCCTCCACTATTTTGTCGATCTGGTTTGCCAGACATGTCTGAATCATGCGCTGATATGTTACGCCGACATTTTTGAGCCCGAAGGGCATTGTGTTGAAGCAGAATGGGCCGTATGGTGTGATGAATGCCGTTGCGGCTTGGTCTGGCTCTGCCATTTTAATTTGATGGTAGCCGGAGTATTCGTTGAGGAAACACAATGAATCATGTCCTGCGGTAGCGTCGATGATTTGATCGATGCGGGGGAGGGGGAAGGGATCCTTTGGGCAGGCCTTATTAAGGTCCTTCAAATCGACACACAAGCGCCAGGATTTGTCCTTCTTTGGTACCATCACCAGGTTTGCTAGCCAGTCCGGATGCTTTATGTCTCTGATGAATCCGGCCTCCAATAGCTTGGCTAGTTTCTCTCCCATGGCTTGTCTCTTAGGTTCGGAGAAACGTCGAAGAGCCTGCTTGACTGGCTTGAATCCTTTTAGGCTGTGCTCAGCCAGCCTCCGTGGGATTCCTGGCATGTCTGAAGGGTGCCAGGCAAAAATGTCCCAGTTCTCGCGTAGGAACTCTCGCAGTGCGGCGTCGACATCAGGGTTTAATTGTGCCCCGATGGAAGCTGTTTTTGTAGGGTCCGTTGGATGGACTTGGAATTTGACTATTTCGTCCGCCGGTTTAAAGGAGGTGGACTTGGATCTTTTATCGAGTATCACGTCGTCCCTGTTCACCGTGGAGCGCAGCGCAGTTAGTTCCTCGGCCGCTAGGGCTTCGGATAGTGCCTCAAAGGCCAGTGCAGCTGTCTTATTTTCGGTGCAGAGTGCTATGTCCGGATCACTGGCAAGAGTGATGATTCTGCTGGGCCAGGGCATTTTGAGCTTCATGTACCCGTAATGGGGTATGGCGTGGAAGATTGTAAACGCCTCCGGCCCTAATAGAGCGTGGTATCCGCTGCTGAACGGGGCCACTTGGAATGTAATTTCATCGGACCTGTAATTATCCGGCGTGCCGAATACCACGTCTAGTGTGATTTTCCCAGCACAACGTGCTTCCCGACTGGGGATGATTCCTCTAAAGGTTGTGCTACTTTGCTCAATGCGGCTCCAGTCTATTTCCATCTTTTGAAGAGTTTCCTCATAGATGAGGCTTAATCCGCTGCCGCCGTCCATGAGTACCTTGGTTAGTCGAAAGCCGTCCACGATTGGACTGAGGACCAGTGCGGCTGGTGCTCGGGCTGTTCGGAATTTAGGTTCGTCACTGGCATTGAAGGTAATAGCCGTGTCACTCCAAGGATTTATTTCTGCTATGTGGCAGATTTCGGCCATGCTGCGGAGTGTTCGCTTGCGTCTATTATTTGACGCGAAGGTCTCAAAGACCGTTAACACCGTATTGTTGTCCACGGGATGGTGCTCTGTGGTATTTGGGAGGAGTAGATCCTCACCACTTTTGGCCACCTGCCGGAGTATCCAACATGCTCTAAGGCTGTGCGTTGGTATTGCATCCGCTGTACTATAAATTTTGCAGGGTCCGTTGAGCCATCCCTCCAGTACGGTTCCTTGCCCCGTAGAGGGCTTTTGCTTTTTTGTAGTTAACCCAGGTGTATTGTGATAATGCACCCTTTTATTTTGGACTGGGTTTGTATTCAGGGCCGGATTATCCCAAAATTTTATTTCGGTTTTCCAGGTGCTTTCCATCGCACAGTACTTTCGTACTATGGACACCAAGTCGGCAAAGCGTGTAATTTCGCGGCGACTTATGGCGTTGAGGAATCCCTTGTCTGTGCAATTATTGCAGAAGAATGAAATTGCGTCTTCCTCGCGGCAGTTCTTTATCCTATTCATGACCAGGAGGAATCTGGCCCAGTAATGGTGTACTGTTTCTTCGGGCTCTTGCCTAATTTGGGATAGATCGCGTATGTTTTGGTGGGTGGGTGGAATTGAATCCGAATCCTCACCCAATCTGAGACTCAGGGGCCAAGGAGTTTCCGAACTTGGAAGTTTGGATTCTTGGATGTTTTCCGATAAATCTAGCCCGCTGCCTGATTCTAGGTTTAGGCCTTGAGTGATGTCCTCCCCTTCGCGGGTATCCGGCTTGGAGGGATCGGGAATCCGGACATAGCTAGTCCTTAAGATAGATGAAGGGTTGCCGCATTGTTCCTCCACCACTGCAACATGATGGGTGACCTGGGGAGAGTTGATCTCTCTCAGATCGGGTTTAGGCCCAATCTGATCGTAGTCTGTAGCGACTCCCAGGGCGGCGATGTGATCCAAGAGCTCGTTCAGGGAAGAGAGCTCCATTGGATCCAACTACTCGGCGAGTTCCGAGTTGACGTGAAGATTGATTTCGATGACCCGAGAAGTCATCGTCGGCGCAGCGGCCGAACAGGCGATCATAAGAAAACCACCTAGCCGGGGAGTTTGGCCGATAGCCAAAGCTCCCTCAGCAACAGTGCCGTCTTTAAAGACGGTATGAGACATCCTTCCTGATGGCGATGGCATAGAGGAACTCTCAATGAAAGCACCAATGTCGGTGTCAAAACCGGAGGATCTTGGGTAGGGGGTCCTGAACTGTGCGTCTAGGCCGGACGGTAACAGGAGGCAGGGGACACGATGTTTTACCCAGGTTCGGGCCCTCTCAATGGAGGTAAAACCCTACGTCCTGCTTGATTGATATTGATGATATGGGTAGTACAAGAGTAGATCTACCACGAGATCAGAGAGGCTAAACCCTAGAAGCTAGCCTATGGTATGATTGTATGTTGTGGTTGTTGTTCTACAGACTAAAACCCTTCGGTTTATATAGACACCGGAGAGGGTTAGGGTTACACAAGGTCGGTTACAAAGGAGGAGATATCCATATCCGTATTGCCTAGCTTGCCTTCCACGCCAAGTAGAGTCCCATCCGGACACGAGACAAAGTCTTCAATCTTGTATCTTCATAATCTAACAGTACGGCCAATGGATATAGTCCGGCTGTCCGGAGACCCCCTAATCCAGGACTCCCTCAGGATCCCTTAACTAAATTTCAAGGTAAAAGTGTTCTCCCTGAGTATGCACTGTTGCTATAGTTTGTCGTGTTGAGACACCACGTGATGATCAGGTGTGATAGACTCTACGTTCACATACAACAGGTGCAAGATAGTTTTGCACATGCGGAATACTTGGGTTAAACTTGATGAGCCTAACATGTAAAAACATGGCCTCGGTGAAGGAAATATACCCTAGAGGCAATAATAAAGTTGTTACTTATATTTCCTTATATCATGATAAATGTTTATTATTCATGCTAGAATTGTATTAACTGGAAACTTGATACATGTGTGGATACATAGACAAAACACAGTGTCCCCAGTAAGCTTCTACTAGACTAGCTCATTAATCAAAGATGGTTAAGTTTCCTATCCATAGACATGTGTTGTCATTTGATGAACGGGATCACATCATTAGGAGAATGATGTGATGGAAAAGACCCATAGTTAGCTTAGCATAATGATCGTTTAGTTTTATTGCTATTGCTTTCTTCATGACTCATACATATTCCTCTGACTATGATATTATGCAACTCCCGAATACCGGAGGAACACCTTGTGTGCTGATTTGTCTCCAACGTATCTATAATTTTTGATTGCTCCATGCTATATTATCTACTTTTTTGGACATTATTAGGCTTTATTATCCACTTTTATATTATTTTTGGGACTAACCTATTAACCGGAGGCCCAGCCTAGAATTGCTGTTTTTTGCCTGTTTTATGGTTTGGAAGAAAAGGAATATCAAACGGAGTCCAAACGGAATGAAACCTTCGGGAACGTGATTTTCTCATCGAATACAACTCAGGAGACTTGGACCCTACGTCAAGCCACGTAACATGAGCCCACGAGGTAGGGGGCGCGCCTACCCCCCAGGCGAGCCCTCCACCCTCGTGCGGCCCCTGTTGCTCCATTGGCGTACTTCATCCTCCTATATATATCCACGTACCACCAAACGATCAGAAGGGGAGCCAAAAACCTAATTCCACCGCCACAACTTTCTGTATCCACGAGATCCCATCTTGGGGCCTGTTCCGGAGCTCCGCCGGAGGGGGCATCGATCACGGAGGGCTATTACATCATCATCAAAGCCCCTCCGATGAAGTGTGAGTAGTTTACTTCAGACCTACGGGTCCATAGTTAGTAGCTAGATGGCTTCTTCTCTCTTTTTGGATCTCAATACAATGTTCTCCCCCTCTCTTGTGGAGATCTATTCGATGTAATATTCTTTTTGCGGTGTGTTTGTTGAGACCGATGAATTGTGGGTTTATGATCCAGTCTATCTATGAATGATATTTGAATCTTCTATGAATTCTTTTATGTATGATTGGTTATCTTTGCAAGTCTCTTCGAATTATCAGTTTTGTTTGGCCTACTAGATTGGTTTTTCTTGCCATGGGATAAGTGCTTAGCTTTGGGTTCGATCTTGCGGTGTCCTTTCCCAGTGACAGAAGGGGCAGCAAGGCACGTATTGTATTGTTGCCATCGAGGATAACAAGATGGGGTTTTTATCATATTGCATGAAACTATCCCTCTACATCATGTCATCTTGCTTAAGCCGTTACTCTGTTTTTAACTTAATACTCTAGATGCACGCTGGATAGCGGTCGATGAGTGGAGTAATAGTAGTAAATGCAAGCAGGAGTCGGTCTACTTGTCTCGACGTGATGCCTATATACATGATCATACCTAGATATTCTCATAACTATGCTCAATTCTGTCAATTGCTCAACAATAATTTGTTCACCCACCGTAGAATACTTATGCTCTTGAGAGAAGCCACTAGTGAAACCTATGGCCCCCGGGTCTCTTTCTCATCATATCAATCTCCATCACTTTATTATTGCTTTGCTTTTTTACTTTGCCTTTTACTTTTCACTTTGCATCTCTATACCAAAAATACCAAAAATATTATTTATCGTCTCTATCAGATCTCACTTTCGTAAGTGACCGTGGAGGGATTGACAACCCCTAAGCGCGTTGGTTGCGTTGAGCTATTGTTTTTGTGTAGGTACGAGGGACTCGCGCGTAGCCTCCTACTGGATTGATACCTTGGTTCTCAAAAACTGAGGGAAATACTTACACTACTTTGCTGCATCATCCTCTCCTCTTCGGGGAAATCCAACGCAGTGCTCAAGAGGTAGCAAGAAGAATTTCTGGCGCCGTTGCTAGGGAGTCTGCGCAAAAGTCAACATACCAAGTACCCATCACAATCCCTATCTCTCGCATTACATTATATGCCATTTACCTCTCGTTTTCCTCTCCCCCAATTCACCCTTGCTGTTTTATTCGTCCTCTCTCTCTATCATCCCTCTCTTTCTCTATTTGCCTCTTTTTTTCCGCTTGCTTTTTGTTTGCTTGTGTGTTAGTTTGCTTGTTTGTCGCGATGGCTCAAGATAATACCAAATTGTGTGACTTCACCAATACCAACAATAATGATTTCCTTAGCACTCCGATTGCTCCTTTTACCGATGCTGAATCTTGTGAAATTAATGCTGCTTTGCTGAATCTTTTCATGAAAGATCCGTTTTCCGGCCTTCCTAGTGAAGATGCTGCTACCCATCTTAATAGCTTCGTTGATTTGTGTGACATGCAAAAGAAGAAAGATGTCGATAATGATATTGTTAAATTGAAGCTATTTCCTTTTTCGCTTGGAGATCGTGCTAAAGCTTGGTTTTCATCTTTGCCTAAAAATAGTATTGATTCATGGAACAAGTGCAAAGATGCTTTTGTCTCTAAGTATTTTCCTCCCGCTAAGATCATCTCTCTTAGAAACGATATTATGAATTTTAAGCAACTTGATCATGAACATGTTGCACAAGCTTGGGAGAGAATGAAATTAATGATACGTAATTGCCCTACTCATGGTTTAAATTTGTGGATGATTATACAAAAATTTTATGCCGGGTTGAATTTTGCTTCTAGAAATCTTTTGGATTCAGCCGTGGGAGGCACTTTTATGGAAATTACCTTAGGAGAAGCTACTAAACTCCTAGATAATATTATGGTTAATTATTCTCAATGGCACACTGAAAGATCCACTAATAAAAAAGTGCACGCGATAGAAGAAATTAATGTTTTGAGTGGAAAGATGGATGAACTTATGAAATTATTTGCTACTAAGAGTGTTTCATCTGATCCTAATGATATGCCTTTGTCTACTTTGATTGAGAATAATAATGAATCTATGGATGTGAATTTTGTTGGTAGGAATAATTTTGGTAACAACGCGTATAGAGGAAATTTCAACTCTAGGCCTTATCCTAGTAATCCCTCTAATAATTATGGTAATTCCTACAACAATTCTTATGGAAATTATAATAAGATGCCCTCTGATTTTGAATCTAATATTAACGAATTTATTTCTTTGCAAAAGAATTTTAATGCTATGATTGAAGAAAAATTGCTTAAGATTGATGATTTGGCTAGGAACGTTGATAGAATTTCTCTAAATGTTGATTCTTTAAAGCTTAGATCTATTCCTCCTAAGCATGATATCAATGAGTCTCTCAAAGCCATGAGAATTTCCATTGATGAGTGCAAGGAAAGAACCGCTAGGATGCGTGCTATGAAAGATGCCTTTATTAAAGCGTGTTCTTCCAATTCCTATGAAAATAAAGATGAAGATCTAAAAGTTATTGATGTGTCCCCTATTAAATATTTGTTTTTCAATATTAATCTTGATAATGATGGGACTGAATATGATCCACCTTTACCTAGAAGGCGTTCTAAAAATTTGGAGTATTTAGATCTTGATGGTGAAGTTGATAAAAGTGGGTTTAAAAGAAATAAAACCCTAGATGATGCTAAACCCACTATATTGGAACTCAGGGAATTTAATTATGAAAATTGCTCTTTAATTTATTGTATTTGCTTGTTGCAATCCGTGCTAAATTCTCCTCATGCTTATAGTCAAAATAAAGCCTTTACTGAACATATCGTTGATGCCTTGATGCAATCTTATGAAGAAAAACTTGAGTTGAAAGTTTCTATCCCTAGAAAATTTTATGATGATTGGGAACCTACTATTAAAATTAAAATTAAAGATTATGAGTTTTATGCTTTGTGTGATTTGGGTGCTAGTGTCTCTACTATTCCCAAAACTTTGTGTGATTTGCTAGATTTCCGTGATTTTGATGATTGCTCTCTAAACTTGCATCTTGTGGCGGATTCCACTATTAAGAAACCTATGCGAAGAATTAATGATGTTCTTATTGTTGCAAATAGGAATTATGTGCCCGTAGATTTTATCGTTCTTGATATAGATTGCAATCCTTCTTGCCCTATTATTCTCGGTAGACCTTTCCTTAGAATGGTTGGTGCAATTATTGATATGAAGGAAGGGAATATTAGATTTCAATTTACATTAAAAAAGGGCAAGGAACACTTCCCTAGAAAGAAAATAAAATTACCATATTAATCTATCATGAGAGCCACTTATGGATTGCCTACCAAAGATGACAATACCTAGATCTATTCTTGCTTGTTATGCCTAGCTAGGGGCGTTAAACGATAGCGCTTTTTGGGAGGCAACCCAATTTTATTTTTATTCCTTGCTTTTTGCTCCTTTTTAGTAATAAATAAATTATTTAGCCTCTGTTTTGGTTGTCTTTTTGTGTGTGTTTAATTAGTGTTTGTGCCAAGTAGAACCGCTGGGAAGACTTGGGGAAAGTCTTGTTGAACTTGCTGTAAAAAACAGAAACTTTAGCGCTCACGAGAACTGCTGCCATTTTTATTTGGAGAGTGATATTTAGTTAATTATTTTTGAAGATTATTAGTAGATAAATTCCTCACGTCAAGCAATTTGTTTTAGAATTTTTGGGGTTCCAGATCTTGCGCTAGCTACAGATTACTACAGACTGTTCTGTTTTTGACAGATTCTGTTTTTCGGGTGTTGTTTGCTTATTTTGATGAATTTATGGCTAGTAAAATAGTTTATAAACCATAGAGAAGTTGGAATACAGTAGGTATAACACCCATATAAATAAAGAATGAGTTCATTAGAGTATCTTGAAGTGGTCTTTTGTTTTCTTTCACTAACGGGGCTCACGAGTTTTCTACTTTAAGTTTTGTGTTGTGAAGATTTCAAGTTTTGGGTAAAGATTTGATGGATTATGGAACAAGGAGTGGCAAGAGCCTAAGCTTGGGGATGCCCATGGCACCCCCAAGATAATCTAAGGACACCTAAAAGCCAAATCTTGGGGATGCCCCGGAAGGCATCCCCTCTTTCGTCTACTTCTATCGGTAACTTTACTTGGAGCTATATTTTTATTCACCACATGATATGTGTTTTGCTTGGAGCGTATTTTATGATTTGAGTGTTTGCTTGTTAGTCTACCACAATCATCCTTGCCGTACACACCTTTTGAGAGAGTCATACATGATTTGGAATTTGTTAGAATACTCTATGTGCTTCGCTTATATCTTTTGAGTTATATAATTTTGCTCTAGTGCTTCACTTATATCTTTTAGAGCACAGTGGTGGATTTGTTTTATAGAAACTATTGATCTCTCATGCTTCACTTAGATTATTTTGAGAGTCTTAATAGCATGGTAATTTGCTTAAAATCCTAATATGCTTGGTATGCAAGATTAATAATAAAACTTTCTTATGAGTGTGTTGAATACTAAGAGAAGTTTGATGCTTGATGATTGTTTTGAGACATGGAGGTAATAATATCAAAGTCGTGCTAGTTGAGTAGTTGTGAAATTGAGAAATACTTTTGTTGAGGTCTGCAAGTCCCGTAGCATGCACGTATGGTAAACTTTATGCGACAAATTTGAAACATGAGCTGTTATTTGATTGTCTTCCTTATGAGTGGCGGTCGGGGACGAGCGATGGTCTTTTCCTACCAATCTATCCCCCTATGAGCATGCGCATAGTATCGAGGTTTTTGATGACTTGTATATTTTTGCAATAAGTATGTGATTTCTTTATGACTAATGTTGAGTCCATGGATTATACGCACTCTCACCCTTCCATCCTTGCTAGCCTCTTCGGTACCGTGCATTGCCCTTTCTCACATTGAGAGTTGGCGCAAACTTCGCCGGTGCATCCAAACCCCGTGATATGATACGCTCTTTCACACATAAACCTCCTTATATCTTCCTCAAAACAGCCACCATACCTACCTATTATGGCATTTCCATAGCCATTCCGAGATATATTGCCATGCAACTTTCCATCATTCCGTTCATCATGGCACATTCGTCATTGTCATATTGCTTAGCATGATCATGTAGTTGACATAGTATTTGTGGCAAAGCCACCGTTCATAATTCTTTCATACATGTCACTCTTGGTTCATTGCATATCCTGTTACACCGCCAGAGGCATTCATATAGAGTCATCTTTGTTCTAGTATCGAGTTGTAATCATTGAGTTGTAAATAAATAGAAGTGTGATGATCATAATTTTCTAGAGCATTGTCCCAAGTGAGGAATATATAAAAAAGAGGAAAGGCCATAAAAAAGAAAGGCCCCAAAAAAGAGAAAGGCCATAAAAAAGAGAAAAGGCCCAAAAAAATGAGAGAAAAAGAGAGAAGGGACAATGTTACTATCCTTTGCCACACTTGTTCTTCAAAGTAGCACCATGATCTTCATAGTAGAGAGTCTCTCATGTTATCACTTTCATATACTAGTGGGAATTTTTCATTATAGAACTTGGCTTGTATATTCCAACAATGGGCCTCCTCAAGTGCCCTAGGTCTTCGTGAGCAAGCAAGTTGGATGCACACCCACTAGTTTCTTTTGTTGAGCTTTCATACATTTATAGCTCTAGTGCATCCGTTGCATGGCAATCCCTACTCCTTACATTAATATCAATCGGTGGGCATCTCCATAGCCCATTGATTAGCCTCGTTGTTGTGAGACTTTCTTCTTTTTGTCTTCTCCACATAACCCCCCTCATTACATTCTATTCCACCTATAGTGCTATGTCCATGGCTCACGCTCATATATTGCGTGAAAGTTTATAGGTTTGAGATTACTAAATTATGAAACAATTGCTTGGCTTGTCATCCGGGTTGTGCATGATGATAGCATTCTTGTGTGACGAAAATGAAACATGACTAAACCATATGATTTTGTAGGGATGAACTTCCTTTGGCCATGTTATTTTGAGAAGACATAATTGCTTAGTTAGTATGCTTGAAGTATTATCATTTTTATGTCAATATGAACTTTTGTCTTGAATCTTTCTGATCTGAATATTCATACCACAATTAAGAAGAATTACATTAAAATTATGCCAAGTAGCACTCCGCATCAAAAATTCTGTTTTTATAATTTACCTACTCGAGGACGAGCAGGAATTAAGCTTGGGGATGTTTGATACGTCTCCAACGTATCTATAATTTTTGATTGCTCCATGCTATATTAACTACTGTTTTGGACATTATTGGGCTTTATTATCCACTTTTATATTATTTTGGGACTAACCTATTAACCGGAGGCCCAGCCCAGAATTGTTGTTTTTTTGCCTATTTTAGGGTTTCGAAGAAAAGGAATATCAAATGGAGTCCAAACGCAATGAAACCTTCGGGAACGTGATTTTCTCATCGAATACAACTCAGGAGACTTGGACCCTACGTCAAGCCACATAACAGGAGCCCACGAGGTAGGGGGCGTGCCTCCCCCCAGGCGCGCCCTCCACCCTCGTGGGGCCCCTGTTGCTCCACCGACGTACTTCTTCCTCCTATATATATCCACGTACCCCCAAACGATCAGAAGGGGAGCCAAAAACCTAATTCCACCGTCGCAACTTTCTATATCCGCGAGATCCCATCTTGGGGCCTGTTCCGGAGCTCCGCCTGAGGGGGCATTGATCACAGAGGGCTTCTACATCATCATTCAAGCCCCTCTGATGAAGTGTGAGTAGTTTACTTCAGACCTACGGGTCCATAGTTAGTAGCTAGATGGCTTCTTCTCTCTTTTTGGATCTCAGTACAATGTTCTCCCCCACTCTCGTGGAGATCTATTCGATGTAATCTTCTTTTTGCGGTGTGTTTGCTGAGACCGATGAATTGTGGGTTTATGATCCAGTCTATCTATGAATAATATTTGAATCTTCTCAGAATTCTTTTATGTATGATTGGTTATCTTTGCAAGTCTCTTCGAATTATCAGTTTGGTTTGGCCTACTAGATTGGTTTTTCTTGCCATGGGAGAAGTGCTTAGCTTTGGGTTCGATCTTGCGGTGTCCTTTCCCAGTGACAGAAGGGGAAGCAAGGCACGTATTGTATTGTTGCCATCGAGGATAACAAGATGGGGGTTTTATCATATTGCATGAAACTATCCCTCTACATCATGTCATCTTGCTTAAGCCGTTACTCTGTTTTTAACTTAATACTCTAGATGCACGCTGGATAGCGGTCGATGAGTGGAGTAATAGTAGTAAATGCAAGCAGGAGTCGGTCTACTTGTCTCGACGTGATGCCTATATACATGATCATACCTAGATATTCTCATAACTATGCTCAATTCTGTCAATTGCTCAACAATAATTTGTTCACCCACCGTAGAATACTTATGCTCTTGAGAGAAGCCACTAGTGAAACCTATGGCCCCCGGGTCTCTTTCTCATCATATCAATCTCCATCACTTTATTATTGCTTTGCTTTTTTACTTTGCCTTTTACTTTTCACTTTGCATCTCTATACCAAAAATACCAAAAATATTATTTATCATCTCTATCAGATCTCACTTTCGTAAGTGACCATGAAGGGATTAACAACCCCTAAGCGTGTTGGTTGCGTTGAGCTATTGTTTTTGTGTAGGTACGAGGGACTCACGCGTAGCCTCCTACTGGATTGATACCTTGGTTCTCAAAAGTTGAGGGAAATACTTACGCTACTTTGCTGCATCATCCTCTCCTCTTCGGGGAAATCCAACGCAGTGCTCAAGAGGTAGCATGTGCTATCAAACGTCACAATGTAACTAGGTGATTATAAAGATGCTCTACAGGTGTCTCCGAAGGTGTTTGTTTAGTTGGCATAGATCAAGATTAGGATTTGTCACTCTGAGTATCGGAGAGGTATCTCTGGGCCCTCTTGGTAATGCACATCACTATAAGCCTTGAAAGCAATGTGACTAATGAGTTAGTTGCGGGATGATGCATTACGGAACGAGTAAAGAGACTTGCCGGTAACGAGATTGAACTAGTTATGAAGATACCGACGATCGAATCTAAGTAACATACTGATGACAAAGGGAATAACGTATGTTGTCATTATGGTACGACCGATAAAGATCTTCATAGAATATGTGGGAACCAACATGAGCATCCAGGTTCCGCTATTGGTTATTGACCGAAGAGGTGTATCGGTCATGTCTACATAGTTCTCGAACCCGTAGGGTCCGCACGCTTAACGTTCGATGACGATTTTGTATTATATGAGTTATGTGATTTGGTGACCGAATGTTGTTCGGAGTCCCAGATGAGATCACGGACATGACAAGGAGTCTCAAAACGGTCGAGAGGTAAATATTCGTATATATATATAGGACGATAGTATTTGGACACCGGAAGTGTTCCGGGGGTACCGGGTACGTATCGGGTCACCGGAAGGGGCTCCGGGCAACCCCCGGCAAGTTATATGGGCCTAATGGGCCAAGAGAGGGATAGACCATCCCCAAAAGGGGTTGGTGCACCCCCTATAGGCCGAATAGGAGGAGAAGGAAAGGAAGGGAAGGGACAAGGAAAGGGGAGGATTCAGCCTCCCCCTTTCCTTCCCCTCCCCCTCTCTTTCCTTCCCCCTCCGATGGATATGGAACGGGGGAGGTCGAATTGGAGGAGGCGCCCAAGTAGGATTACTCCTACTTGGGGCGCCCCTTGCAGCCCCTCTCCCTCTCCCACCTATATATATATATGTGTGTGTGTGTGTGTGTGTGTGTGTGTGTATGGGGGAGCACCGCTAGAACACACAACATTTATTCCTAGCCGTATGCGGTGCCCCCCTCCACAGTTTATGCCTCCGGTCATGTTGTCGTAGTGCTTAGGCGAAGCCCTGCACGGATCACTTCACCATCACCGTCACCACGCCATCGTGCTGACGAAAATCTACCTCGACACTTTGCTGGATCAAGAGTTCGAGGGACGTCATCAAGCTGACGTGTGTAGAACTCGGAGGTGCCGTACGTTCGGTGCTTGATCGGTTGAATCGAGAAGATGTTCGACTACATTAACCGCGTTAAGCTAACACTTCCACTTTCAGTCTACGAGGGTACATGGACACACTCCCCCCTCTTGTTGCTATGCATCTCCTAGGTAGATCTTACGTGAGCGTAGGAAATTTTTTGTAATTGCATGCTACGTTCCCCAACACTCGGAACGCTGGAGACCGAAAGGTTGAACATGAATCATATAGTAGATATGATCAACATAGAGATGTTCATCATTGATGATTACTCCATCTCACGTGATGATCGAACATGGATTAGTTGATTTGGATCACGTATCATTTAGGTGACTTGAGGGATGTCTATCTAAGTGGGAGTTCTTAAGTAATTTGATTAATTGAACTTAATTTATCATGAACTTAGTCCTGATAGTATTTGCATATCTATGTTGTAGATCAATGGGCCGTGCTACCGTTTCCTTGAATTTTAATGCGTTCCTAGAGAAAGCTAAGTTGAAAGATGATGGTAGCAACTACATGGACTGGGTCTGTAACTTGACGATTATCCTCATTGCTGCACAGAAGAATTATGTCATTGATGCACCGCTAGGTGAAATACCTGCTGCAGGAGCAGATGCTGGTGTTTTGAATGTCCGGCAAGCTTGATCTGATGACTACTCGATAGTTTAGTGTGCCATGCTTTACGGCATAGAATCGGGACTTCAAAGACGTTTTGAACGTCGTGGACCATATGAGATGTTCCAGGAGTTGAAGTTAATATTTCAAGCAAATGCCCGAGTTGAGAGATATGAAGTCTCCAACAAGTTGCAAGATGGAGGAGAACAGTTCTGCCAGTGAACACATACTCAAAATGTCTGGGTATTATAATCACTTGACTCAGCTGGGAGTTAATCTTCCAGATGATAGTGTTATTGACAGAGTTCTTCAATCACTACCACCAAGCTACAAAGGCTTAATGATGAACTATAATATGAAAGGGATGGACAAGACAATTCCTGAGCTCTTCGCAATGCTCAAAGCTGCGGAGGTAGAAATCAAGAATGAGCATCAAGTGTTGATGGTTAACATGACCACTAGTTTCAAGAAAAAGGGCAAGGGAAAGAAGGGGGACTTCAAGAAGAATGGCAAGCAAGTTGCCACTCCCGGGAAGAAGCCCAAAGTTGGACCCAAGCCTGAAACTGAGTGCTTCTACTGCAAAGGGACTGGTCACTGGAAGCGGAACTGCCCCAAGTATTTGGCGGATAATAAGGATGGCAAAGTGAACAAAGGTATATTTGATATACATGTTATTGGTAGTAGCGCCTGGGTATTTGATACTGGTTCGGTTGCTCATATTTGTAACTTGAAATAGGAGCTACGGATTAAATGAAGATTGGCTAAGGACGAGGTGACGATGCTCGTCAGGAATGGTTCCAAGGTCGATGTGATCGACGTCGGCATGCTACCTATACATCTACCTTCAGATTAGTTTTAGACCTGAGTAATTGTTATTTGGTGCCAGCATTGAGCACGAACATTATATCTGGATCTTGTTTAGTGTGATATGGTTATTCATTTAAATCAGGGAATAATGGTTGTTCTATTCGTATGAGTAATAGCTTTTATGGTCATGCACCCTTGAAGAGCGGTCTATTTTTGTTGACTCTCGATTGTGGTGATGCACATATTCATAATGTTGATGCCAAAAGATGCAAAGATGATAATGATAGTGCAACATATTTGTGGCACTGCCATTTAGGTCATATTGGTGTAAAGCGCATGAAGAAACTCCATATAGATGGATTTTTGGAATCACTTGATTATGAATCATTTGATACTTGCGAACCATGCCTCATGGGCAAGATGGCTAAAACTCCGTTCTCCGAAACAATGGAGCGAGCCAATGACTTATTGGAAATAATACCTACTAATGTATGTGGTCCGATAAGTGTTGAGGCACGCGGCGGCTATCGTTATTTTCTGACCTTCACAGATGATTTGAGCAGATATGGGTATATCTACTTAATGAAACACAAGTCTGAAACATTTGAAAAGTTGAAGGAATTTCAGAGTGAAGTGGAGAATCATCATAATAAGAAAATAAATTTTCTACGATCTGATCATGGAGGTGAATATTTGAGTTATGAGTTTGGTCTTCATTTAAAACAATGTGGAATAGTTTCACAACACATGCCACCTCGAACACCACAGCATAATGGTGTGTCTGAACATCGTAACCGTACTTTATTAGATATGGTGCGATCTATGATGTCTCTTACCGATTTACCACTATCATTTTGGGGTTATGCATTAGAGACAACTACATTCACGTTAAATAGGGCACCGTCTAAATCCGTTGAGATGACACCATATGAACTGTGGTTTAGCAAGAAACCTAAGCTGCCATTTCTTAATTAAAGTTTGGGGTTACGACACTTATATATGTCAAAAGGCTTTAGCCTGATAATCTCAAACGCAAATCGGAGAAATGCATCTTCGTAGGATACCCTAAGGAAACAATTGGGTACACCTTCTACCACAGATCCGAAGGCAAGATCTTTGTTGCCGAGAATGGAACCTTTATAGAGAAGGATTTTCTCTCGAAAGAAGTGAGTGGGAGGAAAGTAGAACTTGATGAGGTAATTGTACCTTCTCTTGAATTGGAAAGTAACACATCAGTGAAATCCGTTCCCGTGATGCCTACACCAACTAGATGATCATGAAACTGCGGATCAAGCTACTACTGGACCTCATAGGTCGAATAGAGCATGTTCCACACCAGAGTGGTACGGTAATCCTATTCTGGAAGTTATGTTACTAGACCATGGCGAACCTACGAACTATGAAGAAGCTATGATGAGCCCAGATTCCGATAAATGGCTTGAGGCCATGAAATCTGAGATAGGATCCATGTATGAGAACAAAGTGTGGACTTGCCCGATGATCAACAAGCCATAGAGAATAAATGGATCTTCAAGAAGAAGACTAGCGTTGATGGTAATGTTACTGTCTACAAAGCTCAACTTGTCACAAAAGGTTTTCGACAAGTTCAAGGTGTTGACTATGATGAGACCTTCTCACCTGTAGTGATGCTTAAGTCTTTCCGAATCATGTTAGCAATTGCCGCATTTTATGATTATGAAATGTGGCAAATGGACGTCAAATCTGCATTCCTTATTGGATTTCTTAAAGAAGAGTTGTATATGATGCAACCAGAAGGTTTTGTCGATCCTAAAGGTGCTAACAAAGTGTGCAATCTCCAGCGATCCATCTATGGACTGGTGCAAGAAGCATCTTGGAGTTGGAATATACGCTTTGATGAGGTGATCAAAGCATATGGTTTTATATAGACTTTCGAAGAAGCCTGTATTTACAAGAAAGTGAGTGGGAGCTCTGTAGCATTTCTGATATTATATGTGGATGACGTATTGATGATTAGAAATGATGTAGAATTTCTAGATAGCATAAAAGTATACTTGAATAAGAGTTTTTCAGTAAAAGACCTCGGTGAAGCTGCTTATATATTAGGCATCAAATCTATAGAGATAGATCAAGACGCTTAATAGGACTTTCACAAAGCACATACCTTGACAAAGTTTTGAAGAAGTTCAAAATGGATCAATCAAAGAAAGGGTTCTTGCCTGTGTAGCAAGGTGTGAAACTGAGCCAAACTCAAAGCCCGACCACTATAGAAGATAGAGAAAAAATGAAAGTCATTCCTTATGCCTCAGCCATAGGTTCTATCATGTATGCTATGCTGTGTACTGATACGTCTCCAACGTATCTATAATTTTTTATTCTTCCATGCTGTTATATTATCAATCTTGGATGTTTTATAATCATTTTATAGACATTTTATAACATTTTTTTGGTACTAACCTATTGACATAGTGCCAAGTGCCAGTTGCTGTTTTTTGCATGTTTTTTACATCGCAGATAATCAATACCAAACGGAGTCCAAACGCAGAGAAACTTTTTGTGGATTTTTTTGGACTAGAAGACAACCAATGGACCGAAGAAGCACCTGGGGGCTGCTCCGAGGGGAGCACAACCCACCAGGGCGCGCCTGGAGGCCGAGGCGCGCCTTGGTGGGTTGTGCCCACCTCGGGTGCCCCCGGACCGCCTCTTTACTCTATAAATACCCCAATATTCCAGAAACCCCGAGGGAGTCGACAAAAATCAATTCCAGCCGCCGCAGAGTCCAGAACCACCAGATCCAATCTAGACACCATCACAGAGGGGTTCACCACTTCCATTGGTGCCTCTCCAATGATGCGTGAGAAGTTCTTTGTAGACCTTCGGGTCCGTAGTTAGTAGCTCGATGGCTTCCTCTCTCTCATTTGATTCTCAATATAATGGCCTCTTGGAGATCCATATGATGTAACTCTTTTGCCGTGTGTTTCTTGGGATCCGATGAACTTTGAGTTTACGATCACATCTATCACTTTTTATCCATGAAAGTTATTTGAGTTTCTTTGATCTCCTATAGGCATGATTGCTTATGGCCTCGTATTTCTTCTATGATATTTGGGTTTTGTTTGGCCAACTTGATCTATTTATCTTGCCATGGGAAGAGGTGCTTTGTAGTGAGTTCGATCTTACGGTGCTTGATCCCAGTGACAGAAGGGGAACCGACACGTATGTATCGTTGCTACTAAGGATAGAACGATGGGGTCTTCTACATAAATAGATCTTGTCTACATCATGTCATCGTTCATATTGCATTACTCCATTTCTCCATGAACTTAATACACTAGATGCATGCTGGATAGCGGTCGATGTGTGGAGTAATACTAGTAGATGTAGGCAGGAGTCGGTCTACTAATCTTGGACGTGATGCCTATGTAATGATCATTGCATGGATATCGCCATGATTATTTGAAGTTCTATCAATTGCCCAACAGTAATTTGTTTACCCACCATTTTTTATTTTTCTCGAGAGAAGCCACTAGTGAAACCTACGGCCCCCGGGTCTCTTTCTCATATTATTTTCCTTTGCGATATATTTTATTTTTCTCGAGAGAAGCCACCAGTGAAACATACACTAGGTTCATAATCAAAAATCTCATCTCCTCGCAATTTACATTATTTTCCATTTGCCTCTCATTTTCCTCCCCCCACTTCACAAAATTTGTCATTTTATTCGCCCTCTTTTTCATTCGCCGTTTTTTTGCCAGATCTGTTTTTGTGTGCAATCTTGTTTGGTGTTATTATCGTCACCGATAGTTCTTCCTCTATCGCGTGCACTCCCGAGAACGAAGTTCTCAACTTTAAACAAAGGGGGGAGAAAACTTAAAAGATGCCTGGTATAGAATTTGCAATGCTCATAATTGATCTATCTGTAAGCAATCTACTGTTGTTCTTCTTCGTTGTTTTTAGGTGGGCATCACCACTTGGTATAGATTTGTCCTTGATACGATTACCGGTGGAAATTTCTTGATGTGTCCCTCTCTTGATGCTTTTAATTCTATGGGAAATTTAGTAGGCTCGCCACCTCTTATGATTAATTAAACAACTTTGACTCTTGAGCATGTTATGGAAAGATTAGATGCTATTGAAAAGAAAATGCTTACTGAAGAGCATATTGAAAACTTTGATAAAAAGATGCATAATTTTGCTACTAAAATTGGGTCAAAAGCGGGAGAAGTTTTTAAGTTGCTAAAAGAAAAGGGAACCACAATTCATGAAAGAATTGAAGAAAGTTCATCTCGGATTGATAAACTAGAAGAAATCGTTTGTAACTTGACCACGGGTTTTGCTTCTGCTAAAACTATTGAAAAAACTCCAGTAAAGATTGGCAAGACTACTCAAGTTACTCAAGTTAGTAATAGTAAAGAGGATCTTAAGATGATTAGCATTCACCCGGATTTTGTTGAAGTTATGAGAGATCCCTTTGGCAAGAATGAATTCTTTAAGTTTGTTCCTAGGAGTATCATCATTGAAATCCTTATGCTAAATCTTTGAAGAATTCTAAGTGTTTGATCGAAGAGTTAGACAAAGATGACAAAACTTAGATCCTTGCTTTATGCCTAGCTAAGGGCGTAAAACTATAGTGCTTGTTGGGGGGGGGGGCAACACAATGGATAAAATTTATTTTTCCTTTCTGTTCTTGAGTGTTAGCGTAATTATGCTACTGTTATGATTGTGTTTTTTGTGTTTTAATTAGTGTTCGTGCCAAGTCAAGCCTTTAGGATCTTCTTGGGTGATAGTTGTTTGATCTTGCTGAAAAACAGAAACTTCTGCGCTCACGAAAACAATTCTCATTTTTAACGAGAGACCAATGCTACATCTTGAGCATGCGTTGGTTTTCCCTTCAAGAGGAAAGGGTGATGCAGCAAAGTAGCGTAAGTATTTACCTCAGTTTTTGAGAACCAAGGTATCAATCCAGTAGGAGATAACACGCAAGTCACCTAGTACCTGCACAAACAATCAAGAACCTTGCAACCAATGCGATAAAGGGGTTGTCAATCCCTTCATGGTCACTCGCAAAAGTGAGATCTAATAAAGATAGTAAGATGAATATTTTTGGTATTTTTGTTGTATAGATTGGAAAGTAAAGATTGCAAAATAAAATAAATAGGAAACTAGAATTGTAGATCGGAAACTTATATGATGTAAAATAGAAGGTTATATGATGGAAAATAGACCCGGGGGCCATAGGTTTCACTAGTGGCTTCTCTCAAGATAGCATATATTACAGTGGGTGAACAAATTACTGCCGAGCAATTGATAGAAGAGCGCATAGTTATGAGAATATCTAGGCAATGATCATGAATATAGGAATCACGTCCGTGTCAAGTAAACCAAAACGATTTTGCATCTACTACTATTACTCACACATCGACCGCTATCCAGCATGCATCTAGAGTATTAAGTTCATAAGAACGGAGTAATGCATTAAGCAAGATGACATGATGTAGAGGGATAAACTCAAGCAATATGATATAAACCCCATATTTTTATCCTCGATGGCAACAATACAATACGTGCCTTGCTGCCCTACTGTCACTGGGAAAGGACACCGCAAGATTGAACCCAAAGCTAAGCACTTCTCCCATTGCAAGAAAGATCAATCTAGTAGGCCAAACTAAACCAATAATGCGAAGAGACCTGCAAAGATATCAAATCATGCATATAAGAATTCAGAGAAGAACCAAATATTATTCATAGATAAACTTGATCATAAATCCACAATTCATCGGATCTCTGCAAACACACCGCAAAAGAGTATTACATCGAATAGATCTCCAAGAACATCGAGGAGAGCTTTGTATTGAGAACCAAAGAGAGAGAAGAAGCCATCTAGCTAATAAATATGGAACCGTAGGTCTATGGTAAACTACTCACACATCATCAGAGAGGCTATGGTGTTGATGTAGAAGCCCTCCGTGATCGATTCCCCCTCCGGTAGATCGCCGGAAAAGGCCCCAAGATGGGATCTCATGGCTAAAGAAGGTTGCTGCGATGGAAAAGTGGTTTCGTGGCTCCCCCTGATGTTTTTAGGGTATAAGAGTATATATAGGCGAAAGAAGTACGTCGGTGGAGCTCCGTGGGGCCCACGAGGGTGGGGGCGCGCCTACCCCATGGGCGCGCTCTCCTGCCTATTAGCCGCCTAGCAGAGTTCCAGACTTCAACTCCAAGTCTTCTGGATTGCTTTCGTTCCAATAAAGATCATCGCAAAGGTTTCATTCCGTTTGGTATTCCATTTCTGCAAAACGCCGAAATGGGCAAAAAAAAACAAAAACTGGCACTGGGCCTTCGGTTAATAGGTTAGTCCCAAAAATAATATAAAAGAGCATATTAAAGCCCATTAAACATCCATAATAGATAATATAATAGCATGGAACAATCAAAAATTATAGATACGTTGGAGACGTATCAAGCATCCCCAAGCTTAATTCCTACTCGTCCTTGAGTGGGTAAATGATAAAAAAAATAGAATTTTTGATGTGGAATGCTACCTAACATATTTTTAAATGTAATTTTGTTTATTGTGGCATGAATGTTCAGATCCAAAAGATTCAACAAAAAAGTTTAATATTGACATAAAAATAACAATACTTCAAGCATACTAACCAAGCAATTATGTCTTCTCAAAATAACATAACCTAAGAAAGCTCATCCCTACCAAATCATATAGTTTGGCTATGCTTCATTTTCGTCACATAAAATGCTTCAATCATGCACAACCCCGATGACAAGCCAAGCAATTGTTTCATACTTTAGTATTCTAAAAAAATCAACTTTCACGCAATATATGAGCGTGAGCCATGGACATAACACTATAGGTGGAATAGAATGGTGGTTGTGGAGAAGACAAAAAAGAGGAAGATAGTTTCACATCAACTAGGCGTATCAATGGGCTATGGAGATGCCCATCAATAGATATCAATGTGAGTGAGTTGGGATTGACATGCAACGGATGCACTAGAGCTATAAGTGTATGAAAGCTCAACAAAAGAAACTAAGTGGATATGCATCCAACTTGCTTGCTCACGAAGACCTAGGGCAATTTGAGGAAGCCCATCATTGGAATATACAAGCCAAGTTCTATAATGAAAAATTCCCACTAGTATATGAAAGTGACAACATAAGAGACTCTCTATCATGAAGGTCATGGTGCTACTTTGAAGCACAAGTGTGGAAAAAGGATAGTAACATTGTCCCTTCTCTCCTTTTCTCTCATTTTTTTGTTTGGGCCTTCTTTTTTTTATGGCCTCTTTTTTTCTCCCTTTTTTTGGTCCGGAGTCTCAACCCAACTTGTGGGGGAATCATAGTCTCCATCATCCTTTCCTCGCGTGGAACAATGATCTAATAATGAAGATCATCACACTTTTATTTACTTACAACTCAAGAATTACAACTCGATACTTAGAACAAAATATGACTCTATGTGAATGCCTCCAGCGGTGTACCAGGATGTGCAATGAATCAAGAGTGACATGTATGAAAAATTATGAATGGTGGCCATGCCACAAATACGATGTCAACTACATGATCGTGCAAAGCAATATGACTATGATGAAGCGTGTCATAATAAACAGAACGGTGGAAAGTTTCATGGAAATATATCTTGGAATGGCTATGGAAATGCCATAATAGGTAGGTATGGTGGTTGTTTTGAGGAAGGTAAATGATGGGTTTATGGTATCGGCAAAAGTTGCGCGGCACAAGAGAGGCTAGCAATGGTGGAAGAGTGAGGGTGCGTATAATCCATGGGCTCAACATTAGTCATAAAGAACTCACATACTTATTGAAAAAATCTACAAGTCATCAAAACCAAGCACTACGCACATGCTCCTAGGGGGATAGATTGGTAGGAAAAGACCATCGCTCGTCCCCGACTGCCACTCATAGGGCAAGCAATCAAAGAAACACCTCATGCTTCAAATTTGTCACATAATGGTTACCATACGTGCATGCTACGGGACTTGCAAACCTCAACACAAGTATTTCTCAATTTCACAATTACTCAACTAGCACGACTCTAATATCACCATCTTCATATCTCAAAACAATCATCAAGTATCAAACTTCTCATAGTATTTTTATTATACCCATCTTGAATGCCCATCATATTAGGACTAATTTTATAACCAAAGCAAATTACCGTGCTGTTCTGAAAGATTCTCAAAATAATATAAGTCAAGCATGAGAGATCGATAATTTCTATAAAATAAAACCACCACCGTGCTCTAAAAGATATAAGTGAAGCACTAGAGCAAAATTATCTAGCTCAAAAGATATAAGGGAAGCACATAGAGTATTCTAATAAATTCTGATTCATGTGTGTCTCTCCCAAAAGGTGTGTACAACAAGGATTATTGTGGTAAACTAAAAATCAAAGACTCAAATCATACAAGACGCTCCAAGCAAAACACATATCATGTGGTGAATAAAAATATAGCCTCAAGTAAAGTTACCGATAGATGAAGACAAAAGAGGGGATGCCTTCCGGGGCATCCCCAAGCTTAGGCATTTTGTTGTCCTTGAATTTTACCTTGGGGTGCCTTGGGCATCCCCAAGCTTAGGCTCTTGCCACTCCTTATTCCAAAATCCATCAAATATTTACCCAAAAACTTGAAAACTTCACAACACAAAACTTAACAGAAAATCTCATGAGCTCCGTTAGTATAAGAAAACAAACTGCCACTTTAATGTACTGTAATGAACTCATTCTCTATTTATATTGGTGTAAACCTACTGTATTCCAACTTCTCTATGGTTCATATCCCCCGATACTAGCCATAGATGCATCAAAATAAGCAAAGAACACGCGAAAAACAGAATCTGTCAAAAACAGAATAGTCTGTAGCAATCTGTAGGTTTCGAATAATTCTGTAACTCCAAAAATTCTGAAAAATTAGGACGACCAGAAAATTTGTATAATGATCTACTGCAGTTGGAATTGGTTTTTATCACTCTCTGGTAAAAAATGAAAATTACTTTCGTGAGCGCATACTTTTGAAGGAAATATGCCCTAGAGGCAATAATAAAGTTATTATTTATTTCCTTATTTCATGATAAATGTCTATTATTCATGCTAGAATTGTATTAACCGGAAACATAATACATGTGTGAATACATAGACAAACAGAGTGTCACTAGTATGCCTCTACTTGACTAGCTCGTTGAATCAAAGATGGTTAATTTTCCTAGCAATAGACATGAGTTGTCATTTGATTAACGGGGTCACATCATTAGAGAATGATGTGATTGACTTGACCCATTCCGTTAGCATAGCACTTGATCGTTTAGTTTGTTGCTATTGCTTTCTTCATGACTTATACATGTTCCTATGACTATGAGATTATGCAACTCCCGTTTACCGGAGGAACACTTTGTGTGCTACCAAACGTCACAACGTAACTGGGTGATTATAAAGGTGCTCTACAGGTGTCTCCAAAGGTACTTGTTGGGTTGGCGTATTTTGAGATTAGGATTTGTCACTCCGATTGTCCGAGAGGTATCTCTGGGCCCTCTCGTTAATACACATCACTTAAATCCTTGCAAGCATTGCAACTAATGAGTTAGTTGCGGGATGATGTATTACGGAACGAGTAAAGAGACTTGCCGGAAACGAGATTGAACTAGGTACTGAGATACCGACGATCGAATCTCGGGCAAGTAACATACCGATGACAAAGGGAACAACGTATGTTGTTATGTGGTTTGACTGATGAAGATCTTCGTATAATATGTGGGAGCCAATATGAGCATCCAGGTTCCGCTATTGGTTATTGGCCGGAGACGTGTCTCGGTCATGCCTACATAGTTCTCGAACCCGCGGGGTCCACACGCTTAAAGTTTTGGTGACGATTGTACTATGAGTTTATGTGATTTGATGTACCAAAGGTAGTTCGGAGTCCTGGATGAGATCGGGGACATGACGAGGAGTCTCGAAATGGTCGAGACATAAAGATCGATATATTGGATGACTATATTCGGACATCTGAAAGGTTCTGAGTGATTCGGGTATTTTCGGGGGTACCGGGGAGTTACGGGAATATGAGGAAGAAGTAATGGGCCTCATGGGCAAGTGGTGGAAGAGAGGAGGCAGGGCGCGCGGCCCCCTAGCCCAAAGCGAATTGGACTAGGGGGCCGGCCCCCCTTTCCTCCTTTTCCCCCCTCTCCTTCCTTCTCCTTCTCCTCCTTCCTTTCCTCCTCCTAGTAGGAGTAGGAAAGGGGAGTCCTACTCCTACTAGGAGGAGGACACCTCCTCCTGGCGCGCCCATAGAGGGCCGGCCGGCCTCCCCCCTTGCTCCTTTATATACGGGGCAGGGGGCATCTCTAGACACACAAGTTGATCTGTTGATCTCTCCCAGCCATGTGCGGTGCCCCCCTCCACCATATTCCACCTCGGTCATATCGTAGCGGTGCTTAGGCGAAGCCCTGCGTCGGTAGCAACATCATCACCGTCATCACACTGTCGTGCTGACGGAACTCTCCCGTGAAGCTCTGCTGGATCGGAGTTCGCGGGATGTCATCGAGCTGAACGTGTGCTGAACTCGGAGGTGTCGTGCGTTCGGTACTTGATCGGTCGGATCATGAAGACGTACGACTACATCAATCGCGTTGTGCTAACGCTTCCGCTTTCGGTCTACGAGGGTACGTGGACAACACTCTCCCCTCTCGTTGCTGTGCATCACCATGATCTTGCGTGTGCGTAGGAATTTTTTGAAATTACTACGTTCCCCAACAGTGGCATTCGAGCCAGGTTTTATGCGTAGATGTCATATGCACGAGTAGAACACAAGTGAGTTGTGGGCGATATAAGTCATACTACTTACCAGCATGTCATACTTTGGTTCGGCGGTATTGTTGGATGAAGCGGCCTAGACCGACATTACGCGTACGCTTACGCGAGACTGGTTCTACCGACGTGCTTTGCACACAGGTGGCTGGCAGGTGTTAGTTTCTCCAACTTTAGTTGAACAAAGTGTGGCTACGCCCGGTCCTTGCGAAGGTTAAAACAACACCAACTTGACAAACTATCGTTGTGGTTTTGATGCGTAGGTAAGAACGGTTCTTGCTAAGCCCAGTAGCAGCCATGTAAAACTTGCAACAACAAAGTAGAGGACGTCTAACTTGTTTTTGCAGGGCATGTTGTGATGTGATATGGTCAAGACGTGATGAGATATAAGTTGTTGTATGAGATGATTATGTTTTGTTGAAGTTATCAGCAACTGGCAAAAGCCTTATGGTTGTCTCTCTATTGCATAAGATGCAAGCGCCAAATAATTGCTTTACTTTATCGCTATGCGATAGCAATAGTTGCAAGAGAAATAGTTGGCGAGACGACCATGTGACGACACATTGATATAGATCAAGATGATGGAGATCATGGTGTCATGCCGGTGACGATGGAGATCATGACGATGCTTTGGAGACAGAGATCAAAGGCACAAGATGATGATGGCCATATCATGTCACATATTTTGATTGCATGAGATGTTTATCTTTTATACATCTTACTTTGCTTAGTTACGATGGTAGCATTATAAGATGATCTCTCACTAAATTTCAAGATAAAAGTGTTCTCCCTGAGTATGCACTGTTGCCAAAGTTCGTCGTGCCCAGACACCACGTGATGATCGGGTGTGATAAGCTCTACGTCCATCTACAACGGGTGCAAGCCAGTTTTGCAGACACAGAATACTCAGGTTAAACTTGACAAGCCTAGCATATGCAGATATGGCCTCGGAACACTGAGACCGAAAGGTCGAGCGTGAATCATATAGTAGATATGATCAACATAGCAATGTTCACCATTGAAAACTACTCCATTTCACGTGATGATCGGTTATGGTTTAGTTGATTTGGATCACGTGATCACTTAGAAGATTAGAGGGATGTATTTCTAAGTTGGATTTCTTAAGTAATATGATTAATTGAACTTTAATTTATCATGAACTTAGTCCTAATAGTATTTGCATATCTATGTTGTAGATCAATAGCTCGCGTTATTGCTTCCCTATGTTTTATATGTGTTCCTAGAGAAAACTAAGTTGAAAGATGATAGTAGCAATGATGCCGACTGGGTCTATGATCTGATGTTTATCCTCATTGCTACATAGAAGAATTATGTCCTTGATGCACCGCTAGGTGACTGACCTATTGCAGGAGCAGATGCAGACGTTATGAACGTTTGGCTAGCTCAATATGATGACTACTTGATAGTTTAGTGCACCATGCTTAACAGCTTAGAATCGCGATTTCGAAGATGTTTTGAACGTCATGGACCATATGAGATGTTCCAGGAGTTGAAATTAATATTTCAAGCAAATACCCGAGTTGAGAGATATGAAGTCTCCAACAAGTTCTATAGCTAAAAGATGGAGGAGAATAGCTCAAGCAGTAAGCATGTGCTCAGATTGTCTGGGTACTACAATCGCTTGAATCAAGTGGGAGTTAATCTTCCAGATAAAATAGTGATTGACAGAATTCGCCCTATAGTGAGTCGTATTACAATTCACTGGCCGTCGTTTTACAACGTCGTGACTGGGAAAACCCTGGCGTTACCCAACTTAATCGCCTTGCAGCACATCCCCCTTTCGCGATGCAAAAATCAGCGAGGGTAGAAATCAAGAAAAACATCAAGTGTTGATGGTTGACAAGACCACTAGTTTCAAGATAAAGGGCAAAGGGGAGAAGGGGAACTTCAAGAAGAACGGCAAACAAGTTGCTGCTCAAGTGAAGAAACCCAAGTCTGGACCTATGCCTGAGACTAAGTGCTTCTACTGCAAAGGGACTGGTCACTAGAAGCGGAACTACCCCAAGTATTTGGTGGATAAGAAGGATGGCAAAGTGAACAAAGCTATATTTGATATACATGTTATTGATGTGTACTTTACTAGTGTTTATAGCAACCCCTCGGTATTTGATACTGGTTCAGTTGCTAAGAGTAGTAACTCGAAATGGGAGTTGCAAAATAAACAGAGACTAGTTAAGGGTGAAGTGACGATGTGTGTTGGAAGTGGTTCCAAGATTGATATGATCATCATCGCACACCCCCTATACTTTCGGGATTAGTGTTGAACCTAAATAAATGTTATTTGGTGTTTGCGTTGAGCATAAATTTGATTGGATCATGTTTATTGCAATACGGTTATTCATGTAAGTTAGAGAATAATTGTTGTTCTATTTACATGAATAAAACCTTCTATGGTCATACACCCAATGAAAATGGTTTGTTGGATCTCGATCATGGTGATACACATTTTCATAATATTGAAGCCAAAATATGCAAAGTTAATAATGATAGTGCTACTTATTTGTGGCACTGTCGTTTAGGTCATATTGATGTAAAGCGCATGAAGAAAATCCATGCTGATGGGCTTTTGGAATCACTTGATTATGAATCAGTTGATGCTTGCGAACCATGCCTCATGGGCAAGATGACTAAGACTCCCTTCTCCGAAACAATGGAGCGAGCAACAGATTTGTTGGAAATCATACATACTGATGTATGTGGTCTGATGAATATTGAGGCTCGCGGCAGGTATCATTATTTTCTGATCTTCACAGATGATTTGAGAAGATATTACTATATCTACTTGATGAAACACAAGTCTGAAATATTTGAAAAGTTCAAAGAATTTCAGAGTGAAGTGGAGAATCATCGTAACAAAAATAAAAGTTCTTAGATATGATCGTAGAAGTAAAATATTTGAGTTACGAGTTTGGCCTTCAGTTAAAACAATGTGAAATAGTTTCACTACTCATGCCACCTGGAACACCACAGTGTAATGGTGTGTCCAAACGTCGTAACCGTGCTTTATTAGATATGGTGCGATCTATCATGTCTCTTACCGATTACCACTATCATTTTGGGGTTATGCATTAGAGACAGCTACATTCACGTTAAATAGGGCACCATCTAAATCCGTTGAGACGACACCGTATGAACTGTGGTTTGGCGAGAAACCTAAGCTGTCGTTTCTTAAAGTTTGGGACTGCGATGCTTATGTGAAAAAGTTTCAACATGATAAGCTCGAACCCAAATCGGAGAAGTAAATCTTCATAGGATACCCAAAAGAAAATATTGGGTACACCTTCTATCACAGATCCGAAGGCAAGATATTCATTGCTGAGAATGGATCCTTTCTAGAGAAGGAGTTTCTCTCGAAATAAGTGAGTGGGAGGAATGTAGAACTTGATGAGGTAACTGTACCTGCTCCCTTATTGGAAAGTAGTTCATCACAGAAATCTGTTCCTGTGATTACTACACCAATTAGTGAGGAAGCTAATGATGATGATCATGTAACTTCAGATCAAGTTACTACCGAACCTCGTAGGTAAACCAGAGTGAGATCCGCACCAGAGTGGTATGGTAATCCTGTTCTGGAGGTCATGTTACTTGACCATGACGAACCTACGAACTATGAGGAAGCGATGATGAGCCCAGATTCCGTGAAATGGCTTGAGGCCATGAAATCTGAGATGAGATTCATGTATGAGAGCAAAGTATGGACTTTGATTGACTTGCCCAATGATCGGCGAGCCATTGAGATTAAATGGATCTTCAAGAGGAAGACGGACGCTGATAGTAGTGTTACCATTTACAAAGCTAGAATTGTCGCAAAAAGGTTTTCGACAAGTTCAAGGTGTTGACTACGATGAGAGTTTCTCACTCGTATCTATGCTTAAGTCTGTCCAAATCATGTTAGCGGTTGCCGCATTTTATGAAATCTGGCAAATGGATAAACAAAACTACATTCCTTAATGGATTTATTAAAGAAGATTTGTATATGATGCAACCAGAAGGTTTTGTCAATCCTAAAGGTGCTAACAAAATATGCAAGCTCCAGCGATCCATCTATGGACTGGTGCAAGCATCTCGGAGTTGGAATATACGCTTTGATAAGTTGATCAAAGCATATAGTTTTATATAGACTTGCGGTGAAGCCTGTATTTACAAGAAAGTGAGTGGGAGTACTACAACATTTCTGATAAGTATATGTGTATGACATATTGTTGATCGGAGATAATGTAGATTTATTCTGCAAAGCATAAAGGAATGTTTGAAAGGATTTTTTCAAAGAAAGACCTCGGTGAAGCTGCTTACATATTGAGCATCAAGATCTATAGAGATAGATCAAGACGCTTGATAAGTTTTTCAATGAGTACATACCTTGACAAGATTTTGAAGTAGTTCAAAATGGAACAGTCAAAGAAGGAGTTCTTGCCTATGTTACAAAGGTGTGAAGTTGAGTAAGACTCAAAACCCGACCACGGCAGAAGATAGAGAGAGAATGAAAGTCATTCCCTATGCCTCAGCCATAGGTTCTATAAAGTATGCCATGCTGTGTACCAGACCTATTGTATACCCTGCCCTGAGTTTGGCAAGGGAGTACAATAGTGATCTAGGAGTAGATCACTGGTCATTGGTCAAAATTATCCTTAGTGGAATAAGGATATGTTTCTCGATTATGGAGGTGACAAAAGGTTCGTCGTAAAAGGTTACGTCGATGCAAGTTTGACACTGATCCAGATGACTCAAAGTCTCAATCTGGATACATATTGAAAATGGGAGCAATTAGCTAGAGTAGCTTAGTGCAGAGCATTGTTGACATAGAAATTTGCAAAATACTTACGGATCTGAATGTGGCACACCCGTTGACTAAACTTCTCTCACAAGAAAAACATGATCACACCTTAGTACTCTTTGGGCGTTAATCACATAGCGATGCGAACTAGATTATTGAATCTAGTAAACCCTTTCGGTGTTGGTCACATGACGATGTGAACTATGGGTGTTAATCACATGGTGATGTGAACTATTGATGTTAAATCACATGGCGATGTGAACTAGATTATTGACTCTAGTGCAAGTGGGAGACTGAAGGAAATATGCCCTAGAGGCAATAATAAAGTTATTATTTATTTCCTTATTTCATGATAAATGTCTATTATTCATGCTAGAATTGTATTAACCGAAAACGTAATACATGTGTGAATACATAGACAAACAGAGTGTCACTAGTATGCCTCTACTTGACTAGCTCGTTGAATCAAAGATGGTTAGGTTTCCTAGCCATAGACATGAGTTGTCATTTGATTAACGGGGTCACATCATTAGAGAATGATGTGATTGACTTGACCCATTCCGTTAGCATAGCACTTGATCGTTTAGTTTGTTGCTATTGCTTTCTTCATGACTTATACATGTTCCTATGACTATGAGATTATGCACTCCCGTTTACCAGAGGAACACTTTGTGTGCTACCAAACATCACAACGTAACTGGGTGATTATAAAGGTGCTCTACAGGTGTCTCCAAAGGTACTTGTTCGGTTGGCGTATTTCGAGATTAGGATTTGTCACTCCGATTGTCCGAGAGGTATCTCTGGGCCCTCTCGTTAATACACATCACTTAAAGCCTTGCAAGCATTGCAACTAATGAGTTAGTTGCGGGATGATGTATTATGGAACGAGTAAAGAGACTTGCCGGTAACGAGATTGAACTAGGTATTGATATACCGGCGATCGAATCTCGGGCAAGTAACATACCGATGACAAAGGGAACAACATATGTTGTTATGCGGTTTGACTGATAAAGATCTTCGTAGAATATGTGGGAGCCAATATGAGCATCCAGGTTCCGCTATTGGTTATTGGCTGGAGACGTGTCTCGGTCATGTCTACATAGTTCTCGAACCCGTAGGGTCCGCATGCTTAAAGTTTCGGTGACGATTGTATTATGAGTTTATGTCATTTGATGTACCGAAGGTAGTTTGGAGTCCTGGATGAGATCGGGGACATGACGAGGAGTCTCGAAATGGTCGAGACATAAATATCGATATATTGGATGACTATATTGGGGCATCGGAAAGGTTTCGAGTGATTCGGGTATTTTCGGGGGTACCGGGGAGTTACGGGAATACGAGAAAGAAGTAACGTGCCTCATGGGCCAAGTGGTGGAATTGAGGAGGCAGGGCGCGCGCCCCCCTAGCCCAAACCGAATTGGACTAGGGGGTCGGCCCCCCTTTCCTCCTTTTCCTCCCTCTCCTTCTTTCTCCTTCTCCTGCTTCGTTTCCTCCTCCTAGTAGGAGTAGGAAAGGGGAGTTCTACTCCTACTAGGAGGAGGACACCTCCTCCTAGCGCGCCCATAGAGGGCCGGCCAGCCTCCCCCCTTGCTCCTTTATATACGGGGGCAGGGGGCACCTCTAGACACACAAGTTGATCTGTTGATCTCTCCCAGCCCTGTGCGGTGCCACCCTCCACCATATTCCACCTCGGTCATATCGTAGCGGTGCTTAGGCGAAGCCCTGCGTCGGTAGCAACATCATCACCGTCATCACACCGTCGTGCTGACGGAACTCTCCCGTGAAGCTCTGCTGGATCGGAGTTCACGGGATGTCATCGAGCTGAACGTGTGCTGAACTCGGAGGTGCCGTGCGTTCGGTACTTGGATCGGTCGGATCGTGAAGACGTACGACTACATCAACCGCGTTGTGCTAACTCTTCCGCTTTCGGTCTACGAGGGTACGTGGACAACACTCTCCCCTCTCGTTGCTATGCATCACCATGATCTTGCGTGTGCGTAGGAATTTTTTTGAAATTACTACATTCCCCAACAACTTTCTGTTTTTATCAGCAAGATCAAACAACAATCACCCAAGAAGATCCTAAAGGCATTACTTGGCACAAACTGTAGAGACCCGACCCGAATGGATCAAGTCTCTGTGCTTAAGTGCCATCCCTGGATCGGTATGCTGACACACACAGTACTCGAGGATTTATAACAGAGGTAAATCACATGTAAAAGTAACGTAAATACTATTACCTCAATCCAAATAGCGGAAGTAACAAGGTTGTGGATTCCCATCAACACCAACGGCAAAGTTGAGTGTAGAAATTGTAACCCTAACATATCACTTACTCGTCGTAAGATAATCCTGCAACATGAGACGTTGCAGCCACAAAGGGTCAGTACATTGAATGTACTGGCAAATTCACACTATAGAGCAATGATGAATAATGGCTATCACTACATGCATATATGGCTGGTGGAAAAGCTCTATGGTTATAAGGTTTTTTGCGAAAAGCCAATTTTTCCCTACTACAAAGGAATAAATTTTATTTAACTATCATGGTGGTTGTCAAACATTGAGAATGGTTGACAGCATTCTCAATCCCAATTAAGCATTATCATTAAAAAACCCAACAAAATTAAATTTTAGAGTAACATGTTGAGATTCACATGATAATCCAGGTACTAGATACTCAAGATGTCCATAACCGGGGACACGTCTTATCATGATTAGTTTATACACTCTGCAGAGGTTTGCGCACTTTTCCCCACAAGACTTGATCGCCTCCATTTGGTTTCTCGCACTACACGGTGTTTGAGAATACGGATGACCGAGACATAGTCTTTCAGAAGCGCTAGCACCTTACGATGGATAGACCGTTACACCTACTTTCCCCTACATCTGCTAGTCTACCCTATAAGAGTTCACACGACTTAATCAACTATGCTAGAGCCCATAATAGCTTGTGGCTGCACACGGAAGTTTCTAGTATGAAAAATCTCATGATCCCTTTGAGCCTGGGTGGCGGTCCATAAAAAAACAGGCAATCCTGGTCTACCCAGGTGCCTAGACAGGCAATCTTGGAATACCCAGGTACCTCAATCCACCCAGATGTGTGTTTAAGTTGCCACCTTAAGTAAACCATTAATTAACAATATCACATCTGTCATGAATACTCTCAAAACCCAATCCACGTCTACGAGCATAGCATGACACTATAAGCATAACGTAATAGTAACTCCCAAGGTTTGAATGCAGGGCAATAGGTTCCTACCTCATCAACTACTTCCCAATACCCACATGTTATCAATCCTACTCATGCAATGTTTGAGGGTGAAGCTAATGCATAAAAACTGGGTATGAAAGGGGATATGATCAAAGTGTGAACTTGCCTGAAATGTTGATTGAAGATGATTCGCACTCATAACTCTTGATAGTTCTACTCGTCACACTCCGGTCAATCTATCATAAGCAAGCAATAGTAACCACACATAAGCAATCACTCAAAAGATCAGAAAGAATGAAGAAGACGATTCGGAAAACATCAAAACCAAGAAAATAACTCTTGCAACATAAAACAATTCCTAACAGTACCAAAATTATGTGAATTTGGCTTTATCAGAAAGTTTAGGTCAAGAGCTTCGATTTGCAAAAAGAATCAACTAAAACGGAGCTACGAAACTCAAGTTATGATCAAACGAAGTTCAAATACAAATCTGGTTGAATTAAAATTTTAAAACTTTCAAAAACATGTTTGAGTTGGATTACTGTAAAGAGGGGATCATAACGAAGACGTGAGCGTTGGTTTCGTTGGATTTGGACTAACGAGTAAAAAGTAATGATCGTTTGAAAATCAGGGACTAATCTGTAAATTAAATCATCACAGATAGGTCCCTGGCCGAAAACTAAAATAAAAAAATCCTATCGAGTGAACCCTCGCTAACAGAACCTATCTAGCGAATCTGTTCACTGAAGAACCTAAACGAACGAATGAAATCTAAATAAGTAAAACTAAACAAAACGGTTTTAAGTCGAAAACCAAAACTAAAACTACTAAAAGAAAACCGGGCGAACCGGGCGGTTCCTACCGGTTCAGGCGGGTCGGCGGTGGATCGAACCGGCGTTGGCGGTCAACTCCGACGGCAGCGAGGCGAGGCGGCACAGCGGTTCCGGCGATGCGCGAGCAAGGGGTGCGGCGGCGCGCTGTGCAGCAGCGGCGGGCGGCGGCACGGCGAGGCGCTGCGGCAGCAGCGGCGGATCTGCGCGGTGCGGTGGCGCGACAGCAGGGAGGACAGGGGGTCCGGGCCTCGCCATTTATAGGCGGGGAGGCGGCGCACGGCTTGCGGGAGGGGCAACGACGACGGTGTCCGCGCCGGACACGGGCGACGGCGGTGTGCAGCGCCCGGACTCGGGGCGAAGGCGGCGCGCGGCTTGGGCCAGCTGGCTGGCTGGGCCGTGGCCCAGTCGGTCGGCCCGAAGATTTTTTTTTAAATAAAACATTTTCTCAGAAAATAAAAACAGAAAAATATATAAATAAATATATTATATAGGCATATAATATATCAAAATTTTCAGAAAAAGATTTCCTATGAGCTGAACATTTTTATAGAGTCAAATAAAATACACACAAATTCAAATAAAGCAAATAGTGCTTCTGCTCTAGTAAAATCGAGTAAAGATCATTTCAAAAATACCAAAATTAATTCAAATTTATTTCTCTCCAATTTTCTGATGTAGGGAATCATGTTACCCTATTTTTCATATATTTTATTTTTGGAGAAAATAATTTGAATAAAACTCAAATAACTCTAAATTGAAAATAATTCCAATAGGACTTTAAATTTGATCTTTGAAACTCCCAACTCATATTTCATATAATTTGAAGAAGTCATTTTATCTTCTCTTGTGAAAGTCATTGAGTTGCATAAAGTTTCAGAATTGGAAATATGTTCCCAAATGAAATTCAAATATTTTCGAACACCCCATTTCATTTAAATAAATGGAAGAAGTCATGTCATCTTCTCTCCAGGGTTTTATGATGAAAAGTATTTGAATTCACGGAGATTAGAAATGCAAAAAATGAAAGTTTGGGAAAGTCCTTTTATTCCCTCTCATTTAACTTTCAAAAGTTTCAAATTTCACTCAACTTCACACAATCAATCAAACAATCAATCAAATCTATCTATTTATTATAACATTCCAAAATTTAGAATTTTGGGATGTTACAAACCTACCACCCTTAAAATGAATCTCGTACTCGAGATTTGGAGAGGCTAGAGAGGCTAGCAAGAAAAGGGGTCTGGGGTGCTACCACCCTTAGAAGCATGGTTACTGTTCCACCAAAACTCATATACTCCATCCTTATTCTTGACAGTGTCGGTCTTCTCAGATCCTCGAGAAAATTCCTTCCCTGAGCTCTTCCGGTAGTGGCATAACCTTTTCCTCAATTCTTCTGTCCTTTCATCTTGGTAAGGTTATTCCGAGACTGGGTCTTCTTACCTAACGGGTCTGGCACCAGTACTAAACAACTAATCGATATCTCATGGTGGTCAACAAATTTATGGTTTCTCCGGTAGGAAATGGGTCTGGGTTGATCCTCACCGTATAACCTACGGTTGGCAAAAGCTGCCTTATACAAGGGAAAATTTGCTATACCATTCTAAGGTCTAAACAGGGTTTTGATCGTCGTCTCTTTACTATAGGTAAGTCACTCAGATTTACCATCCCACATAGCAAGGCGAATAATAAGAGTAAGTCGGTATGGTGATCAATCCATCCCGCACCCAAATCATTACCTTGTATATAGTTTAGCGAATCTCGCATTCTAACACTCGATCATCCTCACAAGCATTGCAGAATTTCTCTTGTCCACGAACTGCGTTTGGAATAATCCATTGATTCTGCAAGCCAAACAAACATCTATCGTTCCTTCACCACTCTCAGGTTTTGCGTAAAATCCTATAAATCGTCGGTTGATAAGTCGTAATTCCTTCCAGGGTTTTTCCTTCAGCAAGAGTGTGCTTGCTTCTTGGCAGGTTCTGGGGCCTGTGGGTTATGGCCCATCTCATCACTTGCAAACCTTGAACTCATAATCGGGGCAACAGATCTCTAATCCAACATCCAACTTCCAGCTTCCTAGTATACTAAAATCCATCCAATTGTACTGTCTTACTTCCTTCTATTGGCACCAAACTAGGACATGATTACTTAGACTCATCATGGAGTTTCCATTGATCCATATTTCCGACATCATACCTCCTTTATATCCAATAGTAATTTATCTCTTCATCCTCGTGGGATATCCCACATACCGAGATAAAAACTTATACTTATGGAGTCCATATTCCACATCATTATCCTTTCCAGGGTCAAGCGTCCTTACAGGGGAATACTGGCCATCTCTGCATGGCACTTCTTCAACTGGAAAAATGTGAAACACATCATGAACTCCTGACAGTCCTTCGGGTAACTCCAACTTGTAGGCCACTTCTCTCATACCCTCCAAAACTCGGTATGTCCTACAAATCTCGGGGCTAATTTTCCCTTAACTCCAAATCGTTTAATTCCTCGCAGAGGGGACTCACGAAGACATGTTCTGTCTCAAATTTCATAGACTACCTCCTTGCATTTTTGAGTCTGCATAACTCTTCTGCCTGGACTGAGCTACCTTCAGTCTATCTTGGATCAACTTAACATTCTCTTCTGACTCCTTGATCACATTTGGTCCAAACAACAGACGGTCTCCAACTTCATCCCACATCAACGGTGTCTGGCTCCTTTTCCCATACAATCCCATACAAAACTTCAAAAGGGCATCTTCAAACTGGCTTGGTAACTATTGTTGTATGAGAACTCCACGTAAGGCAAATTGTCATCCCAACTAGATCCATAATCTAGCGCACAGGCTCTCAACATATCTTCCAAAATCTGGTTGACTCTCTCGGTCTGTCCATCTGTCTACGGGTGAAATGCTGTATTGAACTCCAATCTCATACCCAAAGTCTGGTGTAACTGATGCCAAAACTTTGAAGTAAACTGTGTTCCTCCATCTGATACGATGGTCCTTGGAACTACATGCAGACATACGATCCTGGACATATATATCTTGGCCGACTTCGCACTTGTATAGGTGGTTTTCACTGAGATAAAGTGAGCCACTTTGGTCAAGAGAATCAACTACTACCTCGTTAGAATCATATCCCGATCAGGTTCTGGGAAATCCGGTAATGAAATCCATGCCAAGCTTATCCCACTTCCATTCGGGTATCGGCATAGGCTATAGTAATCTTGCTGGCTTCTGATGCTCGACTTTTACTTTCTCTGGCATGCATCACTTACGACTACATACTCCGCAATATCCTTCTTCATACCAGTCCACCAGAAACGCTCCTTCAAATCCAAATACATCTTGGTGTTTCCAGGGTGAATCGAGTATGGTGAGTCATGAGCCTCCTGAAGTATTAATTTCCTGATCTTTGCATTATTGGCCACATATACACAGTCCTCGAACCATAAGGTGTCGTGCTCATCCTTATGGAAACCTTTGGCCTTTCCTTTGCTCATCCTCCCTTTTACCTCAGCAATCTGTTTGTCATCCTTCTGAGTTTCATGGATCTTTCCCAATAATGTAGACTGAACTTCCATTGCTGCAACAAAACCTTTGGGAACAATCGCCAACTGAAGTTCCCTGAGATCCTCGGCTAACTCCTTTGGTAATCCTCTGATTATGAGGGTATTCGTCCTTGTTTTTTTGGTTGTGTCCTATTTCTCCAAAAAGCTTGTATGCACAAGGTTTCTTCATATCCTTTCCATAAGGCCTCAACTTCTGGGACACATACCGAGACTTTGGCAAAGTCAACTTAAATTCTTTCCAAGTGGTTACTCCTTGCCATCCATTGATGGTTTGGTACATCCTCCACCAAGTAGCAGCACCTCTTTCAAAACACTTAAGAGCATGCTGGGCCATATCCTCTTCGGTTATAGTGTTATTCTCCATATGATCTTCCATGTTCTAAATCCATCGGTCTGTCTCTAATTGACTTATCGGTCCAGAAAATATGTATTCATCTCCATTCATCCTCTATTGGGTCCATGGGTTTTGGGGTGGGATAAGAGAGATAGAGAGAGATACACACAAGGCAAACAAAAGTTTTGAAAAGGTAGATTTTATTTGTGGCTGTCGGGAAAAAACATCAAACAAATGACAGCTCACAAACGTAGCATCTAACGTAAGTGTATAACAGGGATTTGGTCTTCTAAAGGTCAATAAATCTTCAAAGTCATCAAACCCATCAAGTCTTGTTCCTGCCTCCAATGGCTTCTTCCAATCATGCTTGTCCTTTTCTAGTTCTTTTGCCAGATCATCTCTATTAATGTGAAGTCTCTCGTGACCTCCTTTAATTATTTTTGGAGGTGCGTTCCAAACTTCCGGGTTTCAACATCCTTGGCATGAACCATGGTCCTACTATCCTTCAGTTCCTGATGAATCTTTGATGTACCACGGTTTTTCTCCTCTAGCTTGGCTACTTTCAGCTTCTGGGTCCTGAGTTCTTCACGAAACGCTTCCTCATCAAATACGGCTTCCTGCAGATCCATCTTAACTTCTTGATGTAACACTCTAGATCCCGGTGATACACCAGCTAAAGTTAAAACTTCACCTCTTGCTGATAGATGCTCCATCAACCTTCTACCATCCAATCCTTCCATGCATATGCATGCTTAACTCAGCACGGTGACAATAGCATAAGTGGGCGGTAACATCATGGATAACCGTGTTTCTGCCCTTGTCATTGCCATGAGCTATCTTCCATAGTTGATATCTCCTGACTTAGGGTTTTCTTGACAAAACTTTGAGTTCTCAGCTCTCCATGTTCCGGTCTTTCTCCAATACATCTTGATCTCGGGTATTGACAGCTTCCATAGTCTTCCAAGTTCCATAAGGGGTGCCTTCCTAGGTCATACAAATCTAGAAATTGTACAGGGCCTTCAAATTATCCTAGTCTTTGGAGTCTTCAACCGTTGCAGTTTCCATTATTATAATGTATGGTAAAATCCTCTTCATTCTGAATGGTCTCAGTTGTCCGATATCTTGTACTTCTTGAAGTGGTCTCATCAGCCGAAACTTCGTGTGGTCAAAAGGGGAAAGGGGTATGGTCTCACTAAAGGTAATATTTGAATAAGATCATAAGAGAAGAGAGGTAAAAGATCTTTTTGAAAGGGAAAGTTGTAGAGAAAAATCTTGGCTTGCCAGTTTCTAGGGTCACGTCCTACAGTCAACCTGGCTCTGATACCATCTTGTAGCGACCTGACCGGAATGGATCAAGTCTCTGTGCTTAAGTGTCATCCCTGGATCGGTATGCTGACACACACAGTACTCGAGGATTTATAACAGAGGTAAATCACATGTAAAAGTAACGTAAATACTATTACCTCAATCCAAATAGCGGAAGTAACAACGTTGTGGATTCCCATCAACACCAACGGCAAATTTGAGTGTAGAAATCGTAACCCTAACGTATCACTTACTCGTCGTAAGATAATCCTGCAACATGAGACATTGCAGCCACAAAGGGTCAGTACATTGAATGTACTGGCAAATTCACACTATAGAGCAATGATGAATAATGGATATCACTACCTACAAATATGGCTGGTGGAAAAGCTCTACGGTTATAAGGAATTTTGCGAAAAGCCAATTTTTCCCTACTACAAAGGAATAAATTTTATTTAACTATCATGGTGGTTGTCAAACATTGAGAATGGTTGACAGCATTCTCAATCCCAATTAAGCATTATCATTAAAAAACCCAACAAAATTAAATTTTAGAGTAACATGTTGAGATTCACATGATAATCCAGGTACTAGATACTCAAGATGTCCATAATCGGGGACACGGCTAATCATGATTAGTTTATACACTCTGCAGAGGTTTGCACACTTTTCCCCACAGACTCGATGGCCTCCGTTTGGTTTCTCGCACTACATGGTGTTTGAGAAGACGGATGACCAAGACATAGTCTTTCAGAAGCGCTAGCACCTTACGATGGATAGACCGTTACACCAACTTTCCCCTACATCTGCTAGTCTACCCTATAAGAGTTCGCACGACTTAATCAACTATGCTAGAGCCCATAATAGCTTGTGGCTGCACACGGAAGTTTCTAGTATGAAAAATCTCATGATCCCTTTGAGCCTGGGTGGCGGTCCATAAAAAAGGCAATCCTGGTCTACCCAGGTGCCTAGACAGGCAATCCTGGAATACCCAGGTACCTCAATCCACCCAGATGTGTGTTTAAGTTGCCATCTTAAGTAAACCATTAATTAACAATCTCACATTTGTCATGAATACTCTCAAAACCCAATCCACGTCTACGAGCATAGCATGGCACTATAAGCATAACGTAATATTAACTCCCAAGGTTTGAATGCAGGGCAATAGGTTCCTACCTCATCAACTACTTCCCAATACCCACATGTTATCAATCCTACTCATGCAATGTTTGAGGGTGAAGCTAATGCATAAAAACTGGGTATGGGAGGGGATATGATCAAAGTGTGAACTTGCCTGCAATGTTGATGAAGATGATTCGCACTCATAACTCTTGATAGTTCTACTCATCACACTCCGGTCAATCTATGGTAAGCAAGCAATAGTAACCACACATAAGCAATCACTCAAAAGATCAGAAAGAACGAAGAAGACGATTCGGAAAACATCAAAACCAAGCAAATAACTCTTGCAACATAAAACAATTCCTAAAAGTACCAAAATTATGTGAATTTGGCCTTATCAGAAAGTTTAGGTCAAGAGCTTCGATTTGCAAAAAGAATCAACTGAAACGGAGCTACGAAACTTAAGCTATGATCAAACGAAGTTCAAATACAAATCTGGTTGAATTCAAATTTTAAAACTTTCAAAAACATGTTTGAATTGGATTACTGGAAAGAGGGGATCATAACGAAGACGTGAGCGTTGGTTTCGTTGGATTTGGACTAACGAGTAAAAAGTAATGATCGTTTGAAAATCAGGGACTAATCTATAAATAAAATCATCATAGATAGGTCCCTGGCCGAAAACTAAAATAAAAAAAATCTTATCGAGCGAACGCTTGCTAACAGAACCTATCTGGCGAATCTGTTCACTGAAGAACCTAAATGAACGAACGAACTCTAAATAAGTAAAACTAAACAAAACGGTTTTAAGTCGAAAACCAAAACTAAAACTACTAAAAGAAAACCGGGGGAACCAGGCGGTTCCTACCGGTTCAGGCGGGTCGGCGGTGGATCGAACCGGCGTTGGCGGTCAACTCCGGCGGCAGCGAGGCGAGGCGGCGCGGCGGTTCCGGCGATGCGCGGGCAAGGGGTGTGGCGGCGCGGGGCGGCGCGCTATGCAGCAGCAGCGGGCGGCGGCGCGGCGAGGCGCTGCGGCAGCGGCGGCGGATCTGCGGGGTGTGGCGGCGCGACAGCGGGGAGGACAGGGGGTCCGGGCCTCTCCATTTATAGGCAGGGAGGCGGTGCGCGGCTTGCGGGAGGGGCAACGACAGCGGTGTTCGCGCCGGACACGGGCGACGGCGGCGTGCAGCGCCCGGACTCGGGGCGAAGGCGGCACGCGGCTTGGGCCGGCTGGCTGGCTGGGCCGTGGCCCAGTCGGTCGGCCCGAAGATATTTTTTTATATAAAACATTTTCTCAGAAAATAAAAACAGAAAAATAAATAAATAAATATATTATATAGGCATATAATATATCAAAATTTTTAGAAAAAGATTTCCTACGAGTTGAACATTTTTATAGAGTCAAAGAAAATACACACAAATTCAAATAAAGAAAAGAGTGCTTCTGCTCTAGTAAAATCCAGTAAAAAGTCATTTTAAAAATACCAAAATTAATTCAAATTTATTTCTCTCCAATTTACTGATGTAGGGAATCATGTTACCCTATTTTCCATATATTTCATTTTTGGAGAAAATAATTTGAATAAAACTCAAATAACTCTAAATTGAAAATAATTCCAATAGGACTTTAAATTTGATCTTTGAAACTCCCAACTCATATTTCATATAATTTGAAGAAGTCATTTTATCTTCTCTCGTGAAAATCATTGAGTTGCATAAAGTTTCATAATTGGAAATATTTTCCCAAATGAAATTCAAATATTTTCAAACACCCCATTTCATTTAAATAAATGGAAGAAATCATGTCATCTTCTCTCCAGGGTTTTGTGATGAAAAGTATTTGAATTCACGGAGATTAGAAATGCTAAAATGAAAGTTTGGGAAAGTCCTTTTATTCCCTCTCATTTAACTTTCAAAAGTTTCAAATTTCACTCAACTTCACACAATCAATCAAACAATCAATCAAATCTATCTATTTATTATAACATTCCAAAATTTAGAATTTTGGGATGTTACACAAACACTAACTAAAACATAAAAAACACAATCATAACATAGGCTAGATGAATTGTTTATTAGTAAAAAGGAACAAGAAGTAAAGAACAAAAATAAAATTGGGTTGCCTCCCAACAAGCGCTATCGTTTAAAGCCCCTAGCTAGGCATAGAGATTTCAATGATGCTCACATGAAAGACAAGAATTGAAGCACAAAGAGAGCATCATAAAACACGTGACAAACACATCTAAGTCTAGCATACTTCCTATGCATAGGTGATGACCCACAAGTATAGGGGATCTATCGTAGTCCTTTCAATAAGTAAGAGTGTTGATGTCGGAGTAAATAGCCATGGGTAGCCTAGCCGGCTTCCCCCGGCACTTCTGAAAAAGTTGCGAGCCTGCCTGGCTCACAAGTATCCGAGACATGGGGCCGCCTTCCCCTAGCCGGTACGATCAAGGCCGGCTTTCGGAAGGCGGTCCGACTTTGGCCCTCATGAGAAGGTCGACTCCAAGAAACCGGCTGTGAGAAGGCCGATTCCTTCGAGCCGGCTCCCCGTAAAGCAGTCAAGACCGTACCCACAAAGTTTGCGCCCACCTAATGGCGGTGCGACGGGGCGTGGCTACGGGAGAGCCTGCCACCCCCGAATCCTGGGGCACGCCTGGCATAGTGCGCTGTACGAGGTAGGCGTGACCCGTCCGGCGCAGCACTGTTGCCATGTTGACCCTGGCGTCATCCACGACGGGCCGCCAGCGTGGCCCACAGGCGGTGGGCCCCTTAAAGTAGAGAGACGGCCGAAGGCGGCCACGCTTCCAACCAGCCGGCCCGAGACGGAGCCGGCTCCCGGCAGCTGGCTCGCCGCCTCCCTCGAAGAGGACACCCCATTAAGGAGACAAGACGCGGTAAGGCTATGGCGATCGCCCGGCAGGCGGTGGCACTGTAGCCACGCTTACCACGATGAAGCTCACGTCAGCAAGATGAAGCTGAAGTAACCAAGGAGCTGGCAGCCGGCGGGACCCACCAGTCGGCGGGCCCCAGCAGCCGGCGCAGAAGCCGGCGAGCGCAGTCACAGACGGCTGGGCCCCACGCCCAGCCGGATTACCATTGTACCCTCGGGGGGTAGGCTTATATAAACCCCCCGGGGCACCCATGCAAAGGGTTCGACCCCCTGCTAGTTCTAGACACCACACAAGGAGAAGAAGCAGGCTAGCCGTGCCCTTTCTTCCTCCTCCCCCCAAAACAGCTCGAGGAGCGTTGTGTAGCTACTTGATTCATCGAGTGATCATGCGGAGACCCCGCAGAGCAGCAGTAGGGGTGTTATCTCCTCGGAGAGCCCCGAAGCTGGGTAAGATCCGCCGGCGTGCGTGTCCTCGCCTCATCCCGCTTCCAGGCACCGGCAATGTCTTACTGGTTCCCACAAAGATAAGCCACCCGTCGGCATATGTCGCACCCACCACCCGACATTTGGCGCCCACCTTGGGGCCAAGCGCACCGTCGTCCGGAGACCTGTTCTGGACGGGAACCCTCTTCCTCCCCAGCGAGCGTAGCCAGCCCGGCACGCCCGATGGCGCTTGCCACGACACGCTGCAAGGCGTCACCAGCATCTGCGCGGCAAGCGGCCTCGCCGATCTCCCCGACGAGACCTTCATCCCCAACGAGCTCGCCTCCGATGCGAGCACTGACCGCCTCGCCAGCCTTCTCGGCCGGCTCCATGTCTCCAGCGAGCCCGCTGCGGACCTGGAGTCGGTTGGCTCCACCGACCCGATGCCTGTCGACTCCGACACGACCTCCTACGACGCCTTCCCCACCAACGTGGCGATCTACAACGACCCGCTTCCTCGAGCCGACGGCCACGGTGCTGTCATCGCCGAAGTGATGGTTGTCAGCCACAGCGGCCCGGCCGACGAGAGTGCCCGCGACGCCTCGCGCGCGGCGGCCCACGACTTGTCCGCTCCTCTCCCGGCCGACGCCGACGACGAAGCGCTGGAAGCACGCCGCCTCACCCTCCTCGCAGAGGGCCGGAGGCTGGCCTCCGTAAGACGCCTCACTGAGGCCTACGGGCGCGAGGCTGACCGCGCCGCCTTCGGCACGCCGGCCCCGGGCGGGCCAAGCCGGGCCGGCCTTGTCAAGCAACGCGGCGCCGTCATCGCCGACACACTAGGAGTCGACCGCCCGGTCTATGCCACTCCGCTCGAGAACTTGCGTGCCGCCCAGGCGGCCGTAGACGAGCTGGACGGCCTGGAGCCCGAAGACCTTCCCCACATGACCCGGCGCATCCAGCAGTTGATCGACGCCGCCATGCAGCGGCACGAAGCCGACGCTCACGCGGAAAGCCTTCCCCCGCGCCGAGAGCACGGCGCGACGTCCCGGACGCCGACTACGAGCGATACCCGCGCGCGACGCGAGAAGGAGCCGGCTACCAGCCGTAGCCGGACCCGGATCTCCATCGAGCGGGATGCGGACGGTCGTCCCCGGGCCATGGAATGGCGGGGCGACCCGCCTCCGCCTCCGCCCCGCGGAGAGAGATACCCCGCCTCACCGCCAGCGGCGCACCCGACTCTCAGCGGCCGGCTGGGCCGCCGCGAAGGAATCGGCGAGAACGACGCCCGTCATCGGATCGACCGCCTGGCGCGATCCCTGGCATTGGAAGAAGAAGACGATGTCGGCCCGCCTTGCTTTGGCCCCCGCATCCGCGACGAGCCCTTCCCCAAAGGGTTCTCGCTCCCAAGAGACACGCCCAAGTACAACGGCTCCGTGAAACTGGAAGATTGGTTGATCGACTACTCCACCGCAGTCAGCATCGCCAATGGCAATCGGCGCGTCGCCGTGAAGTACGTGCCCCTCATGCTGCAGGGCACGGCGCGGACTTGGCTCAACAGCCTCAAGCCGCGTAGCATCAACAGCTGGCTAGACTTCACAGAAGCCTTCATCCGCAACTTCACCAGCACCTACAAGCGGGCTCCCAAGCCCCGACAGCTTTCCTTGTGCATGCAAGGCCCCGCCGAGTCCACTCGCGATTACCTCACACGTTGGGCCGAGCTCCGCAACTCCTGTGAAGGGGTGCACGAGGTACAAGCCATAGAGTACTTCACAGCCGGATGCCGAGAAGGCACCCTCCTCAAGCACAAGCTCCTTTGCGACGAGCCGGCTACTCTCGACGAGCTTCTGGACATAGCGGACAAGTACGCTACCGCCGACTCCTCGATGAAGACCGAGCTTCGGGTAGACGCGTCCGGAAAGGTACTCAACCCGGCGCCCAAGACGCCGGCTGGAGAGCCCGGCCGACACCCCAACTCGAACGACAACAAGCGCAAGGGCCCCGCGCCACCTCCCGCTAGCCGGCAGGTGGCCACGGTCGAAGATGCGCCGCCTGAAGAACGACCGGCACCCAAGAAGCCCAAGGGCGGCAGGCCGGCTTGGCAGCCCGCCTTCTCCTACGAGCAAACCCTCGACGCCCCTTGCAAGTTCCACAGCGGCGCGAAGCCGTCCAACCACACGACCCGGAAGTGCAACTGGCTCACCCGAATCTCTAAGGGCGAGGGGCTCTTGCCGCCTCCGCCTGCCGGTCCGCCGCCTCCGCCTCCGGCCGCTCGGCCCGCAGTCGGAGCCATGCATGACGAGTTTCCTGATGAGCAAGCAACCTACGTCGTCTTCACCAGCCAGCCCGAAGACCGGCGCAGCAAACGCCGAGAGCACCAGGAAGTCAGCGTGGTCGATGCCAACCCCGCTGAACACATGCATTGGTCAGAAAAGCCCATCAGCTGGAGCCGGGCCGACCATCCGGAGGTGATGCCGTCTCCTGGCTCTTATGCTTTGGTCCTGGAAGCCACCCTGGCAACGGACAGGTGCGCCGCCCGCTTCTCTCGTGTGTTGATAGACGGCGGGAGCAGCATCAATATCTTGTATCGTGACACCCTGGAGAAGTTGAACGTCAAGACAAAACAGCTCACGCCCACTCGGACAGTGTTCCACGGCATCGTACCCGGCCTGTCCTGCGCCCCCATTGGCAAAATCAAGATTGATGTACTTTTTGGGGACAAGGAGCATTTCCGCCGGGAAGCGATCTGGTTTGAAGTGGTGGACCTGGAGAGCCCTTACCATGCATTGCTGGGCCGACCTGCCTTGGCCAAATTCATGGCGGTTCCCCACTATGCATACCTCAAGATGAAGATACCAAGCACCAAAGGCGTCATCACCGTAGCCGGCGACTACAAGAAGTCCTCCGAGTTCGCCGCAGCCAGCAGCCGGCTGGCCGAGTCCCTTGTGATCGCCGAAGAGAAGAAGATGCTGGACCGAGTCGTGGCCATGGCCGGCAAGCAGTCGGCCGTGTCCCCCGACCCCAAGGAGCATGATACTCAAGGGTCTTTTCAGCCGGCCAAGGAGACGAAGAAGATACCTCTTGACCCCGAGTGTCCAGAGAGGTTTGCCGTCATCGGGGCTAACCTGAACAGCAAATAGGAAGGCGAGCTCGCCGATTTCCGCCGTGAGAATCGGGACATCTTCGCATGGTCCCCCAAGGACATGCCGGGTGTTCCGAGGAAATTCGCCGAGCACAAACTGCATGTTCGAGAAGACGCGAAGCCGGTCAGACAACCCCTTCGGCGGCTGTCAGAGGGGAAGCGCAGGATTGTAGGGGAGGAGATAGCCCGGCTCTTGGCGGCCGGCTTCATCATGGAAGTTTTCTTTCCAGAGTGGCTCGCCAACCCGGTCCTTGTGCTGAAGAAGAATAACAAGTGGCGCATGTGTATAGACTACACAAGTCTCAACAAAGCCTGCCCCAAAGATCCTTTCGCCCTGCCAAGGATAAACCAAGTGATAAACTCCACAGCCGGATGCGAGCTGTTGAGTTTTTTCGATGCTTACTCTGGATATCACCAGATAAAGCTAGACCCGGATGACCGCCTGAAGACCGCCTTCATCACGCCATTCGGAGCCTTCTGCTACCTGACTATGACATTCGGCTTGAGAAATGCCGGTGCCACCTTTCAGCGTTGCATGCAGAAGTGCCTCCTCAAGCAGCTCGGCAGGAATGCCCACGTTTATGTGGACGACATCGTGGTGAAGACGGAGAAGCGTGGCACCTTGCTGGAAGACCTCAAGGAAACTTTTGAGAACCTGCGCCGGTTCCAAATCAAGCTCAACCCCGAGAAATGCGTGTTCGGGGTGCCAGCTGGCCAGCTCCTAGGCTTCCTGGTCTCCGAACGTGGCATCGAATGCAACCCAGCGAAGATCAAGGCCATCGAGAGAATGGCGATCCCCACCAAGCTTCGAGACATTCAGAAGTTCACCGGGTGCTTAGCCTCCTTGAACCGCTTCATGAGCCGGCTCGGAGAAAAGGCCCTCCCCCTCTACCGCCTCATGAAGAAGTGCACTCACTTCGAGTGGAACGACCAGGCCGACCAAGCTTTCCACGAGTTGAAGAAGATGCTGGCCACGCCGCCTGTCTTCGCAGCGCCGACTGAGAAAGAGCCCATGCTCCTTTACATCACTGCAACCAGCCGGGTGGTCAGCACCGTCATCGTAATCCAGCGCCGGGAAGAAGGCCGAGCCCAGCCGGTCCAGAGGCCGGTGTATTATTTGAGCGAGGTGCTGTCCGCCTCAAAGCAGAACTACCCGCACTACCAAAAGATGTGTTACGGCGTGTACTTCACCGCCAAGAAGCTGAAGCCCTACTTTCAAGACCATCCCATCACGGTCGTATGCACTGCCCCGCTAGCCGAGATCATAGGCAGCCGGGATGCATCCGGCCGGGTCGCGAAATGGGCAATCGAGCTGGCCCCTTACACAATCTTCTACCAGCCCCGCACTGCCATCAAGTCCCAAGCGCTGGCCGACTTCCTCGTCGACTGGGCCGAGACCCAGTACCTGCCGCCGGCTCCGGACTCCACCCATTGGCGCATGCACTTCGACGGGTCCAAGATGCGCACCGGCTTGGGAGCCGGCATCGTCCTTACCTCTCCCAAAGGCGACAAGCTCAAATACGCGCTACAGATCCACTTCGCCGCCTCCAACAATGTGGCCGAGTACGAGGCGCTCATACACGGACTCCGGCTTGCCAAAGAGCTTGGCATTCGCCGGATCCTATGTTATGGCGACTCGGACCTGGTAGTCCAGTAGTCATCCGGTGACTGGGACGCCAAGGACGCGAACATGGCGAGCTACCGTTTCCTGGTCCAACAACTCAGCGGATACTTTGAAGGGTGCGAGTTCCTCCACGTACCTCGAGCCGACAACGAGCCAACCGATGCCTTGGCCCGAATAGGCTCCACCCGGCAAGCAATTCCGACCGGCGTCGCTCTACAACGCCTACTCAAGCCGTCTATCAAGCCGTCTCCGGAATCCGATTCCATCTTCGTGCTGCCTGACCCCGATGCGGCCAGGTCCGGCTCGAAGAATCAAGTAGCTGACCTCAAGACCCCTGTAGCCGGCCCGGGGACTTCGGCCGCTAGCTCGGGGGCTGCGGTAGCCGGCCCGAGGACTGCACCAGCACTACAGCCGGCGGCCGACTCCAGCACCTCACCGCCCAGCCCACCCACCCTGGTGGCAGTAGCCACTTTGGCAGTAGAAGAAGTCGCGGCTCCGTCTTGGGCTCAGTCCATCCTCAACTTCCTAGTAAACCAAGACCTGCCGGCTGACGAAACAGAAGCAAGACAAGTCCAGCGTCGAGCCGGAGCATACACAATCGTCAACAGAGAACTACTCAAGCGCAGCGTCACCGGAGTCCTCCAGCGATGCGTCGAGCAAGAGAAGGGCATCGCAATCCTCGCAGACATTCACCAAGGAGAATGCGGCCACCATGCGGCCTCAAGATCACTTGTCGCCAAAGCCTTCCGCCATGGTTTCTTCTGGCCGACTGCTTTGGACGACGCCGAAGAATTAGTCAAGCATTGCAAGGGATGCCAGCTCTTCAGCTCCAAGCAGCACATGCCGGCTTCGGCACTCAAGACCATTCCCCTCACTTGGCCCTTTGCCGTTTGGGGACTGGACCTGGTGGGCCCATTCAAGACGGCGCGCGGTGGCATGACGCATCTGCTCGTCGCTGTGGACAAGTTCACCAAGTTGGTTGAGGCGAAGCCGATCAAGAAGCTGAATGGGCCGACTGCCGTGACGTTCATCGCGGACATAACAACTCGTTATGGCATGCCGCACAGCATCATCACCGACAATGGCATGAATTTCGCCAAAGGAGCCTTGGCACGTTTCTGCGCAGCCCAAGGCATCCGGCTGGACTTAGCATCCGTCGCCCACCCGCAGTCAAACGGCCAGGTCGAGCGAGCCAACGGCCTCATCCTCTCCGGCATCAAGCCCCGACTAGTTGTACCTCTGGAGCGCTCAGCCGGTTGTTGGCTTGATGAGCTGCCGGCTGTCCTCTGGAGTCTGCGCACTACACCAAACAAGTCAACCGGTTTCACCCCTTTCTTCCTTGTATATGGTGCCGAGGCGGTCATCCCAACCGACATCGAGTTCGACTCGCCTCGTGTAACCATGTACACGGAAGCGGAGGCCAAGGAAGCACGAGAAGACGGCATCGACCTGCTGGAAGAAAGCCGGCTATTAGCTCTCAGCCGGTCTGCAATTTACCAGCAGGGTTTGCGCCGCTACCACAGCCGGAAGGTCAGGCCAAGATCTTTCCAAGAGGGCGACCTTGTGCTCCGGCTGATTCAGCGAACAGCCGGCCAGCACAAGCTCTCAGCCCCTTGGGAAGGCCCCTTCGTCATCAGCAGAGCTCTAGGCAACGACTCCTACTACCTGATCGACGCACAGAAGCCGAAGGCACGCAAGAGAGACGACTCCGGCAAGGAGTCGGAACGGCCATGGAACGCCAACCTCCTTCAAAGATTTTACAGTTGAAAGGCAGTATGTATCATGCTAACCTTTGTATTAAGTACAAGACAATAGGCTCCCCGAGGAGGACTCGGGGAGTGCCATCCCTTACGTATGAATGAAAAATATCATGCTTGTCGTATCATTTACTTATTCCGTCCGGCACCGAGTCCGACTAGTCGGCTCGGGGACTGGCCGACTGAAGTTATATTAGAAGTCCCACCCGCAGTCAGACAAGTAGTGTGCCGGCTCTCAAGCCTTCCCTTGCCAAAAGTCGCAGTTCGAAGAACCGGCTGTCCGGCTGGCAAGGGTTATAGGTAGGAACGACCGCCCACACGAAAAACGGCTAGGGACTAACGGACTAATATAACAAAGCCGGTTTTTCCCACACCGCCGACTGGCTACCAGAGTAGCCGGCCGGCCGGTTTCCACTCGCTTTACTTCAATCCAAGAAAGCTCAAGTACTTGCCTCCCCAAAGAGGGAAGGCGGCAAAGGAAAAAGCCTAAGGATAAACAAGCATACGTGAATGGAAACCAAACATGCACATGATAATATTTACATGAAAAGACCTCCAAGAGGCCAGCATTCAACATAGTTGGATACACCCCCAGTGGGTGGAATTGCGAAACTTAACAAAGATTGTTCAAAGACAACAAAGCAGGAAAGATAAAGACGGCAGGTCAAGCTGGCGGAGCGGCCGACTGGTTGGCGGAGACGGTCGTGCCGGCTGAAGGAGCGGCCGGCTGACGAACTTCGGCTTGGTCGCCGCCTCCCGCAGAGGGTGCGCTCCCACGCGCCTCGTTGCTGGAGGCACGGTCGGCCTGAGGTCGGCTGGTTGCTCCACCAGCCGGCTTGACGTCTCCGCCGTCGTCGTCTTCGTCTTCTTCACCCTCGTCGCTGGAGGCGATCTCCTCCGCCGAGTCCTCGCCCATCGCCGGGTTCAGCCCGAACCACTCCTCCGGCTGCGCGACACCGTCATCATCGATTTCGGGTGCGAAGACGCTGATGTCGGTGCACTCGGCGATCGTTGAAGCCCGCTGGGCGATAGCCGGCCTCACCGCCTCCAGCTCCGCGTCGGCCTCCATCCGCCAAGTGTGCAGCTGGTTGAGGCTGAGCCCTGGGTACCAAGCCCGGACGAATTCCAACGCCCGCCCGGCTCCGAGGCGGGCCGCCGACGCCTTCCAAGCCTCGAAGCGGCCGACTGCGACTTCCAGCCAGTCGGCGGTTCGGCTTGGAGTACGGGGATCGTCTCGCTGGGCCAGAGGGCGGCCAGCACTTGCGCCCCGGCACGTTGGAGCCGGCGGAGCATCCGATGAGCCGGCTGCAACCTTGCCTGGACAGCCAGGAGCTGCTCCTCAAGGGTCCAGTTTGCATCCGGTGCGATGTCGGCCCCCGCTTGCCGGCGCGCCTCGCGATGGGCCTCAATGCTTTGGGCGGCGAAGGCGGAGTAGCCTGGGAAGTAATCTGCAAGAAACAGCAAGCAAGAGTTCAAGATAAGTCAAAAAACCCAAGCGGCAAGTGGCAGGAGAAGGGCCAAGAAAGGCAGCTTACTGTCGATCAAGTCTTCAATCCGGCCGAAGCCTTCGTCTAGAGCTCGCCGGGTCTCAGACCAGCTCGCCGCCTCCATCTCATATTCCGCTAGCAAGGTGGCTTCGCTCTCCTTCGCCGCCTGAAGGGCCGCTTTGTGGCTTTCCTCCTGGTCGGCCAGCTTCTTGGCCAGGCGATCCCGTTCCTGGGCCAAGGCAACGCACTCCGCCTCCTTGGTATAAAGGGCGGCCTTCGCCCCGCCAAGCTCCTTCCGCAAGTCGGCGTTGGCCCCTGAAGACAAAGAAGAAGAAAAATCAATAAGAAAGTGTCCTCAAGAAAGATTCGACCCGACTGCGCGGCAGTCGGCCCGAATCTCGGGGACTACACCCAGTGGGTGCGCTGACGTTCCCCCACAGGAGACAAACAAAACCAAGTACTTACTTCGGCTGTCGGCCAGGTCGTCGGTCCGCCGGCTCAACTCTCGAGCCTGGGAGTCGAAGGCGGCAACACGAAGGTTGTGGTATTCCTAAAAGTTTAGAAAGAAAGCAAAATAAGGTGGCCGTCAAGAAAGATCCGACCCGACTGCGCAGTAGTCGGCCCAAATCTCGGGGACTACACCAAGTGGGTGCGCTGGCGCGCCCCCACGGAAGAAATCAAGAAAGCAAAGCAGCCAAGAGCAAAGGACTCACCCGGACAGTGGTTCGCGTCGACAAAAACTCTTGGTTGAGCTGTTGCAGCAGGGCGGCTTGAGCTCGTAGCCGGCTCCGGACCCCTTGAGCCGCTGCTTCCAGCTCGCCGGTTCCCTCGCTGGGAGTCCACTCGGACAAGGCGGAGCTGGCCGCCTCCAGATCTCCAGCCGGCTGGCCTACGCCCGCGGCTCGGCGTGACTCCGGCGGAGCAGCGCCTCCTCCAGCACGCCGGCCCGTCGCCAGCTGCACCTTGAGGCCGGCCCGGCTCTCTAGCTCGCCTCCGGCCGGCTCTTCCGGCGCCGCCGATGATTGACCGCCTTGGCCCGCTCCGGTTGGCGCCGCAGGCGGCGCTCTTCCGGCCGAGGCCACGGGCTCCTCCTCCCTCTCCAACAGCGGCGGGTCTTGGACGATCTCCTCCGCCATGGGCAACGGGGTGTCGGGGGCCACGGCTCGGAGGGGCACGGCGAGCAGCGGAGGCTGGCTGCGCGAGCTTTCCGCCTCCATCTCCGCGGAAGCCGCCTCCCTCTGGGCCTTGGCTACCGCCTCAGCCTGCCCCTTTGCCGCCTGGGCGGCCGCCTTCTCCGCCGCCTCGCGCTCCTCCCGCGCTTCGCGGGCGTTCCGCTCGGTGGCCTCCCTAAGATCGGCGCGGGGGTCCACGTGGCGGGAGCTCGAAGACCCTCCAGCCGGCCCCACGACGGAGCCGCCCGGGCCCCGCTCAAGGGAAAGTGTCGCCCTGTCCAGCAAGCAAAGGAAAGTTAAGAAGACGTTTGAAGAAAAGAGAACGACAACGACGAGACTGCGGCAAACCAAGTAAAGACTTACGCCGAGACCGCCTGGGGCTGTTTTACGGCCTTGCGGAAGCGGGCCGCCTTCGCGGCCGCCTCTTCTCGCTTCGCCGCCGCGGCGGAAGGCTTGGACTTCTTCGGCTGACTGCCAAAGAGGCCTAGAGCGGCCCGGCGTTTCTGCGCGCCGCCGGCAACCGGCGCAACAGACGAGCCCGCGCCCTGTTGGTTGGCCGCCGGCTGGCGACGCGGAGCGACTTCGACTTCGAAATCGTCCGGCCAGTCCTCGAAGCTCCCGGTGAACTTTGAGCCTCCGGGCTCGGCGCTGTCCCCCACGACGGCGTCCTCCGTGGCAGCCGCCCCCTAGTCCGGGTCGTCAACATCATCCACCGTGCGGTCGGGGGCGTACTGGCGTTCGATCCCTGCCGCCCCGGCCGGCGGCGGGAGAAGAGGGTTCTGCACAGAGAACCGGCTGGTCACAAGCCGGCCGTCGCGAACCGGCTGACGACGAAAAAGAAGATAAAGAGAGAAACTTACCACGGCTGGAGGATTTGCGCAAGAATACGGCGCCTTGCCGTATTGCCAGTCCCCGCTGAGCTTGCAGTTGGCAATGTAGTTGACCATGAGGGCCACCTCCGCGTGGGGCATCTCCCATGTGCTCAGCCGGCTTGGGTTGAAGCGGCCGCTCATCTGGCACATCATATGGGGCCGGCTCTGGAGAGGAAGGATCCGGCGCTCCATGAAGGCGGCCACCAAGTCGGCCCCGCACAAGCCTTCCGACTGAATCAGCACCCGAAGCCGGGAGATGGCGGTGTTCCCGGCCGGAGACAGCGACCGGGACTGGAAGCTCCACGAGGGCTGCCTTCCAGCCGACGGGCCGGCTACGTAAGCCGGCAAGTTGATGTAGTCTTCTTGCTCGGCGGCGTTCTTCACATAGAAATAAGATCTCTGCCAGACCTTCACCGACTGGATCAGGGGGATGGGCGGGAACGGATTGTTCTCACTCGCCCTCCTCATGGCGATGAAGGCTCCGCAGGGGGCGGGCACGCCAGCGACGACTGTGCCGAGCTTGCTTTGGAAGAACTCTCCCCAGAGCTCCAGCGTGGGGAGCAGCCCTAAGAAGCCTTCGCAGAGGGAGACGAAGGCCGACAGCAGCATCACCGCATTGGGCGTGAGGTGATGCGGCTGGAGACTGTAGAATTCGAGGAAGGAACGAAGAAACCCGCTCGCCCTCCTCCGGCGCCGGCAAGATCTCCTTCTCGGGCGCCAGGCGGACCTGAACGCGGTCGGCGCCGGGCAGGCGCCGGGTCTGGCGAAGGAACTCCACGTGGTCTTCATGGACGTTGGAGCCGTCCCAGGAGCTTGACAAGGCCATGGAAGCAAGGTGGCGTGGAAGCGCGACGGCGCTGAGACGGGAGGCTGCGGCGACAGCGAGAGGAAGAAGATGAGGTCTAGGAGGGACGGAGTGGGAGGGAGCGCGCGAGCCTCTGTCGCTCCCCCTCTTCCCCCTACTTATAGGCTCACGTGGCGGAGCCGAGGAGGCGTGGCGTGGGGAAGCGCAGGGTCGATCGTGCCCACTTCCCACATCCCGCGATTACCGATCCATAATGCCGAGGCGAAAACTGCCTTTAGAAGGCGAGCGGCCCTGTGGGTCACGGGAGATCCGCGCCTGGACCGAGGCTCGCGAGTGGCGGGCCCGGGCCTGCGGCGGCGTCCCATCGCGCGCGTGCGCTCGCAGGATCCTGCCGCCACGTGGCCGCGAGAGGACCCGTGGTCAGCACGCAGGTCCCCTCTCCTCCCGCCTGCGCGGGGTTAACTGAAGTCGGCCTACGCCCGCGAGGCCGGCTCCTCAGGATAGGAAGCTGACAAAGCTTCTCGTCCCCACTGCTCACCTCGGAGCTCGATCAGCTTCGAGGACTACTGTCGGAGTAAATAGCCATGGGTAGCCTAGCCGGCTTCCCCCGGCACTTCTGAAAAAGTTGCGAGCCTGCCTGGCTCACAAGTATCCGAGACATGGGGCCGCCTTCCCCTAGCCGGCTACGATCAAGGCCGGCTTTCGGAAGGCGGTCCGACTTTGGCCCTCATGAGAAGGTCGACTCCAAGAAACCGGCTGTGAGAAGGCCGATTCCTTCGAGCCGGCTCCCCGTAAAGCAGTCAAGACCGTACCCACAAAGTTTGCGCCCACCTAATGGCGGTGCGACGGGGTGTGGCTACAGGAGAGCCTGCCACCCCCGAATCCCAGGGCACGCCTGGAACAGTGCGCCGTACGAGGTAGGCGTGACCCGTCCGGCGCAGCACTGTTGCCATGTTGACCCTGGCGTCATCCACGACGGGCCGCCAGCGTGGCCCACAGGCGGTGGGCCCCTTAAAGTAGAGAGACGGCCGAAGGCGACCACGCTTCCAACTAGCCGGCCCGAGACGGAGCCGGCTCCCGGCAGCCGGCTCGCCGCCTCCCTCGAAGAGGACGCCCCATTAAGGAGACAAGACGCGGTAAGGCTACGGCGATCGCCTGGCAGGCGGTGGCACTGTAGCCACGCTTACCACGATGAAGCTCACGTCAGCAAGATGAAGCTGAAGTAACCAAGGAGCTGGCAGCCGGCGGGACCCACCAGTCGGCGGGCCCCAGCAGCCGGCGCAGAAGCCGGCGAGCGCAGTCACAGTGGCTGGGCCCCACGCCCAGCCGGATTACCATTGTACCCTCGGGGGGTAGGCTTATATAAACCCCCCGGGGCACCCATGCAAAGGGTTCGACCCCCTGCTAGTTCTAGACACCACACAAGGAGAAGAAGCAGGCTAGCCGTGCCCTTTCTTCCTCCTCCCCCCAAAATAGCTCGAGGAGCGTTGTGTAGCTACTTGATTCATCGAGTGATCATGCGGAGACCCCGCAGAGCAGCAGTAGGGGTGTTATCTCCTCGGAGAGCCCCGAAGCTGGGTAAGATCCGCCGGCGTGCGTGTCCTCGCCTCATCCCGCTTCCAGGCACCGGCGATGTCTTACTGGTTCCCACAAAGATAAGCCACCCGTAGGCATATGTCGCACCCACCACCCGACAGTTGAACCCAACAAGGAGCAGAAGGAAATGATAAGCGGTTTCCAGCAAGGTATTCTCTGCAAGTACTGAAATAAGTGGTAACAGATAGTTTTGTGATAGGATAATTTGTTACGAGCAACAAGTAACAAAAGTAAATAAAGTGCAGCAAGGTGGCCCAATCCTTTTTGTAGCAAAGGACAAGCCTGGACAAACTCTTATATAGGGAAATGCGCTCCCGAGGACAGATGGGAATATCGCCAAGATAGTTTTCATCACGCTCATATGATTCGCGTTCGGTACTTTGATAATTTGGTATGTGGGTGGACCGGTGCTTGGGTACTGTCCTTACTTGGACAAGCATCCCACTTATGATTAACCTCTATTGCAAGCATCCGCAACTACACCAAAAGTATTAAGGTAAACCTAACCATAGCATGAAACATATGGATCCAAATCAGCCCCTTACGAAGCAACGCATAAAGTAGGGTTTAAGCATCTGTCACTCTAGCAACCCATCATCTACTTATTACTTCCCAATGCCTTCCTCTAGGCCCAAATAATGGTGAAGTGTCATGTAGTCGACGTTCACATAACACCACTAGAGGAGAGACAACATACATCTCATCGAAATATCGAACGAATACCAAATTCACATGACTACTAATAGCAAGACTTCTCCCATGTCCTCAGGAACAAACATAACTACTCACAAAGCATAAACATGTTCATAATCAGAGGGGTATTAATATGCATATAGGATCTGAACATATGATCTTCCACCAAATAAACCAACTAGCATCAACTACAAGGAGTAATTAACACTACTAGCAACCTACTAGCACCAATCCCGGACTTGGAGACAAGAATTGGATACAAGAGATGAACTAGGGTTTTGAGAGGAGATGGTGCTGATGAAGATGTTGATGGAGATTGCCCTCTCCTGATGAGAGGAGCGTTGGTGATGACGATGGGGATGATTTCCCCCTCCGGGAGGGAAGTTTCCCCGGTAGAACAGCTCTGCTGGAGCCCTATATTGGTTCCGCCTCGTGGCGGCGGAGTTTCGTCCGAGAAGATGGCTTCTTATTTTTTTCCATTAAAAGACTTAATATAGCAGAAGATGGCCACCGGAGGGCCACCAGGGGGCCCACGAGGTAGGGGGCGCGCCCAGGGGGCTAGGGCGCGCCCCCACCCTCGTGGGCAGGGGTGGCCCCCCTGGTGAATCTCTTCCGCTGAGTATTTTTTATATATTATGAAAACATCTTCCGTGAAATTTCAGGACTTTTGGAGCTGTGCAGAATAGGTCTCTAATATTTGCTCCTTTTCCAGCCCATAACCAGCTGCCGGAATTCTCCCTCTTCATGCAAAGCTTGTAAAACAAGAGAGAATAGGCATAAGTATTGTGACATAATGTGTAATAACAGCCCATAATGCAATAAATATCGATATAAAAGCATGATGCAAAATGGACGTATCAACTCCCCCAAGCTTAGACCTCTCTTGTCCTCAAGCGAAAAGCCGAAATCGAAAAATATGTCCACGTGTTTAGAGATAGAGGTGTCGATAAAAATAAAATACGGACATGAGGGCATCATGATCATTCTTAGAATAGCAACTTATATAATTCTCGTCATATGAATTCTTATGCTAGAGTAATAATTCAATCACAATTTCAAGTATGAATCGTAAACTTCATTGAAAACTAACAAACTATAATCTCAGTCATTGGAGCAATTGCAATTTATCATAACATTGGAAAGAGTCGATATATAAGAGCTTTTCAGCAAGTCCACATACTCAACTATCATATAGTCTTTCACAATTGCTGACACTCACGCAATACTTATGGGTATGGAATTTTAATCGGACACAGAGAAAGATAGGGGCTTATACTTTTGCCTCCCAACGTTTTACCTCAAGGGTAATGTCAACAATAATAGTTCATGAAAACTCACATCCAATTAGCCATATATACCAGGATCTTTCCAACATACTATGCTTGCCAAAGGATAAAATGTAAAAAGGAAGGGTGAAGATCACCATGACTCTTATGCAATGTAGGAGATAAAAGTAAAAGATAAGCCCTTCGCAGAGGGAAGCAGAGGCTGTCATGCGCTTTTGTAGTTGGATGCACAAAATCTTAATGCGAAATAACGTCACTTTATATTGCCACTTGTGATATGGACCTTTATTATGCAGTCTATCGCTTTTATTTCTTCCATACCACACGATCGTATAAAGTTTATTTTCTCCCACACTAATAAGTCATACATATTTAGAGAGCAATTTTTATTGCTTTGCACCGATGACAACTTACTTGGAGGATCTTACTCAATCCATAGGTAGGTATGGTGGACTCTCATGACAAAACTGGTTTAAGGGTATTTGGAAGCACAAGTAGTATCTCTACTTGGTGCGATGAATTTCGCTAGCATGAGAGGGAAAGGCAAGCTCAACCATGTTGGATGATCCATGACAATATAATTTATCTCAGATGTAAGAAAACATAACCCATTACGTTGTCTTCCTTGTCCAACATCAACTCTTTAGCATGTCATATTTTAATGAGTGCTCACAATCATAAAAGATGTCCAAGATAGTATATCTATATGTGAAGACCTCTCTTTCTTTATTACTTCCTATTAATTGCAACGATGACCAAAACTATGTTTGTCAACTCTCAACAACTTTTATTCATCATACTTTTTCTATGTGAGATCATTACTCTCCATAAGACTCACATGATCTCTTTGTTTCTTTTTATTTCTTTCTCTTTTCTTTTATTCACTTAGGATCATGGCATAAGAATCAAGCCCTTGACTCAACACTAATCATTATTATATTGCTCACGGACTCGATTTACATAGATGAATTATAAAGCAAAACTCACGACTAGATCATACTAAGAACTTTTATTCTACTAGATCAAGATATTACCAAAAGGATCGAACTAAGGAAAACGGTAAAGATAAAAGTGACGGTGATACGATACCTGGGCACTCCCCTAAGCTTGGCAGTTGCCAAGGGGAGTGCCCATACCAGATACTCAATTCTTCTTTGTTGGTGGAGACGGTGGTGATTTTGTTGATGGCGTAGGCTTGTCGTTCTTCTTCCAAGGCATAGGCTCACCATCATAGAAGGATGACCGAGTCTCCTGAAACCTCAAATCTGTAGCCAAACTCATCCTCTTGAATCTATATTCATATAACTCACAGTTTTGATTTTGCAGGTCATAGATCTGGGCTTGGAGGTGCTCGTTTTTCTCATGAAGCTTGAAGATGGCCTCCCCAATGTCCTTGACGTCCAGCTTGTGGTTGTTGGTGAACTCCATGATCATAATGTGATTGGAATCGAGTCCACGCTCCACCATCTCCTGACACTTGAAAACTTCTTGCTCCAATGCCTTGAGCCTTGCCTCCGTGCTTCTGGTCTTCCTTGGTCCCTCAGCATCGCGGATGTGCAACAACCCCTCATGCATCTCAATGGTTTGAGGGTGTTGCAACCCTTCTGCGAGGCAGGGGTTGATGACCTTCTCGAAGAACTGGTCCTTGGGGGTACTTGAAGATGACATGACGACCTGGATCTGTCAAAAAAACAGCTCGAAACAAAACCAGGGGATTTTTGCGTGATATGGGAGTCAAAACCTCCGGGAGATTATATAATAAATTTTTAACGACCAAAATACGTGTGGTGTAAGAAAACGGAGTCCGGAGAGCACACGAGGTGCCCACGAGGTAGGGGGCACGCCCTCCACCCTCGTGGAGCCCTCGTGTCCTTCCCGAACTGCTTCTTATTTTTCTCCTTTTCTAAATATTGTAAAGCGGAGAAATATTGCCTTAAAAACTGTTTTGGAGTCGGTTTGCTTACCATACCACATACCTATTCCTTTTCGGAGTCTGAAATGTTCCAGAAAGTGTCCCTTATGTATTCTTCCGGGGTTACGGTTTCAATAATATTGGTTTCCACATTTATGGGATTACCTGAGATATAATGTTTGATCCTTTGACCGTTCACCACCTTCGGATTTGTGCCTTCGAAGTTGTTTATTTTGATGGCACCGGAATAATAGACCTCCTCGATAACGTAAGGACCTTCCCATTTAGAGAGAAGTTTTCCTGCAAAAAATCTTAAACAAGAGTTGTATAGTAATACATAGTCACCTACATTAAACTCATGCTTTTGTATCCTTTTATCATGCCATCTTTTAACTTTTTCTTTAAACAACTTGGCATTTTCGTAGGCTTGGGTTCTCCATTCATCGAGTGAGCTAATATCAAATAACCTCTTCTCACCGGCAAGTTTAAAATCATAGTTGAGCTCTTTAATAGCCCCATATGCCTTGCGTTCTAGTTGGAGAGGTAAGTGACATGCTTTTCCATAAACCTTTTTATACGGAGACATACCCATAGGATTTTTATATGTAGTTCTATAAGCCCACAACGCATCATCAAGTTTCTTGGACCAATTTTTTCTAGATCTATTAACAGTCTTTTGCAAAATTAATTTGAGCTCTCTATTACTCAATTCTACTTGACCACTAGACTGTTGGTGATAAGGAGATGCAATTCTATGATTAACATCATATTTAGCAAGCATTTTACGGAAAGCACCATGAATAAAATGTGAACCACCATCAGTCATTGAATATCAAGGGACTCCAAATATTGGAAAATAACTTCTTTAAGCATTTTAATAGAAGTGTTATGATCAGCACTACTAGTTGGAATAGCTTCTACCCACTTAGTAACGTAATCAACAACAACTAAAATATGTGTATATCCATTAGAGGAAGGAAAGGGTCCCATATAGTCAAAGTACCAAACATCAAATGGTTCAATAACAAGTGAATAATTCATAGGCATTTCTTGACGTCTACTAACATTACCAATTCTTTGACATTCATCACAAGATAAGACAAACTTACGGGCATCCTTGAAGAGAGTAGGCCAATAAAAACCAAATTGCAATACCTTATGTGCAGTTCTATCTCTAGCATGGTGTCCTCCATAAGTTTCGGAGTGACACTTACGTAGGATCTGTTCCTGTTCATGCTCAGGTACACAACGTCTAATAACACCATCTACTCCTTCTTTATAAAGATGTAGGTCATCCCAAAAGTAATGCCTCAAATCATAAAAGAACTTTTTCTTTTGCTGGTATGTGAAACTAGGTGGTATAAACTTAGCAACAATGTAATTAGCATAATCAGCATACCATGGAGCAGTATGAGAAGCATTTATGACATTTAATTACTCATCAAGAAAGCTAACATCAATAGGTAGTGGGTCATCAAGCACATTTTCTAACCTAGATAAGTTGTCTGCAACGGGGTTATCAGCTCCCTTTCTATCAACAATTTGTAAATCAAATTCTTGTAGCAAGAGAACCCATCTAATAATTCTAGGTTTAGCATATTTCTTTTCCATAAGATATTTAATAGCAGCATGATCAGTGTGAATAGTTACTTTAGAATCAACAATATAAGGTCTGAACTTATCACAAGCAAATACAACTGCTAAGAATTCTTTTTCAGCAGTAGCATAATTTCTTTGAGCATTGTCTAGGGTTTTACTAGCATATTGAATAATGTTTAATTTCTTATCAACTCTTTGCCCTAGAACAACACCTACAGCATAATCACTAGCATCACACATAATTTCAAAGGGTAAATTCTAATTAGGTGGCTGAACAATAGGTGCAGAGATCAATGCTTTCTTAAGTATTTCAAATGCTTCTACACAATCATCATCAAAAACAAATGGTATATCTTTTTGTAATAAATTAGTCAAAGGCTGAGAAATTTTTGAGAAGTCCTTAATGAACCTCCTATAAAATCCGGCGCGACCAAGGAAACTTCTTATACCTTTGATGTCCTTGGGACATGGAATCTTTTCAATAGCATCAACCTTGGCTTTATCAACCTCAATACCTCCTTCAGAAACTTTATGCCCCAAGACAATACCTTCATTAACCATAAAGTGGCACTTTTCCCAATTCAAGACAAGATTAGTTTCTTCACATCTCTGCAAAACTCGAGCAAGGTTGCTCAAGCAATCATCAAAAGAAGATCCATAAATGGAGAAATCATCCATGAAAACCTCACAAATCTTTTCACAAAAGATAGAGAATATAGCCATCATGCATCTTTGAAAGGTAGCAGGTGCATTACATAAACCAAAAGGCATACGTCTATAAGCAAAAGTACCAAAAGGGCAAGTAAAAGTAGTCTTTGATTGATCTTTGGCTGACACAGGTATTTGAGAGAAACCAGAATAACCATCTAGAAAGCAAAAATGTGTATGTTTGGATGATCTTTCTAGCATTTGATCGATAAAAGGTAATGGGTAATGATCCTTTTTAGTTGCCTTATTTAATTCGTGGAAATCAATTACCATCCTATAACCTGTAATAATTCTTTGTGGAATCAATTCATCTTTATCATTAGGAACGACAGTAATACCTCCCTTCTTAGGGACACAATGGACAGGACTTACCCACTGACTATCAGCAATGGGATAGATTATACCTGCCTCAAGGAGCTTTAGTATTTCTTTTCTTACCACTTCTTTCATTTTAGGATTCAGCCGACGTTGATGATCACGAACTGGTTTAGCATCTTCTTCCAAATTAATTTTATGTTGACATAGAGTGGGACTAATGCCCTTAAGATCATCAAGAGTATACCCAATAGCAGCACGATGCTTCTTCATGCTCTGAAAGGTTAGCACTAATAATAACAATATATATCTTTTTCTCTTCAAAATAAGCATATTTAAGAGTATCAGGTAACGGTTTAAACTCAAACACGGGATCACCCTTGGGTGGAGGAGGATCCCCTAGGATTTCAACAGGTAAATTGTGTTTCAGAATAGGTTCCTGTTTAAAGAATACTTCATCTATTTCCCTTCTTTCATTCATAAACATGTCATTTTCATGGTCTAGCAAATATTGTTCTAAAGGATCACTAGGAGGTACGGCAATTGAAGCAAGACCAATAATTTCATCCTTACTAGGTAATTCTTCTTCACGGTGTTGTCTATTAAATTTAGAGAAATTAAATTCATGAGTCATATCGTCTAAACCTATAGTAATAACATCCCTTTTGCAATCTATGGTAGCATTAACAGTGTTCAAGAAGGGTCTACCAAATATAATGGGACAAAAGCTATCTTGTGGGGAACCAAGAACCAGAAAATCAGCAGGATATTTAGTTTTCCCACACAAGACTTCAACATCTCTAACAATTCCCATTGGTGAAATAGTATCTCTATTCGCAAGTTTAATTGTGACATCAATATCTTCTATCTCAGCAGGTGCAATATCATGCATAATTTCTTTGTATAAGGAATGAGGTATTGCACTAGCACTAGCACCCATATCACATAAGCCATGATAACAATGATCTCCTATTTTAACAGAAATAATAGGCATGCCTACCATAGGTCTAGGTTTATCTTTAGCACAAGGTTTAGCAATTCTAGCAGTTTCATCACAGAAATAAATAACATGTCCATCAATATTATCAGACAAGAGATCTTTCACAATAGCAATATTAGGTTCAACTTTAATTTGCTCATGAGGTGTATAAATTTTAATATTGCGTTTACGAACCACAGTTGAAGCTTTAGCATGATCCTTTATCCTAACAGGAAAAGGTGGTTTCTCAACATAAGAAGTAGGAACAATAGGATCATTATAAGTGACAATATTTTCTTCAACTTTAATAGGTGCAGCTACTTTTACTTCTATGGGAGGATGATATTCAAACCACTTCTCCTTGGGGAGATCAACATAAATAGCAAAAGATTCACAGAAAGAAGCTACTATCTCAGAGTCAAGTCCAAATTTAGTGCTAAATTTACGGAATTCATCGATATCCAAAAAAGATTTAACACAATCAAAACTAGGTGTCATACCTGACTCCTTACCTTTGTCGAGGTCCCAATCTTCATAGTTGCGTTTAATTATTTCCAATAAATCCCATTTGAATTCAATAGTCTTCATCATAAAAAAGCCAGCATAAGAAGTAACAAGCATTGTGCGATTGCTATCAGAAAGCCGAGCATAATTTTTTTTAATAATCATTTCTCTTGGGAGCTCATGATTGGGGCATGAATATAACATTGATTTAAGCCTCCCCCAAGCTTGAGCGACGCTTTCTCCTTCAAGAGGCCAAAAATTATATATATAATTGCGATCACGATGAACAAGATGCATAGGATAAAACTTCTGATGAAATTCCAATTTCAATCGTTTGTAATTCCAAGACCCCATATCATCACATAGCCTATACCATGTTGATGCATCTCCATTCAAAGATAAAGGGAAGACCTTCTTCTTAACAACATCTCCGGGTACACTTGCAAGCTTAAATAATCCACAAACTTCATCCACATATATTAGATGCTCATCAGGATGTTTTGTTCCATCTCCTAAAAAGGGATTAGCTAGCCGTTTTTCTATCATACCCGAAGGAATTTCAATGCAGGCATTTTCATTTTCAGTAGGTTCAGTAGGTTGAGGAGCAACTCTTTGCTCTACTGGTCGGGGTGAAGATACCCCAAACAAGCCCCTCAGAGGATTACTTTCCATAGTAACAAGTGACAGTAAATTTCAGCACACTATATAAATTTTTCCTTACCAAATTCTACCTACCAAAGGTGCTTCACTCCCCGGCAACGGCGCCATAAAAGAGTCTTGATGACCCACAAGTATAGGGGATCTATCGTAGTCCTTTCGATAAGTAAGAGTGTCGAACCCAATGAGGAGAAGAAGGAAATGATAAGTGGTTTCCAGCAAGGTATTCTCAGCAAGTACTGAAATAAGTGGTAACAGATAGTTTTGTGATAGGATAATTTGTAACGAGCAACAAGTAACAAATGTAAATAAAGTGCAGCAAGGTGGCCCAATCCTTTTTGTAGCAAAGGACAAGCCTGGACAAACTCTTATATAGGGAAAAGCGCTCTCGAGGACACATGGGAATATCGCCAAGCTAGTTTTCATCACGCTCATATGATTCGCGTTCGGTACTTTGATAATTTGGTATGTGGGTGGACCGGTGCTTGGGTACTGTCCTTACTTGGACAAGCATCCCACTTATGATTAACCTCTATTGCAAGCATCCGCAACTACACCAAAAGTATTAAGGTAAACCTAACCATAGCATGAAACATATGGATCCAAATCAGCCCCTTACGAAGCAACGCATAAACTAGGGTTTAAGCATATGTCACTCTAGCAACCCATCATCTACTTATTACTTCCCAATGCCTTCCTCTAGGCCCAAATAATGGTGAAGTGTCATGTAGTCGACGTTCACATAACACCACTAGAGGAGAGACAACATACATCTCATCACAATATCGAACGAATACCAAATTCACATGACTACTAATAGCAAGACTTCTCCCATGTCCTCAGGAACAAACGTAACTACTCACAAAGCATAAACATGTTCATAATCAGAGGGGTATTAATATGCATACAGGATCTGAACATATGATCTTCCACCAAATAAACCAACTAGCATCAACTAAGGAGTAATTAACACTACTAGCAACCTACTAGCACAAATCCCGGACTTGGAGACAAGAATTGGATACAAGAGATGAACTAGGGTTTTGAGAGGAGATGGTGCTAATGAAGATGTTGATGGAGATTGCCCTCTCCTCATGAGAGGAGCGTTGGTGATGATGATGGCGGTGATTTCCCCCTCCGGGAGGGAAGTTTCCCCGGCAAAACAGCTCTACCGGATCCCTAGATTGGTTCCGCCTCATGGCGGTGGAGTTTCGTCCGAGAAGATGGCTTCTTATTTTTTCCCATCGAAAGACTTCATATAGCAGAAGATGGCCACCGGAGGGCCACCAGGGGGCCCACGAGGTAGGGGCCGCGCCCAGGGGGTAGGGTGCGCCCCCACCCTCGTGGGCAGGGTGTGGCCCCCTGGTGAATCTCTTCCATTGAGTATTTTTTATATATTATGTAAACGTCTTCCATGAAGTTTCAGGACTTTTGGAGCTGTGCAGAATAGGTCTCTAATATTTGCTCCTTTTCCATCCCAGAATCCCAGCTGCCGGCATTCTCCCTCTTCATGTAAGCCTTGTAAAATAAGAGAGAATAGACATAAGTATTGTGACATAATATGTATTAACAGCCCATAATGCAATAAATATCGATATAAAAGCATGATGCAAAATGGACGTATCAATAGGCATCTTATAGGCAAACAAATTATCAAGGCAAGCAAAAACTAGCATATGCAAGGAAGTAGAAAGAAATAATAGTAATCTTAACATAACGAGAGGTAATTTAGTAACATGAAAATTTCTACAACCATATTTTCCTGTCTCATAATAATTACATGTAGGATCATAAGCAAATTCAAAAATATAGCTATCACAAAACATATTCTTAACATGATCCCCATGTATGCAAAGTTGACACTCTTCCAAAATAGTGGGATTAACATTAACTAAAGTCATGACCTCTCCAAACCCACTTTTCTCAAAAACTTCATAAGATTGAACATTCTCCAAATATGTGGGATCTAAAGTTGACACTCTTCCAAACCCACTTTCAATATTATTGCAAACATTATTATCAATCTCATATTCATCATGGGGCTTAAATAAATTTATAAGATCATAAGAAGAATCACCCCAATCATGATCATTGCAACAAATAGTAGACATAGCAAAACTAGCATCCCCAAGCTTGAGGTTTTGCATATCATTAACACAATTGTCATTAAGATAATTCATAATAACATCATTACAATCATGCTTTTCATCGAAGGAACTATCAAGTATGGGTGCAATAGCAACGATCTCATGTTTAACATAAGGAACTATAGCAAATTCATCTTCATAAATATTGGCATCATGGCCACAATAATAGCAAGCATCATGTTCATCAAGGGATATTTCAATCAAACCATCGGAATCATAATTATCTATAGATTCATGCATATCATTATTTTCTTCCAAAGCAGTGGTCATTCTTTCAATAAATTCTTTGACATAGACATTATGAGCATAGTTTTCACAACAATATTTAAGTATGTCAAAATTTTCAGATTCGTAGAGAGTAATATCATAATTTTCAATCAAAGAAGCAACTTCATAAGCACCCTTAAAAGCAACAAATTCTTCAATTTGTTCGATATTGAGTAACTATAAACACCCCTTGCATAAGAAGATAAGATTTCATTATTATTAAACTCACATAGGTAGGGCAGGTGTTTTTAGGGTTCTTAGAGCAACATGTAAAATCATAAATTTCACAAAGATTCCAAGCATAACATAGAAGTCTGTTTATTTGATCCCATAATAGTCTCCCTTTTCAGACAAACGGCGACACACAAAATGAGCATGCTCATCTAAAGATTTCCCAACAACTAGGCTAGTTGGGGTTTCAGTACGAGCGCATAAGGTTCGAAGATGATCCAAGTAGAACACTTTAAGGTGATCCATATCAATAGATTTTTAGCAAGAAAAGATGCAAGCAAATAGAAGGCACATGGCAACACAAGAAAATAAAAGATCTGACGAGAAAACGGTGAACGGAAAAGAGGGGCGAATAAAACGACAAATTTTTTTGAAGTGGGGGAGAGGAAAACGAGAGGCAAATGGAAAATAATGTAATGCGAGGGAAAGAGTTTATGATGGGTACTTGGTACGTCTTGACTTGGCGTAGATCTCCCCGGCAACGGCGCCAGAAATTCTTCTTGCTACCTCTTGAGCATGCGTTGGTTTTCCCTTGAAGAGGAAAGGGTGATGCAGCAAAGTAGCATAAGTATTTCCCTCAGTTTTTGAGAACAAAGGTATCAATCCAGTAGGAGATAACACGCAAGTCACCTAGTACCTGCACAAACAATCAAGAACCGTGCAACCAACGCGATAAGGGGGTTGTCAATCCCTTCACGGTCACTCACAAAAGTGAGATCTAATAAAGATAGTAAGATAAACATTTTTTGTATTTTTGTTCTATAGATTGGAAAGTAAAGATTGCAAAATAAAATAAATAGGAAACTAGAATTGTAGATCGGAAACTTATATGATGTAAAATAGAAGGTTATATGATGGAAAATAGACCCCGGGGCCATAGGTTTGACTAGTGGCTTCTCTCAAGATAGCATATATTATGGTGGGTGAACAAATTACTGCCGAGCATGTAGCGACCAGACCTCAAACAGTCTGATCTCTGTGCTCTGGTGTCATCCCTGGATCAGTAATGCTGACACCACATAGTACTCGGAGGTTTTATAGCAGAGTAGCAATTACACACTTATTACATCGAGTGTCTCAAAACAGAACTTATTACAATAAATATGGCTTAAGGCCATCTAATAACGATAACAGCGGAAGGCTTGGAAGATAAGTGAGTCCATCAACTCCAACGGCATCACTGAGTATAGAACCATGACCTAAACACTCCTTAATCGTCGTCTGAAAAGTCTGCAACATTAACGTTGCAACCCGAAACGGGTCAGCACATGGAATATGCTGGCAATGTAACACATAGAGAGTAATGGAATGAAACAGCTATACTATATGCATATTTGGCTGGTGGAAAGCTCTATGGTTACAGTTTTGCGTAAAGCCAATTTTTCCCTACTTCAAAAGAATAAATTTATTTAACTATCATGGTAGTTGTTAAACATTGAGAATGGTTGACAGCATTCTCAATCCCAATTAAGCATCATCATTAAACATAACCCAACAAAATTAATTTAGAGTAACATGTGGAGATTCACATGAAAATCCAAGTACTAGATACTCAAGATGTCCATAACCGGGGACACGGCTAACCATGATTAGTTTATTACACTCTGCAGAGGTTTGCGCACTTTTCCCCACAAGACTCGATCGCCTCCGTTTGGTTTCTCGCACTACATGGTGTTTGAGAAGACGGATGACCGAGACATAGTCTTTCAGAAGCGCTAGCACCTTACGATCGGGTAGACCGTACCACCTACATCCCCTACATCTGCTAATCTACCACTGTAAGAGTTCGCACAACTTAGTCAACTATGCTAGAGCCCATAATAGCTTGTGGCTGCACATGGAAGTTTCTAGTATGAATAGCCTCATGATCCCTTTGAGCCTGGGTGGCGGTCCAAAAGAAAACAGGCAAGTCCTGGAATACCCAGGTGCCTCAATCCACCCAGATGTGTGTTTAACTTGCCACCTTAGATAAACCATTAATTAACAATCTCACATCTGTCATGGATATCACTCACCCAATCCACGTCTACTAGCATAGCATGGCATAATAAGCAAACGTAGAAGTAACTCCCAAAGGTTTGATAATAAACAGGTAATAGGTACTACCTCATCTACTTCCCATCCCACAATTTAATTAGATCCTAATCATGCAATGTGTGAGGATTGATCTAATGCAATAAAATTGGGTAGTAGAAAAGGTATGATCAAAGTGTTACTTGCCTTGATGATGATCCGCGAAACCTAACGATTCGAAGTAACAGGCGGCGCACTCCGGGTATTCTATCGCAGACAAACAAACAAGCATACAATAAGTACTCATCTAATGCACACGTAAAACTCAGATAAGAGATCTAACTAGAAGGTTCAACTTAAGAACTCCGGTTGGCAAAAAGAATCAAATCGAACGAAGCAACGAAAGTCAAACAGCGAAAGAAAACAACTTCGTTCTAGTAATCTGGATCTAGGGAAAATTTTACAGTAGAAAAATCTTGTTTAAGTTGGTTAAACGGATAGAGGGTTTCAAGACGAAACTCTAGGCGCTTGAATCGCCTGATTCCGATAAACGAGCGAGAAGTTACACTAAAACGAAAATCGGATCAGGAATCGCGATCAAAAAAATTGTGGATTTAATATGAGAAAAAGAAAAATGACGAACGCTCGCTAGAACGAATGAATGGACGAACGCTCGCTATTTAAATAAACCGGAAAAACCGATCTATTTAAAAAAACCGAATCTAAAAAAACAGACAAAAACCAATTTTTTTTAAAAACGTTGGCACGGAAGTCGAGGCTTCGGCGGCGGCGGCGGTGTCCGGCGCGGGCGGCGGGCGGCGGCGGCGGAAGCGGCGGCTGGGGCAGCGGCTGGGCTAGGGTTTCCCGCGGGTGGGCCGCCCCGGCTTATAAAGGCCCCCCTCGGGCCGGAGTCCTAGTCGGACACGGCCCGTAGGTCGGTTCATTTTTTTTAATTATTCCGCTCGGAAGAAAAATAAAAAGAAATACTAAACAGACTCCAAAATTTCGAAATAAATTTTCACGGGCTTCTAAAATCAAGCCGCACAAGGTGAACATTTATTTGGGACCTAAATGCAATTTTGAAAAACGCACATTTTTCCTAAATTCAAATAAAACACCGAAAAACTCCGAAATAAAATCTTATTTGATTTTATTATTAAATCCTCAATATTTCTTTATTTTGGGAAAGTCATTTTATTCCCACTCTCATATTTTTGTAATAGAAATAATTGATGATAAAATAAATAAAATCAAATGATCCTATTCTCAAAATTTGAGAAAACTCAAATATGAAAATAATGAATTCCCCAACTCTCTCCGTGGGTCCTTGAGTTGCGTAGAAATAGGATCAAAACCAAACACAAATAAAATATGATATGCAATGATGATCTAATGTATAACATTCCAAATTGAAAATTTGGGATGTTATAGAGCAATTGATAGAAGAGCGTATAGCTATCAGAATATCTAGGCAATGATCATGAATATAGGCATCACGTCCATGTCAAATAGACTGAAACGATTCTGCATCTACTACTATTACTCCACACATCGACCGCTATGCAGCATGCATCTAGAGTATTAAGTTCATAAGAACAGAGTAATGCATTAAGCAAGATCACATGATGTTGAGGGATAAACTCAGGCAATATGATATGAACCCCATCTTTTTATCCTCGATGGCAACAATACAATACATGCCTTGCTACCCCGACTGTCACTGGGAAAGGACACCGCAAGATTGAACCCAAAGCTAACCACTTCTCCCATTGCAAGAAAGATCAATGTACTAGGCCAAACTAAACCGATAATTCAAAGAGACTTGCAAAGATATCAATCATGCATATAAGAATTTAGACAAGAACAAAATATTATTCATAGATAAACTTGATCATAAATCCACAATTCATCGGATCTCGGCAAACACACCGCAAAAGAGTATTACATCGAATAGATCTCCAAGAACATCGAGGAGTACTTTGTATTGAGAACCAAAGAGAGAGAATAAGCCATCTAGCTAATAACTATGGACCCGAAGGTCTGTGGTAAACTACTCACACATCATCAGAGAGGCGATGGTGTTGATGTAGAAGCCCTACGTGATCAATTCCCCCTCCGGCAGATTGCCGTAAAAGGCCCAAGATAGGACTCACGGGTTCAGAAGGTTGCGGCGGTGGAAAAGTGGTTTCATGGCTCTTGCTGATCTTTTTAAGGTATAATAGTATATATAGGCAAAAGAAGTACGTCGGTGGAGCTCCGTGGGGCCCACGAGGGTGGGGGGTGTGCCTACCCCCCTAGGCGCGCCCTCCTGCCTCATGGCCGCCTCGTGGAGTTCCAGACTTCAACTCCAAGTCTTCTGGATTGCTTTCGTTCCAAGAAAGATCATCGCGAAGGTTTCATTCCATTTGGTATTCCTTTTCTACAAAATACTGAAATAGGCAAAAAAAAGAAACTTGCACTGGGCCTTCAGTTAATAGGTTAGTCCCAAAAATAATATAAAAGAGCATATTAAAGCCCATTAAACATCCAAAATAGATAATATAATAGCATGGAACAATCAAAAATTATAGATACGTTGGAGACGTATCAAGCGATAAAATACCAATTTGATTTGTAGGAGATTAATATACAAATTTCCCAGGTCGTCCTAATTTTTCAGAGTTTTTGGAGTTACAGAAGTATTTGAAATATCGAGATTGCTACAAACTGTTCTGTTTTTGACAGATTATGTTTTCTTTGCGGTGTGTGCTTGTTTGGATGATTCTATGGTTTGCTTTGATGAGTTTTTGTCATAGAAAAGTTGGAATATAGTAGATATAATGCAAGAAAAAAATATGAATTGGTTTGGTACAACACTTATAGTAGTGATTTGCTTTCTTATACTAACAGATCTGACAAAGGTTTTGTTGAGTTTTGTGTGATTGAAGTTTTCAAGTTTTGGGTTATCTTACGATGGATGAAGGAATAATGAGTAATAAGAGCCTAAGCTTGGAGATGCCCCGGCACCCCAAGCTATTATCCAAAGAGATCAAGCAACTAAGCTTGGGGATGCCCCGAGTGGCATCCCCTCTTTCTTGTAACGACCATCGGTATTTTACTAGAAGCTATATTTTTATTCGTCACATACTATGTGTTTTGCTTGGAGCGTCTTGTATGATATGAGTCTTTGCTTGTTTTATTTTGTGTTTTAAGTCTTGATCCCTTGCTGGACACACCTATTTTAGAGAGCCAAAATTATTCCATGACTTGTTAGAATTGCTCTCTATGCTTCACTTAAATTTTTACGAGCTATGGATTTGCTCTAGTGCTTCACTTATATCTTTTTTAGCATGGTGTGCTTTAGTGTTTTTGAAGAAATGCTCTCTAGCTTCACTTAGAATTATTTGAGAGTTGGTAAATTTTCAAGAAATTCTCTCTTACTTCACTTAAATTAATTTGAGAGAAAGAAATATTATGCTCATGATCTTCACTTATATTTGTTTGAGCTTATCAAAAGCAACACATGAAAATTAGTCCCAAAGTGATAGATATCCAAGAAGCGTATAATAAAAACTTTCATGAAGATCATTGGACAAAATAAACTTGATTCTTAGTCATAGTTTTGAGATATGATGATGTGATATGTGAGTCATCTTGATGAGTAATTATGCTTTAGTAAGAATATTGATGTTAAGGTTTGTGATTCCCTATGCAAACATGGAAGTCAATAGTCATGCAATGAAATTATATCCTACTTGTGGTGCATTATTTGATGTTAATTATGCTTAATGCTCGCTTATGAGATTATTCATTTCTTGGTTGGTCGCTGCTCAATCTTTTGCTAGCCTTCATTTTGCACTAAGTGTGATCACTACTTGTGCATCCAAAACCCTTAAAACTAGTTTTGCCACATGAGTCCACTATATCTATATATATGCGGTACTCTTTTTTTGTTCTAAGTAAATTTTTATGTGCCATCTCTAATATTCAAAATAAATTTCTCTTTTGTGTGCTCGTACCGCTCGCCAGGCGATGAGGGTTGGCTAATATTTTCCATGCTAGATGTGTTATTCTCATGATGAGTGTTTATTCACTTGTCATTGAACAAGAGTAAGGCAGAGGTATTAGGGATGCCCAGTCTCGAAATGAAAAATGAATTTACTTTATGTTGTCAAATAATAAATTCCTTGGAAAGTGTTGGTATGGAAGGCACCCATGGATACGGTTAGCCATGGAAAGTGAAAGTATGGTGGAAAAAGGAATAAACTTTAATTTCTATTCGAGAACCGCCTATGATATATCTAGCATGGGAAGTGTTGGGAACTCTAAGTCATTTTCGTTGGAGGGAAAAGTATGCCTCTCAAAATGTTTTTATCTCTCAATTTTCGCTTTGAGCTCTAGCACCTCCACAAATCCCTACTTCCCTCTGCGAAGGGTGTTTCTTTTACTTTGTGCAATTTTTATTTTTGAATTTGAGTATCCATCTTCTCTTATAAAAGAACCAACAAGGAGGCACTATGATCGTACTTGAGCATTGGGTGTAGTTAATATGCGAGTGTGTATCATGAATGGATCAATGATTGAGCATGATGGGCTAGGGATAGCTTATTTTAGCGTTGATAGTTTCAAAGACATGGTTGCTTGTTGATATGCTTGATTATTTAATTTATCATGTCAAAACTAGACTATGGCTTTGAACAATATAAAACTCCAAATGTCCATGCTATAAACAAAAGAATATGAGATGACATGTTAGGAAGCATTCCTCATCAAAAATTCTATTTTTATCATTTACCTACTCGAGGACGTGCAGGAATTAAGCTTGGGAATGTTGATACGTCTCCAATGTCTCTATAATTTTTTATTGTTCCATGCTGTTATATTATCAATCTTGGATGTTTTATAATCATTTTATATCAGTTTTGGTACTAACCTATTGACATAGTGCCAAGTGTGAGTTGATGTTTTTTGCATGTTTTTTACATCGCAGATAATCAATACCAAACAAAGTCCAAACGCAGCGAAACGTTGTGTCGATTTTTTGGAACAGAAGACAACCAATGGGCCGAAGAAGCACCTGGAGGCTGCTCCGAGGGGAGCACAACCCACCAGGGCGCGCCTGGAGGCCCAGGCGCGCCCTGGTGGGTTGTGCCCACCTCAGGTGCCCCCGGGCCGCCTTTTTACTCTATAAATATACCAATATTGCAGAAACCCTGGGGGAGTCGATGAAAATCAATTCCAGCCGCTGCAGAGTCCAGAACCACCAGATCCAATCTAGAAACCATCACGGAGGGGTTCACCACTTCCATTGGAGCCTCTCCTATGATGCGTGCATAGTTCTTTGTAGACCTTCGGGTCCGTAGTTAGTAGCTAGATGGCTTCCTCTCTCTCGTTTGATTCTCAATACAATGGTCTCTTGGAGATCCATATGATGTAACTCTTTTGCAGTGTGTTTGTTGGGATCCGATGAACTTTAAGTTTACGATTAGATCTATCTCTTTCTATCCATGAAAGTTATTTGAGTTTATTTGATCTCCTATATGCATGATTGATTATAGCCTCGTATTTCTTCTCTGATATTTGGGTTTTGTTTGGCCAACTTGATCTATTTATCTTGCAATGGGAAGAGGTGCTTTGTAGTGGGTTCGATCTTACGGTGCTTGATCCCAGTGACAGAAGGGGAACCGACGCGTATGTATCATTGCTACTAAGGATAAAATGATGGGGTCTATTTCTACATAAATAGATCTTGTCTACATAATATCATCATTCTTATTGCATTACTCCATTTCTCCATGAACTTAATACACTAGATGCATGCTGGATAGCGATCGATGTGTGGAGTAATAGTAGTAGATGTAGGCAGGAGTCGGTCTACTAATCTTGGAGATGATTCCTATGTAATGATCATTGCTTGGATATCGTCATGATTATTTGAAGTTCAATCAATTGCCCAACAATAATTTTTACACATCGTTTGCTATTTTTCTCGAGAGAAGCCATTAGTGAAACCTACGGCCCCCTGGTCTCTTTCTCATATTATTTGCCTTTGCGATCTATTTTATTTTCCCTTTTATTTTTGGAACTATTAAAGCCAAAAATACAAAAATACCTTGCTGCAATTTATTATTATTTATTTTATTTGGCATTCGATCTATCAATCTACTACAATTTATTCAAGTCTGTTTGTCAATTTCTGGCGTTGTTACCCAAAAGGGATTGACAACCCCTTTAATACGTCGGGTTGTGATATGTCTCCAACGTATCTATAATTTTTGATTGTTCCATGCTATTATATTATCTATTTTGGATTTTTAATGGGATTTAATATAACTTTTTGTAATATTTTGGGGACTAACCAACTAACCAAAGGTCTAGTGCAAATTGCTGTATTTCTGCCTATTTCAGTGTTTTGCAGAAAAGGAATATCAAACGGAATCCAAACGGAATGAAACTTTCGGAAGAGTTAATTTTGGAACAAACGCAATCCAGGAGACTTGGAGTGGAAGTCAAGGAAGAAACAAGGCGGCCACGAGGTAGGAGGGCACGCCTAGGGGGGCAGGCACGGCCCCACCCTCGTGGGCCCCTCGTGGCTCTGCTGACCTACTTCTTTCACCTATATATACTCATATACCCTGAAAACATCCGAGAGCACCACGAAACCCTATTTCCACCACCGCAAACTTCTGGACCCGTGAGATCCCATCTTGGGGCCTTTTCCGGCGCTCCGCTGGAGGGGGAATCGATCACGGAGGGCTTCTACATCAACACCATAGCCTCTCCGATGATGTGTGAGTAGTTTACCGCAGATCTTCGGGTCCATAGTTATTAGCTAGATGGCTTCTTCTCTCTCTTTGGATCTCCATACAAAGTTCTCCTCGATTCTCTTGGAGATCTATTCGATGTAATTCTTTTTGTGGTGTGTTTGTTGAGATCCGATGAATTGTGGGTTTATGATCAAGATTATCTATGAACAATATTTGATTCTTCTCTGAATTCTTTTATGCATGATTTAATATCTCTACAAGTCTCTTCGAATTATCAGTTTGGTCTGGCCTACTAGATTGATCTTTTTAGTGATGCCCTTTCCTAGTGACAGCAGGGGCAACAAGGCACGTATTGTATTGTTCCCATCAAGGATAAAAAGATGGGGTTTATATCATATAGCTTGAGTTTATCCCTCTACATCATGTCATCTTGCCTAATGCGTTACTCTGTTCTTATGAACTTAATACTCTAGATGCATGTTGGATAGCGGTCGACGTGTGGAGTAATAGTAGTAGATGCAGAATCGTTTCGGTCTAATTGACGCGGACGTGATGTCTATATACATGATCATGCCTAGATATTCTCATAACTATGCACTTTTCTATCAGTTGCTCAACAGTAATTTGTTCACCCACCATAGAATTTGCTATCTTGAGAGAAGCCACTAGTGAAACCTATGGCCCCCAGGTCTATTTTCCATTATATTATTTTCCTATCAACTTGCTATTTCTATCGTTGTTTATTTTGCAATCTTTATTTTCCAATATGTACAACAAAAATACCAAAAATATTTATCTTATTATCTCTATCAGATCTCACTTTCGTAAGTGACCGTGAAGGGATTGAAAACCCCTTTATCGTGTTGGTTGCGAGGTTCTTGTTTGTTTGTGCAGGTACTAGGGACTTGCGTGTTACCTCCTACTGGATTGATACCTTGGTTCTCAAAAACTGAGGGAAATACTTACGCTACTTTGCTACATAGCCCTTTCCTCTTCAAGGGAAAACTAACGCATGCTCAGGAGGTGGCAGGTTGCGAGTATTTGTTATTTGTGTGCAGGTGCCGTTTACGTATTATTGCTTGGTTCTCCTACTGGTTCGATAACCTTGGCTTCATCCTGAGGGAATTGTTGGGGAATGCAGTATTTCAAAAAAAATCCTACGATCACGCAAGATCTATCTAGGAGATGCATAGCAACGAGAGGGGAGAGTGTGTCTACGTACCCTCGTAGACCGAAAGCGGAAGCGTTGAATAATGCGGTTGATGTAGTCGAACGTCTTCGCAATCCAACCGATCAAGTACCAAACTCACGACACCTCCGCGATCTGCACATGTTTAGCTCAGTGACGTCCCTCGAACTCTAGATCCAGCTGAGGCCGAGGGAGAGTTTCGTCAGCACGACGGCGTGTTGACGGTGATGATGAAGTTACCGACGCAGGGCTTCGCCTAAGCACTACGACAATATGGCCGAGGATGAAATCTATGGAGGGGGGCACCGCACACGGCTAAGAAATCAACTTGTGTGTCTATGGGGTGCCCCCTCCTCTGTATATAAAGGAGGGGAGGAGGAGGAGGGCCGGCCTCAAGGGGAGCGCCCAAAGGGAAGATTCCTACTCCTGTAGGAGTAGGTTTCCCCCTTTCCTAGTCCAAGTAGGAGAAGAAGGAAGGAGAGGGAGAGGGAGAAGGAACAAGGGGGGCACCGCCCCCTCCTAGTCCAATTCGGACCAGCCCATGGGGGGCGCGCGGACACCCCTTGAGGCCCTTCTATCCTTTCCCGTATGGCCCATTAAGGCCCACTACTTCCCCTGGTGAATTTCCGTAGCTCTCCCGTACTCCGAAAAATACCTGAATCACTCGGAACCTTTCCGATGTCCGAATATAGCCTTCCAATATATCGATCTTTACGTCTTGACCATTTTGAGACTCCTCGTCACGTCCGTGATCTCATCCGGGACTCCGAACAACCTTCGATACATCAAATCACATAACTCATAATACAAATCGTCATCGAACGTTAAGCATGCGGACCTTACGGGTTCGAGAACTGTGTAGACATGACTGAGACACATCTCCGGTCAATAACCAATAGCAGAACCTGGATGCTCATATTGGCTCCTACATATTCTATGAAGATCTTTATCGGTCAAACCGCATAACAGCATACGTTGTTCCCTTTGTCAACAGTATGTTACTTGCCCGAGATTCGATCGTCGGTATCATCATACCTAGTTCAATTTCATCATCGACAAGTCTCTTTACTCGTTCCGTAATGCATCATCCCGCAACTAACTCATTAGTCACATTGCTTGCAAGGCTTATAGTGATGTGCATTACCGAGAGGGCCCAAAGATACCTCTCCGACAATCGGAGTGACAAATCCTAATCTTGATCTATGCCAACTCAACAAACACCATTGGAGACACCTGTAGAGCATCTTTATAATCACTTAGTTATGTTGTGACATTTGATAGCATGCTAAGTGTTCCTCCGGTATTCGGGAGTTGCATAATCTCATAGTCATAGGAACATGTATAAGTCATGAAGAAAGCAATAGCAATAAACTGAACGATCATAGTGCTAAGCTAACGGATGGGTCTAGTCCATCACATCATTCTCTAATGATGTGATCCCGTTCATCAAATGACAACACATGTCCATGGCCAGGAAACTTAACCATCTTTGATTAACGAGCTAGTGAAGTAGAGGCACACTAGGGACACTCTGTTTGTCTATGTATTCACACATGCACTAAGTTTCCTATTAATACAATTCTAGCATGAGTAATAAACATTTATCATGATATAACACTACTAGGGAAAACCTTATACACAGAAATTTAGCAGTAGCGCACGTTCATAAACCGCGCTACAAATACAATAGTAGAAGTAGCGCATGCGCATGAAAATGCGCTACCACTAATATTCCCATTGCTAAACCGATAGGCTACGCATAGCAGTAGCGGTCTTGAGGGAAGCGTGCTACCGCTAGGACATAAGTAGCAGCGCGTTTCGCGCGGAGAGCGCTACTGCTAATGGAAATAAAATGAAATGAAAAACAAATGGAAAAGTAAATGAAAAATAAAGAAATAGAAAAAGGAAAAAGGAAAAAATAAAATGTAGAGCAAAATAAATGAGAAAGCGAAAAAAGGAGAAAGGCGTAGCAATAGCGTTTGTTCATAAGAGGCGCTATAGCTAACGTAGCTGCAGCGCGTTTCCTAGACCTCTGCTGTAGAAACAGAAAAGGAAATAAGAAAGATGAAGGAAATTACATAGCTATAGCAGTAGCGCGTTTTGTGAAAATCGCTATAGCTAACTTAGCTATAGCGCGTTCGCGAAAACCGCTACCGCTAAGTTTGACTTAACCAAAAAACCGTTTCCCCCCGGCCACCACTTCTCCCCTAAATCACTCGACCCACCACGCCGCCGTCTGCCCGATTCACTGTCGCCCCACTTCGCCGCCGTCTCCTGCCGACGTCGACGCCCCCGGAGCCACCAGAGCCGCGCGCCATCGACGCCACCGGAGCCGCCCCCAACGCCACCGGAGCCGCAGTCGATGCCACCGGATCCTCCCTCACCACAACTGCCTCCCTTGCCGTCACCGGAGATGCCCATGCCTCCCTCGCCACCACTGCCTCTCGCGCCACCACCGGAGCCATCCTCTGTAAGCCCCCACCCTCCTCTCTCTCTCTAAATTAGTTAGGTTAATTTAGTTAGGAAAAGAATTTAGTTAGGTTAATTAGTTAGGTTAATTTGACAGAGATGCCCCTGCCTCCCCCGCCATAGGAAAAAATTGTATATGCTTAACCAGGGCAGTAGGGTTAGGGTTGTAGTGTTTAATTACAAATGTTAGGAAAGTAAGGTTTAACTAGATGTTAACTAGGGTGGTAGGATTTAGTTTATAGAAAAAAATCAATATAAAAATATAAATTTCTATTAGTGTTGCAAGTCTAGTAGGTTCTTAATTTTTAGTGAATTTTTATTAGGACAAAAATTTAGGACATAATTCGAGTTCTAGGTTCATAATTTTAGTTCTAGGGTTCATCCATCTATATTTGGTTTTCGAATTGAGTTTTGGAGAGCATGAGATTTGTGTAGATTTTCTTGAAGTGTCTAACACTAGGAGATGCAAATTTGAAGTGGTCATGATATATGAAAAATCCTCAATTGTGTTTACTCATTGATCATAATCAACATTGAAGTGGTTCGATTGTGCCCAAATGGCCTTTTGTTGTTTCCAGGGAATGAAGCCGAGTGGCCTATGTTTTGCCGGAATGTTGATTCATTTCCATTCCGGCAAAATTCAGGTTCTCGATTTGTCCACTTTTTAGCAAAGGTCATGCCGAAATTTTCCGTGAATTTTGGCATGACTTGTGCTACAAACTAGGACATATCGAGCGCCCGAGATTTGCCGCACTGGGAAGGAGTCAATGTTCCTGCAAAATAATAGGCCTTTTTATGTCATTATTCATTTTATTAGGTATAGAATTAATTGACTAGATTTAATCGTAGGAAACATGGCTAGCAACGATGAAGGACAGGGTTCTGGTGATTGCGACGATGTCTACCGGGCGCCAGACGAATTTTTGAGCCTTGCCGACGAGACTGAGACCTGCGCTAAGACTAAGACCGGCGCTGAGACTCAGACCGGCATCGAGACCGGCGCTGAGACTGAGACCGGCGCTGCCTCGGGGAGCGGAGCTGGTATAGAACCGAAAGCAAAGGGGCGACGGCGAAATAACAAGCTCAGGACTACTAGACTGGTGGTCACGGACGTGGACGACGGCAATTTTGAGTCAAACGCGCCCGAGGAAGCGCACGCGTGCTATGGCAATCAAATTGGCTGCATGATACGGACAACCACCACCATCATCGATGAGAAACTAAACAAGTTAGATAATATGAGGCCCGCCCTCCTAAAGAAGCTGCACCAGATATTCTTGTTCCCACGCCGGAATGAAAAGGATTATAAAGATCCAGATAAGGACCCAGCAATGAAGAAGATAAACAAACACACCATGAGCAAGTTTAGTGACGCGTTGGCCGCCTGGAAAGCAAGGGTGAAATATCGGATCTTCAATGAAAAGGAACCCTACTCCGAGATTGTAAAGGATAATCCGACAATCATGGCAGAGCACTTTGAAAAATTCAAGGCGGCTTGCGAGGCCGAAGATGCCAAAAAAAGTCAGAGTACATGACGGGGCTTCAACAGCAGAACATTGGGTGCCACCACCTCGGAAGCCATGGTTACGGCGGGAAGAGGTCCATATGGGCCAAGGAGGACGCGGAAGCCGCGAGTTTGGGCATCCCAGACCCCTTGGCCGAGTTCACTGTCCCGCAGGAGCGTGACGTCCTCGGGGCCCAGAACCTTTGGGACCCAGTGAAGAAGGTTTTCAAGAAGAACGCGATCACGAGGGAGTTCATTAGACTGCTAGTAATTTTAGTTTCTGATCAATTCGACTGCACGTTAGTCATGTTTGTGAATGATCCTTGTGCCTTTTGCAGAGAGAGCAGCACAGGATTGCGGCCGAAAGTGACTCGCCATCTGAGGCGTTGGCAAGGCCCAAGTGGGACACTCCATTCAACCGGACGTTGAACATATTGAAAGGACTCCCGTGGAGACTCGACCGTCATATGGACGCATGCACGGTGTTGGAGACAGCGCCACGTGGAAAAAGTACTACCGTGAGACCACGGAGGAGAGAAAGGAAAGACGGAGGTTAACTGAAGAAAACATCAACAAGAAGGTTGAGATTGCGGTTGAAAAGAGATCATCTGAGACAGTCGCAACAGCGGTAGCTGCCGCAAAATAGGTGCTTGTAGATATGTCTACTACCTTGGTTCCGACCGTTTTCAATTGGAGGAGGCAAAATCCAGAAAAAATGCAACGGACTTTCCCCTTGCTGACTTCCTCAGGAGCAGCTCAACTAGCATTGCACCAGCACCAGCACCTGCTCCCGCACCGGCTCCTACACCTGCTCCCGCACCTGCTCCGGCATTGGCTCCTGCACCTGCTCCCGCACCGGCTTCTGCACCTGCTCCAGCACTGGCTCTGGCACCGGACGTGCTCGACGGTGCTTCATCTTTGGCTGAGCTCGACGCCCTCACGGTATTTTTCACACCGCCCCCCTTCAATAAATGTATAATCTCCATTTTCGTTGCCTTTTAGATGTCTCACATCGCAGACTTTTCTTTGCAGGCCGACAAAACCAAGTGCACCATATTGTACACCATCGGCGACCAGAAGGTGGACGTGGGGAAGGCGACGGCAATGGAGCCGAAGGAACCATTGTTCCACAGCCGGCCGATCCCCCCAGAAGTTTTCAAGGTTTCCGTGACCAGTGTTAAACTAGGCCACGAGAATTTGGCTCCTCCGGTACTAGTGGGGGATGACGACAAGACCCCGCGGCGGCTTGGTGATTGTTGCAATGGGCGGGTCCTGTTGTGGCCAAAGAGTCTGCTTCATCTAGAGGCGGCCGGGAGCACACCCATGAGCACGCAGTTAGGTATGAACATCAACACCTCGCCTACTCCATTAGTCGCTGGTGACATCGCCATAGATGAGGATGAGAATGACGATGACACTCAACAGTATGTCAATACCTGCGCCTACTTAGGGTTTGAGACTCATGAGTCGGTGCCTGAATTGCAGCCTACGGAGTCTGAACGTATTATGGACAACCTTCCGGTAGTAAATAAGTCTAGGAAGAGACCAAGGAAAGGCAAAAAAGATGCTTCTGTGATCCAGCCGCCTCAGCAGCCTTGGGTTCAAGACCGTATAGATATCCCCGGTGCGGCAAAATGGCATATCCCCGGTCAACCAATCCTACCTGAAGCAGCGCTGCAAGCCAGATTCGGCGATTTAAGGAGACTTCATGACGATGTGCTGCGGATAGAGAAAGGCCTCATCGCCTCAAAAAATCCAGGATACCCACTCTACGTGGTTAACGTGCCGCGCGGATTGTCATACGTCGACACATTCCCAGCGGAGAAGTTCTTCCTTCGATTCGATTACATCTTTGACTTGTTTCACTTGAAGAAGCTGGATTTTGCGTTTGTCCTCCTTTATGCTGTGCACATGAACTACCTCAACGGGGTTGAGCAGATACCTTATATCTGTGTCGCTGACCCGTACTTCATGCATGAGGCCTTCTTGGGAGTCTGCGCAAAGCACTGGGAATACGCGAGGGAATACATCGTCAATTTCATGCTCGCCAATAAGGACAAGGAGGCGATTCTCGTGCCTTATCATCCCATGTAAGTCATCCATGCGGATATCCTTCCTTTGATTTCAATCATTCATTTGCACGGTGGAGGCTAATTAATTTGAGGTTTACTTATTTTGCGCAGCGGCGGGCGCGCCGTCCTCATCACCCTCTACCCCCGATACTCCCATGCTCTTTACTTGGACTCGTTGAAGAACATTAACAAAAAGGACTACACCCACATCAAGTCTGTTCTCGATAGTACTATGTTTTACTACGGCGCACGGGGTGGAGAGGTCAAGGACAAGAAGAAAAAGGACGACAGGCCCGCCTTCGGCCATAAGACCGAGTTCTGCTGCATCCAGCAACCGAGTGATTCTCTTAATGATGGATTCTATGTCCTACACCAGATGCTGGAGTACAGACGGGATCACCAGAACCTTCGCATGTCACCTACATCCGGTGAAGCCCATATTCTGCAGTGGGCAAAGAACTTAGGAGATATCAAGGATCATTGACTTCGAGCTGAGTTCTATCACATCCAGCGCGAACTTGCCCAAATCATCATGAAGGAGGTCGTCGAAAAAACAGGGATGTTCTACGAAGAAGGACAAATGTTGCGGGAAGACGTCTGAACACGCGTAGCCGCTCAGCGTCTCGACCTGAAGCCTTTCACTAAGCTCGGGGACTATCTCCCTCACTTGGATGGATGGCACGCCATGGAGTGATTGTCAATATATGACAATGTGTCTGTTTTGTCCATACTATCTGTATGACGAAACTTTGAATTATGCACGACGAAACTTTATTTGTGATGTAATTAAACCATCCTCCTCGACTAGCGAAGAACACTCTAGTTAGGGCATTTTGGGTACGATGAACTTTGTTATTTATGCTTATGATATGTTGCTTCTATTTTTGCCAACTCTGTCTCTTTCTGTTGCTCAACTATATATGTTGCATATCATCGACTCATGTGACGATGTAGGTGTATAGATCATCGATGGCGAAGAAGTGCTACGCCAGGAGTATACGATGAGTGGCCGGAATGTTAGGCCCAGGTGTACTGGTTTCCGGTTTCCGATCAACAGCCAGTAGTTAGTTTAGGTTCACGCAAAGTGATAACTCTTCTCGTGTATATCATTGTTTAGATGGATGACGATGTAGTTGCAAGTAATCGAGATTTGTATCGCTATTTTTGAGATGATGATGAGAGACCACTTTGTGTTGGATGATGATTATGATGATGACATGATTTTATGAGACTATTTGTATGTATATGCTATTATTACATTTGTATGTGTATCATATGCTAAAGATTATTGTATAAAGCCTATTCAAATACAAAACAAATATGCAGAAAAAACTACTAAAATTAGCAGTAGCGAGTGGAGAAAAGTTAGCAGCAGTGCCACAGTAGCAGTAGCGCATCCAGGCAAAGCACGCTAGAGCTATTAGCAGTAGCAAGCTTCCACGAAGCGCGCTGCTGCTAAACTTGTATAGCAGTAGCGCGGGTGTGCACGCGCTACTGCTACGGGTTAGCTGTAGCGCCGGTCCCCGCGCTACTGATATACCAAGAATGTGTGCTGCTGCTAGCCTTTTCCCTAGTAGTGTAAGGAAATATAAATAACAACTTTATTATTGCCTCTAGGGCATATTTCCTTCAGTCTCCCACTTGCACTAGAGTCAATAATCTAGTTCACATCGTCATTTGGTTTCACACCAATAGTTCACATTTTTTCTGTGATTAGTTCACATCTTCATGTGACTAATACCCAAAGGGTTTACTAGAGTAAATAATCTAGTTCACATCGCTATGTGATTAACACCCAAAGAGTGATCATTTTTTGCTTGTGAGAGAAGTAGTCTACGGGTCTGCAACATTCAGATCCCTATGTATTTTGCAAATTTCTATGTCTACAAAGCTCTGCATGGAGCTACTCTAGCTAATTGCTCCCACTTTCAATATGTATCTAGATCAAGACTTAGAGTCATATAGATCAGTGTAAAAAGCTTGCATCGACGTAACTCTTTATGACGAACTCTTTTATCACCTCCATAACCGAGAAATATTTCCTTAGTCCTCTAAGGATAATTTTGACCGCTGTCCAGTGATCTACTCCTAGATCGCTATTGTACTCCCTTGCCAAAATCATGCTAAGGTATACAATCGGTCTGGTACACGGCATAACATACTTTATAGAACCTATGACTGAGGCATAGGGAATGACTTTTCATTCTCTTTCTATTTTCTGTCGTGGCCGGGTTTTGAGTCTTTACTAAATTTCACACCTTACAACTCAGGCAAGAACTCCTTCTTTGACTGATCCACTTGGAACTCCTTCAAAACCTTATCAAGGTATGTACTCATCGAAAGTCTTGTCAAACGTCTTGATCTATCCTTATAGATCTTGATGCCCAATATGTAACTAGCTTTACAGGTGATTCTTTCTTTGAAAAACTCCTTTCAAATTCTCCTTTATGCTTTCCAGAAAATTCTACATCATTTTCCGATCAACAATATGTCATTCACATATACTTATCAGAAAGGCTGTTGTGCTCCCACTCACTTTGTTGTAAGTACAGGCTTCACCGCAGGTTTGTATAAGACTATAGGCTTTGATCAACTCATCAAAGTGTATATTCCAACTCCGAGCTGCTTGCACCAGTCCATAGATGGATTGCTGAAGCTTGCACACTTTGTTAACACCTTTAGGATTGACAAAACCTTCTGGTTGTGTCATATACAACTCTTTTTTTAATAAATCCATTAAGGAATGTAGTTTTGATATCCATTTGCCAGATTTCATAAAATACGGCAACTGCTAACATGATTCGGATAGACTTTTAAGCATCGATATGAGTGAGAAATTCTCATCGTAGTCAACACCTTGAACTTGTCAAAAACCTTTTGCGACAACTCGAGCTTTGTAGATAATAACACTACTATCAGCGTCCGTCTTCCTCTTGAAGATCCATTTATTCTCAATGGCTCACCAACCATTGGGAAAGTCAATCAAAGTCCATACTTTGTTCTTTATACATGGATCCCATCTCAGATTTCATGGCCTCAAGCTATTTTGCGGAATCTGGGCTCATCATCGCTTCCTCATAGTTCGTAGGTTCGTCATGGTCAAGTAACATGACCTCCAGAATAGGATTACCATACCACTCTGGTGCGGAACTTACTGTGGTTGACCTACGAGGTTCGGTAGTAACTTGATCCGAAGTTTCATGATCATCATCATTAAGTTCCTCACTAATTGGTGTAGGCATCACTATAACTGATTTCTGTGATGAATTACTTTCAATTCGGGAGAAGGTACAATTACCTCATCAAGTTCTACTTTCCTCCCACTCACTTCTTTCGAGATAAACCCCTTCTCTAGAAAGGATCCATTTTTAGCAACAAAGATCTTGCCTTCGGATCTGTGATAGAAGGTGTACCCAACAGTTTCTTTTGGGTATCCTATGAAGATGCACTTCTCCGATTTGGGTTTGAGCTTATTAGGCTGAAACTTTTTCACATAAGTGTCGCAAGCACAAACTTTAAGAAATGATAGCTTAGGTTTCTTGCTAAACCATAGTTCATACGGTCTCATCTCAAGGGATTTTTAGACGATGCCCTATTTAACGTGAATGCAGTTGTCTCTAATGCATAACCCCAAAACGATAGTGGTAAATCGGTAAGAGGCATCATAGATCGCACCATATCTAATAAAGTATGGTTATAACGTTCGGACACACCATTACGCTGTGGTGTTCCAGGTGGCGTGAGTTGCGAAACTATTCGACATTGTTTCAACTGAAGGCCAAACTCGTAATTCAAATATTTCGTCTCTGCGATCAGACTGTACAATCTTTATTTTCTTGTTACTATGATTCTCCACTTCACTCTAAAATTCTTTGAACTTTTCAAATGTTTCAGACTTGTGTTTCATTAAATAGGTATACTCATATCTGCTCAAATCATCTGTGAAGGTCATAAAATAACTATACCCACCGCGAGTCTCAACACTCATCGGACCGCATACATCGGTATGTATTATTTCCAATAATTCAGTGGCTCGCTCCATTGTTCCGGAGAACGGAGTCTTAGTCATCTTGCCCATGAGGCATGGTTCACAAGCATCAAATGATTCATAATAAAGTGATTCCAAAAGTCCATCCGTATGGAGTTCCTCATGCGCTTTACACAAATATGACCTAAACGGCAGTGCCACAAGTATGTTGCACTATGATTATCAACTTTACATCTTTTGGCATCAATATTATGAATATGTGTATCACTACGATCGAGATTCAATAAACCATTTGTATTAAGTGTATGACCATAGAAGGTTTTATTCATGTAAATAGAACAACAATTATTCTTTGACTTAAATGAATAACCGTATTGCAATAAACATGATCCAATCATATTCATGCTCAACGCAAACACCAAATAACATTTATTTTAGGTTCAACACTAATCCCGAAGGTAAAGGGAGTGTGCGATGGTGATCTTATCAACCTTGGAATCACTTCCAACACACATCGTCACCTCGCCCTCAACCAGTCTCTGTTCATTTTGTAACTCCTGTTTCAAGTTACTAATCATAACAACTGAACCAGTATCAAATACCGAGGGGCTACTATGAACACTAGTAAAGTACACATCGATAACATGTATACCATATATACTTTTGTTCACTTTGCCATCCTTCTTATCCGCCAAGTATTTGGGGTAGTTCCGCTTTCAGTGAACATTTCTTTTGCAGTAGAAGCACTCAGTTTCAGGCTTGGGTCTATCTTTGGGCTTCTTCATGGGAGTAGCAACTTGCTTGCCATTCTTCTTGAAGTTCCCTTTCTTTCCCTTGCCATTTTACTTGAAACTAGTGGTCTTTTCAACCATCAACACTTGATGCTTTTCTTGATTTCCACCTTTGCCGATTTCAGCATCGCGAAGAGCTCAGGAATCGTTTTCATCATCCCTTGCATATTATAGTTCATCACGAAGTTCTAGTAACTTGGTGATAGTGACTAGAGAACTCTATCAATCACTATCTTATCTGGAAGATTAACTCCCACTTGATTCAAGCGATTTTAGTACTCAAACATTCTAAGCACATGCTCACTGGTTGAGCTATTCTCCTCCATCTTGTAGGCAAAATACTTGTCAGAGGTCTCATACCTCTCGACTCGAGCGTGAGTCTGAAATACCAATTTCAGCTCTTGGAACATCTTATATGCTCCATGGCTTTCAAAACGTTTTTGAAGTCCCGGTTCTAAGCCGTAAAGTATGCCACACTAAACTATCAAGTAGTTATCATACCGAGCTTGCCAAACATTCATAACGTCTGCATCTGCTCCCGCAATAGGTCCGTCACCTAGCGGTGCATCAAGGACATAATTCTTCTGTGCAACAATGAGGATAATCCTCAGATCACGGAGCTAGTCCGCATCATTGCTACTAACATCTTTCAACTTATTTTTCTCTAGGAACATATCAAAAAATAAACGGGGAGCTATAATGCGAGCTATAGAACATAATTTGAAAATACTATCAGGACTAAGTTCATGATAAATTAAAGTTCAATTAATCATATTACTTAAGAACTCCCACTTAGATAGACATCCCTCTAGTCATCTAAATGATCATGTGATCCAAATCAACTAAACCATGTACGATCATCACGTGGTGTCTCAGCACGAAGAATTGTCGCAATGGTTCATACTCAGAGAGAACACTTATACCTTGAAATTTTAGTAAGGGATAATCTCATAATGCTACCGTCGTACTAAGCAAAATAAGATGCATAAAAGATAAAAATCACATGCAATCAAAATATGTGACATGATATGGCCATCATCATCTTGTGCCTTTAATCTCCATCTCCAAAGTACCGTCATGATCCCCATCGTCACCGGCATGACACCATGATCTCCATCATCTTGATCTCTATCAATGTGTCGTCACATGGTCGTCTCGCCAACTATTGCTCTTGCAACTATTGCTATCGCATAGCGATAAAGTAGAGCAATTATATATCGCTTCCATCTTATGCAATAAAGAGACAACCATAAGGCTCCTGCCAGTTGCTAATAACTTTAATAAAACATGATCATCTCATACAACAATTTATATCTCATCATGTCTTCACCATATCACATCACAACATGCCCTGCAAAAACAAGTTAGACGTCCTCTACTTTGTTGTTGCAAGTTTTACGTGGCTGCTACGGGCTTAGCAAGAACCGTTCTTACCTACGCATCAAAACCACAATGATTTTTCATCAAGTGTGTTGTTTTAACCTTCAACAAGGACCGGGCGTAGTCACACTCGATTCAACTAAAGCTGGAGAAACAGGCACACACTAGCCACCTGTGTGCGAAGCATGTCGGTAGAACCAGACTCATGAACGCGGTCATGTAATGTCGGTCTGGGCTGCTTCATCCAACAATACCGCTGAATAAAAGTATGACATGCTGGTAAGTAGTATGACTATTATCGCCCACAACTCCTTGTGTTCTACTCATGCATATAACATCTACGCATACACCTGGCTCAGATGCCACTGTTGGGGAACACAGTATTTCAAAAAAATTCCTCCGATCATGCAAGATCTATCTAGGAGATGCATAGCAATTTGAGGGGAGTGTGTCTACGTACCCTCATAGACCAAAAGCGAAATCATTGAGTAACGCGGTTGATGTAGTCGAATGTCTTCGTGATCCAACCGATCAAGTACCGAACGCAGACACCTTCGCGATCTGCACACATTCAGCTCAATGACGTTCCTCAAACTCTAGATGCAGCTGAGGCCGAGGGAGAGTTTCGTCAGCACGACGGCGTGTTGACGGTGATGATGAAGTTACCGACACAGGGCTTCGCCTAAGCACTACGACAATATGCCCGAGGTGGAAACTTGTGGAGGGGGGCACCGCACACGGCTAAGAAATCAACTTGTGTGTCTATGGGGTGCCCCCTCCCCCATATATAAAGGAGGGGAGGAGGAGTAGGAGGGCCGGCCTCAAGGGGCGCGCCCAAAGGGAGGATTCCTACTCCTGGTAGAAGTAGGTTTCCCCCTTTCCTAGTCCAAGTAGGAGAAGCAGGAAGGAGAGGGAGAGGGAGAAGGAAAGAAGGGAGCGCCACCCCCTCCTAGTCCAATTTGTACCAGCCCATGGGGGGGGCGCGGCCACCCCTTGAGGCCCTTCTATCCTTTCCCGTATGGCCCATTAAGGCCCACTACTTCCCCCGGCGAATTACCGTAACTCTCCAGTACTCCGAAAAATACCCGAATCACTCGGAACCTTTCCAATGTCCGAATATAGCCTTCCAATATATCGATCTTTATGTCTCGACCATTTCGAGACTCCTCGTCATGTCCGTGATCTTATCCAGTACTCTGAACAACCTTTGGTACATCAAATCACATAACTCATAATACAAATCGTCATTGAATGTTAAGCTTGCGGACCCTGCGGGTTCGAGAACTATGTAGACATGACCGAGACACATCTCCAGTCAATAACCAATAGCGGAACCTGGATTCTCATATTGGCTCCTACATATTCTACGAAGATCTTTATCGGTCAAACCGCATAACAACATACGTTGTTCCCTTTGTCATTGGTATGTTACTTGCCCGAGATTCAATCGTCGGTATCATCATACCTAGTTCAATCTTGTCATCGACAAGTCTCTTTACTCATTCCGTAATGCATCATCCCACAACTAACTCATTAGTCACATTGCTTGCAAGGATTATAGTGATGTGCATTACCGAGTGGGCCTAGAGATACCTTCCCAACAATCGGAGTGACAAATCCCAATCTTGATCTATGCCAACTCAACAAACACCATCGGAGGCACCTGTAGAGCATCTTTATAATCACCCAGTTATGTTGTGACGTTTGATAGAACACTAAGTGTTCCTGCGGTATTCGGGAGTTGCATAATCTCATAGTCATAGGAACATGTATATGTCATGAAGAAAGCAATAGCAATAAACTAAACGATCATAGTGCTAAGCTAACGGATGCATCTAGTCCATCACATCATTCTCTAATGATGTGATCCCGTTCATCAAATGACAACACATGTCCATGGCTAGGAAACTTAACCATCTTTGATTAAGGAGCTAGTCAAGTAGAGGCATACTAGGGACACTTTGTTTGTCTATGTATTCACACATGTACTAAGTTTCCGGTTAATACAATTCTAGCATGAATAATAAACATTTGTCATGATACAAGGAAATATAAATAACAACTTTATTATTGCCTCTAAGGCATATTTCCTTCAGAAATACCTACCGTCTCTATGCTGCATCATCCCCTTCCTCTTTGGGGAAATACCAACGTAGCTTCAAGCTGCATCATGTACCAGATGAAAGGACATGCGGTGCCCCCATGTGTGGTTTTGGTAATTGATGACATTCTCTATGGACTAATGGTTGCATTGAGTTATATTTTAAGGATTTGTCCATAGGCATTTCTTGAAGTCGATGTGTTGGTTTCAAGGAGTTTATGAGTTGAGTAGGGTGCCATTAAGGAATTATCTAAAGATTGGTCATGTGAGTGTTGAGCTTATTGCAAGCATGTCTTTAAGAAGAATATTGTGTGATCATTCATGTTTATCTTCAAGACATCATCCAAATGAAGAGAGTTGGAAAGATTCAAGGTTGATCAAAGATTAAGTCAAAAGTGAATCAAGTTGATCAACTCACAAAGCATAGAAGATGTACTGAGAGGGATCAAGTGATCCCATGGTATGGTATGCATTGTCCATTACGGTTTGTGTACTAACCCATGGTCTATGTGAGTGTTCTATGTAGGTTGAGGTATGTGTCCATGGGCTTGCGTCAAGAGGAAGACATCATACAACCCATGGAGGGGATGACATCAAGTGGTGATCGTCATCAAGATTTCCATGTGCAAGTTCAAGTGGAGCATCACGAAGAGATCAAGTGGTTCAATCTTGCCGTCCATAGTGGTGACAATAGACTTGTGAAGATGTGCGGAAGAGTGGCTCACCCATAGTGGAGTATGGGGATCAATCAACTAGTCTTCATCGAGCCAACGCAATCAAGAAAGGTGGTCCAACTTGAGGGAGTCAAGATTGTCATCATCTAGATCAAGTGGACCATGTGCAAGGCAAAGGTTTGCCCTTGATAGGTTTTCTATTTTACCGGTCTCATGGTGGTAGTTGGGAGACTGGGTTATTGGATCGATTTCCGTACTATCAAGGGGGCTCTCATGCATAGCTTGATCGTATCATTCATAGAGAGCTCAAATAATTGCATCCATGCATAGCTTGATAGGTTTTATCCTTGTGAGTTTTGGAGCTTATGGTCATCTTCTTGACAAGCTCGAGTTCTTTGAAAACGGAGTTCACATGCTTCTTCTATTGCATTTTCGGTGTTGGAGGTTTTACCAGTCTTTTTCGAGGAAGGGTTATCACCATTTTCTTATGGGACTTCTCTAATTTCCTTATTATTGTTATTTCTATCAATATTGTGTTATCCCTTGTCGCTAGCTTTCCAACAAACTTGGTTTCGTTGAATTCGGAGTCTGTTTGCAGAAGTTCTGTCAGTTTTAGTGTCCTTAAAAAGGCTGCAGCTGTACTACCGCTCATGGGAGCGATACTGCCGCTTGGAGGGGATGTAATTTTTTACGACCGCTCTTGGGAGCAGTACTACTGCTTGAGGCGCTACTACCGCGGCTACTTCCGTGGCTACTTCCGCTCCGGACTAAAAAATTGTCTTAAGTCGATCGGTGGTAGGCACGGATGTATTTTTTAGTACCACTCGCAAGCAGTAGTACCGGTACCCTTAGCGGTAGTACCGCTACCCCTAGCGGTAGAACCGTAAGGACGAGCGGTAGTACCACTCTATGCGGGCTGTGAGCATAACGGTTGGATTTTTCCCCACCTATAAAAGGGGGTCTTCTTCCCCAATGAACCTTATCCTTTGAGCTCGTGTTCTTCACCAATTGTTGACCTTCTTCGAGCTTTCTTTCTCTCAATCCCTCCATGGATTCTTGCTAGTTTTGGGGGGGAGAGAGGAGATCTAGATCCACATTTCCACCAATCACTTTCTCCTCTATGTGAGGGGAACCCCTTGGATCTAGATCTTGGAGTTCTTGGTGTTCTTCTTGTTCTTCCTCTAATTTTCCTCCCTCGCATTAGTTGCTTTGGTGGGATTTGGGAGAGAAGGACTTGGGCACTCCGTGTGCCCTTGCCATTGCATTTGGTGCATCAGTTTGAGTTCTCCATGGTGATATGTGGAAGTTACAAGTTGAGAAGCTTATTACTCTTGGGTGCTTGGTACCCCTGAGCTTGTTCCTCATGGGTGCTTGGGCGCCCTAGACGGTTGGTGGTGTTTGGAGCTCAATCATTGTGGTGTAAAGCTCCGAGCAACCGTCGGGGTCTCCAATTAGGTTGTGGAGATCACCCCGAGCAATTTGACGGGTTCCAGTGATCGCCCGTAGGTTTCCAAACTGTACGGGTTCGGTGACCTCCCCCAAGGGTTGCCATTTGTACGGGTTCGGTGATCGTCCTCAAGGGTCCCTTAGTGGAATCACGGCATCTTGCATTGTGCGAGGGCGTGAGGAGATTACGGTGTCCCTAATGGCTTCTCGGGGAGCATTGTGCCTCCACACCGCTCCAAACGGAGATTAGCATCCGCAAGGGTGTGAACTTCGGGATACATCATCGTCTCTGTGTGCCTCGGTTATCTCTTACCCGAGCCCTTTACTTATGCACTTTACTTTGTGATATCCATATTGTTTCTTGTCATATATCTTGCTATCACCTAGTAGTTTTTCTTGCTTAGCATAAGTTGTTGGTGCACATAGGTGAGCCTAGTTCTTGTAGTTTTTGTGCTTTACAAACTAACCGCTAGGTTTATTCCCGCATTTTTTCAAGCCTAAATCGTAATTATTTTAAAGTGCCTATTCACCCCCCCCCTCTAGGATACATCCACGATCTTTCAATTGGTATCAGAGCCTCGTCTCTCTTTATTAGGCTTAACCTCCTAGAGAGTAAATATGTCGACTAGGGGATTGGGATTCGCTTACACTCTTAGTTTCGATGGCACAAATGTTGATATTTGGGTAATTCGCATGCTTAAACTCTTTAGGGTCATGGACCCAAATTTAGAGCGAATTGTAGATATGGGTTTTTCTCCTCCAAAAGATCTCCAAAGATTATCTTTAGAGGATGAGAAAAACTCTTATCTCAATACTCAAGCTTCTAATGTGCTTTTCGATGCTTTGAGCAATGTAGTTATATTTCAACTCATGCTGATCTGGGATGCTCATGAGTTGTGGATAAAGCTTCAAGATAAATATGGTGTGTCCAAGATTTGTGGGGATGATTGTTCTCCCTCCACCTCCGGTCGTGTTGCCTTCTGAACTTCTTCTACTTCACCTACATGTGGATTGCCACAAGGTAATGCTATGGTGAGTAGTGTTGGACTTTAACACTATCTTATTGCAATGCTCCATCATTGGACTTTAACACTTCATGCACCTTACATGTTTCACATGCTTTTGTTAATAGTCCATGCATATCATGTAGAAATTGCTTGACTAACTCTCATGATGATATGCTTGCTATATCTTGTTGCCATGATAAAAATGCATGTATTTCCTCGAGTTGTTGTGCTAACAATATAGAGGGAACACAACACCTCATGGAACAAGATGTGGTCTTGAATGGTGCTTCAACGGATCCCACATCATCATCTATTGGATTTTGCCTTATGGCTAAGGCTTTAAAGGTATCTCCCACTTTGAATCCCAATATATCTTGTGATGATATTGATGATGGTAAGAATTTTGATGATGTTGATAATGATGAAGAGAATGATAATGTTGCCTCCTTAAAAATTAAGGGGGAAATGGTTTTTAAAGCTCTTCATAAAAATAAAGTTGCTCATTCCAACTTCATGGAAATCATGTCCATTGCCATTAAGGGCAAGAAATATATTGAGGAGTTGGAATCTCATCTCGAGGAGCATGATGTCACCATTGAGAAAATGGAAGGTCATGAGCATGATTACGCTAATGAGATTGCAGACCTCTCTCAAGATCTTGAACTCAAACAAACCACCAAAGAATCTCTAGAGGAGACTTTTGCTCTAGAGTTATCTAGAGTGAAGGAATCACATGATAGAGCTCTTGAGTTGGCCAATGATTTTGAAACTAAAAACGAGAAGCTTGAAGTTGCGCATGCTAAACTCCTTGAGGACTTTGGGCACCTCGAAAATGGCTCAAGGGTCATTAAGAGTGAGCTCATCAAACTCACCGAGTCTCATGATCAACTTAAAGCTTCATATTCAAAAGAGCTTGCCAAGTTGTCTTCTCCTCTTTTTGTTAATGATGATGCTTGTGCTACTAACTCTACATCTTATGAAGCATCCATTTTGAAGGAGAATGTTGATGTAAGGGCTCAACTTCAGTTGTTATCTAGCAATTATAGGTAATTGGAAGAAATTCATGTAAAGCTCACAAGCTTTCATGATGATCTTCTAGTATCCCATAATGTGTTAAAGATAGCTCATGAGGCTATGATTATCAAGGTAACATCTAGTGAGTTTCATGTGGATACTAGCACTAATTCAAGTGAAAATGATATCTTGCCATGTGCTAGTCCTTGTAATTCATCTATGCATAACATTGGCACATCTTGTGATGAATTGCTTTCCTTGCCTTGTTGCTCTAACGATGAATCTTATACTTCCTCTAGCACTTGTGTTGATACTAACCATGTAGAGGAAATCAAAGAGCTCAAGGACCAAGTCACTACTTTGAAGAAAGACTTGGAAAAGTGTCATGAAGGGAAGTCCACACTCAACAATATCTTTAGTGTGCAAAAATCCCCCAATGACAAAGGTGGACTTGGATTCAACTCCAATAAGAAGAAGAAGTCCAAGAGAAACAAGAAGAAGGGCCAAGAACAACTCAAGAATTCGGCCAAGATTATTTGCTTCAAGTGCAAAACTGAAGAGTGATACGTCTCCAACGTATCTATAATTTTTGATTGTTCCATGCTATATTATATTCTGTTTTGGACATTATTGGGCTTTATTATACACTTTTATATTATTTTTGGGACTAACCTATTAACCGGAGGCCCAGCCCAGAATTGCTGTTTTTTTGCCTATTTTAGGGATTCGCAGAAAAAGGATATCAAACGGAGTCCAAACAGAATGAAACCTTCGGGAACGTAATTTTCGGAACGAACATGATCCAGAGGACTTGGACCCCACGTCAAGACATCAACCAGGAGGCCACAAGGTAGGGGGCACGCCTACCCCCCCAGGCATGCCCTCCACCCTCGTGGGTCCCCCTGTTGCTCCACCGACGTACTCCTTCCTCCTATATATACCTACGTACCCCCAAACTACCACATACGGAGCCAAAACCCTAATTCCACCGCCGTAACTTTCTGTATCCACGAGATCCCATCTTAGGCCTGTTTCGGAGCTCCACCGGAGGGGGTATCGATCACGGAGGGCTTCTACATCGACACCATAGCCTCTCCGATGAAGTGTGAGTAGTTTACTTCAGACCTACGGGTCCATAGTTATTAGCTAGATGGCTTCTTCTCTCTTTTTGGATCTCAATACAAAGTTCTCCCCCTCTCTTGTGGAGATCTATTCGATATAATCTTCTTTTGTGGTGTGTTTGTTGAGACCGATGAATTGTGGGTTTATGATCAAGTTTATCTATGAACAATATTTGAATCTTCTCTGAATTCTTTTATGTATGATTGGTTATCTTTGCAAGTCTCTTCGAATTATCAGTTTGGTTTGGCCTACTAGATTGATCTTTCTTGCAATGGAGAAGTGCTTAGCTTTGGGTTCAATCTTGCGGTGTCCTTTCCCAGTGACAGTAGGGCAGCAAGGCACGTATTGTATTGTTGCCATCGAGGATAACAAGATGGGTTTATATCATATTGCATGAGTTTATCCCTCTACATCATGTCATCTTGCTTAAAGCGTTACTCTGTTCTCTTGAACTTAATACTCTAGATGCATGATGGATAGCGGTCGATGTGTGGAGTAATAGTAGTAGATGCAAGAAGGAGTCGGTCCTACTTGTCTCCGACGTGATGCCTATATACATGATCATACCTAGATATTCTCATAATTATGCTCAATTTTGTCAATTGCTCAATAGTAATTTGTTTACCCACCGTGAATACTTATGCTCTCAAGAGAAGCCACTAGTGAAACCTATGCCCCCCGGGTCTATCTTCCATCATATTAATCTTCCATTACTTAGTATTTTTATTGCCCTTTTATTTTACTTTGCATCTTTTATTTCTTTTTATCATAAAAATACCAAAAATATTATCTTATCATATCTATCAGATCTCACTCTCGTAAGTGACCGTGTAGGGATTGACAACCCCTTATCGCGTTGGTTGCGAGGATTTATTTGTTTGTGTAGGTGCGAGGGACTCGTGCGTGGCCTCCTACTGGATTGATACCTTGGTTCTCAAAAACTGAGGGAAATACTTACGCTACTTTGCTGCATCACCCTTTCCTCTTCAAGGGAAAACCAACGCAAGTGCTCAATAGGTAGCAAGAAGGATTTCTGGCTCCGTTGCCGGGGAGGTCTACGCAAAAGTCAACATACCAAGTACCCATCACAAACCCTTATCTCCCGCATTACATTGTTTGCCATTTTCCTCTCGTTTTCCTCTCCCCCACTTCACCCTTGCCGTTTTATTCGCCCTCTCTCTCTCCGTCCTCCCTCTCTTTCTCCATTCGCCTTTTTTGCCCGTTTCTTGTTTTCTTGTATGTCGGATTGCTTGCTTGTCACGATGGCTTTACCTAGATTTGGTGATTTTCACCTTAAAAGGTTTGAAGAGATTGAAAGCAACGTCAGGAGTTTTATGCTTTTACAATTTGAGCATAATAGTTTCTTTAGAAATGAGCTTAAAGAACAAAAGAGTTTTATGGGTTATATGAATAAAGAGCTCGATGATATGTCTAAAGAATTTGATGGTTTGAAATCTCGGATTGCTTATCTTGAGAAGTCAATAGCTAAAGTTTCGGATAAGCAAGCCATCTTAGTTAATAAGATGGCCGCTAAGCCAGAATTTTTTTTGGAAGATAAAGATGAAGATCTAAAAGTTATAGATGTGTCCCCTATTAAATCTTTGTTTTGCAATATGAATCTTGATAATGATGGGACTGAATATGATCCACCTTTACCTAGACGGCATTCAAAAAATTCGGGGTCTTTAGATCTTGATGCTAAAATTGTTAAAAGTGGGATTGAAGAAGTCAAAACTTTAAATATTAATGAACCCACTGAGGGAGTCCTGGATTAGGGGGTGTTCGGGTAGCCGGACTATACCTTCAGCCGGACTCCTGGACTATGAAGATACAAGATTGAAGACTTCGTCCCGTGTCCGGATGGGACTTTCCTTGGTGTCGAAGGCAAGCTTGGCGATGCGGATATTCAAGATCTCCTACCATTGTAACCGACTTTATGTAACCCTAACCCTATCCGGTGTCTATATAAACCGGAGGGTTGTAGTCCGTAGGCAATCAACTCCATACACAACAATCATACCATAGGCTAGCTTCTAGGGTTTAGCCTCCTTGATCTCGTGGTAGATCTACTCTTGTACTACCCATATCATCAATATTAATCAAGCAGGAGTAGGGTATTACCTCCATCGAGAGGGCCCGAACCTGGGTAAAACAAAGTGTTCCCTGCCTCCTATTACCATCCGGCCTACACGCACAGTTCGGGACCCCCTACCCGAGATCCGCCGGTTTTGACACCGACATTGGTGCTTTCATTGAGAGTTCCTCTGTGTCGTCGCCCTTAGGCCCGATGGCTCCTTTGATCATCAACAACGATATGATCCAGGGTGAGACTTTTCTCCCCGTACAGATCTTCGTCATTGGCGGCTTCGCTCTGCGGGCCAATTCGCTCAGCCACCTGGAGCAGATTGAAAGCTACGCCCCTGGCCATCAGGTCAGGTTTGGAAGTTTAAACTACACGGCCGACATCCGCGGAGACTTGATCTTCGACGGGTTCGAGCCACGGCCAAGTGCGCCGCACTGTCTCAATAGGCATGATATAGCTCTGCCGCCGAACAGCGCCTTGGAGGCTGCATACGCATCGGTTCCGACCCCTAACTCGGAGCCTATTGCGCCAATCGAGGATGAACGGTTGGACGTCACCTCAGGGGCTGTGATCCCGAAAGCGATCGAGCCGAACGCTAGCCTTGCACTTTGCACTACCTGTGACTCTGAGGATCCGGACTCCGAACCCCCCACGCACCTGCCAATCGAATCCGATTGGGCGCCGATAATGGAGTTCACCGCCGCAGACATCTTTCAGCACTCGCCTTGTGGCGATATCCTGAACTCCCTCAAGACTCTCTCCATATCAGGAGAGCCCCGGCCGAACTACGGTCAGCGAGGATGGGATACGGACGATGAAGAAATTCAAAGCCCACCCACCACCCACTTGGTAGCCACTGTCGACAATTTAAACGACGTGCTCAACTTCGACTTCGGAGACATCGACAGCATGGATGACGATGCAGGAGATACCGACGAACCAACACCCATAGAGAATTGGACAGCCACCTCATCTCACGATGTGTACATGGTGGATACCCCTAAAGGAAAGGACAACGAGGAAAAAGGGGATGGGACGGGAGATCGACCCCCCGAAAAGCAATCAAAGCATCGGCGTAAACGCCGACCCAAGCCCCGCCTCGACAAAAACCCAGCCATAGAGCAGGACGAGCCGGTAGAAGACGAGCAGGCCTTAGAGCAACCGTCCGAACAGGGCAACACGGATAGAGAAACCGAACATCCCTCCTCCGGCGAAAACGGCATTCTGGACGACCTCACGCCAAATAAACCTCTGGAGCAGAAGAATCTCCACGAGAGGCTCGTTGCAACTGTACGCAGCCTAAAAAAGCAGAAGCGGAAGCTAAAAATAGCGGAAGATGCACTCCGGATTAGATGGAGCAAAGTAATCAATACCACAGATAAGTACGGCGACAGTCGCCGCACTAAAAGCTATCCGAAAAGAAAGCTACTACCTGAATTTGACGAAGAGGCCCTAGAGCCCTCGCATTCAAAAAATGAAAGAGCCACACGGTCGGATAGATGACCCCATAAAGCGGCAAGCGGCACCGCACCTAAATCGGCATGCGACCCACTTAAGGATTCGCATCACGGCCCAGTCAGGTCCATTTATGGGCCAAGAAAGCAAGCTCTCGTAAGCAACGCTATGAAGCCATCATCAGAATCCGGCACACCCAAATACAGGGGCGCCGTACACCCCCTATGTTTCACCGATGAGGTTCTGGACTATGAATTCCCAGAGGGATTCAAACCCATAAACATAGAGGCATGTGATGGAACAATAGACCCTGGAGTTTGGATCGAGGATTATATCCTCCACATACACATGGCTAGAGGAGATGATCTCCACGCCATAAAATATCTATCCCTTAAGCTTAAAGGGCCAGCCCGGCATTGGCTTAAAAGCCTTCCCGGAAACACAATTGGAAGCTGGGAAGAGCTCGAGGATGCTATCCGAGCAAACTTTCAAGGGACCTATGTCCGCCCTCCGGATGCAGACAATCTTAGTCACATAACTCAACAACCCGGAGAATCAGCTCGGCAGTTCTGGAATAGATTCCTCACTAAAAAGAATCAGATAGTCGACTGTCCGGACGCCGAAGCCTTAGCAGCTTTCAGGCATAACGTCCAAGACGAATGGCTCGCCAGACACCTCGGCCAAGAAAAGCCAAGAACAATGGCCGCACTAACAAGCCTCATGACCCGCTTTTGTGCAGGGGAGGATAGCTGGTTGGCAAGGTGCAGCCCCAGCGACCCAAGTACACCCAAGACTAGGGATGGAAATGGAAAACCGCGACGCAACAAGGACCGTCGCTGGACTAAGGACAAAAGTCCAAAGAGCACGGCAGTCAATGCCGGATTCAAAGGCTCATGACAAAAACAGGAAAAATCGCCCCCCAGGATAACAGGGACGATCCATCCAACCTAAATAAAATCCTGGATAGGATATGTCAGATACACAGTACTCCCGGGAAGCCTGCTAACCATACCCACAGAGACTGTTGGGTTTTCAAACAATCCGGCAGACTAAATGCCGAACACAAGGGGCTCGACACACCAAGTGAAGACGAGGACGAACCCCAAAAGCAGAGCACCAGGAAACAAAAGTGCTTCCCACAAGAAGTAAAAACAGTGAACTTACTTCACATAACAAAACGTGCGGCGCCCGTAAAGGTACGCACCACACGGCCCATCCACAAAGGGTCCCGCCACTGGTTGTCAAAACCGACCATCTTCGATCGGTTGGATTATTCTAGGAATATCAAGAATGTAGGCTGGACTGCCTTGATACTCGATCCAATAATTGGCGGACTCCAGTTTTCAAATGTCCTTTTGGACGGCGGCAGTGGACTAAACCTGATATATCAGGATACAAATCCAGCACATGGGGATAAACCCAGCAAGAATCCGCCGCACCAAAACCTCCTTTCAAGGGGTAATACCTGGTCCGGACACCCATCGTATGGGTTTTCTCCGGCTCGAAGTCATATTCGGCTCGGCCGATAACCTCCACCGCGAAAAGCTGACCTTTCATATCGTCCCGTTCTCAAGTCGCTATCAAGCACTACTGGGACGCAAAGCTTTCGCTCGCTTTAACGCAATACCGCATTATGCATCTCTTACGCTTAAGATGCCCGGTCCACGAGGCATCATCTCTTTGAAGGGGAAGCACTAAAGTGCGCCTCCCCAAGCGGAGGACTGTGCGGCCGCTTTGACAGCCCCACAGCAAAACGGCCTCACCGGCCAGAAAACTTTGAAATAGGTCATTAAAGACCACGAACGCGGATAGACGAGTTCGGTGCAAAATCATCATTGATGCAGGCCTAGAAGCCATATACCCCCGCACTAGGGGCTCCACTCATATACAATAAGAGACAATAAAGCTCAATATATCTTACTTTATACTTTTTTTATTTTAAACTTTTTTCGGCACGACCCATTTTCAACTCAGTTCATCTCTTTTACAGATGAACGTCGTGCGGCGCCCGTCCAGGATACGGCACAACGGAGACACAGGCGCAGACGTGCAGTAGGGACCCGTCCTAAAGGATTCTTTTTAGATTAAGACCCTGTGTAAACCTTTTTTACTGTCTCCTGTTGCTACACATCCCCTGGTTTTTTCTTTCTGATATAACCAAGGAGGAGGCTGGCGTCTTGGCATGTGGCCACGTCAGAATTTTTGCACGTACCTGGACACTAGGGGCTTTTTTAATAAAGAGTGTCGTTTCGCCCGCACTCATAAAGACCGAACACCTTAGGGAGTGTTCTGCGTCGCGGGTTTTGGCATTATATGCATCAGCTCCGAATCATGTCTTTGGTCAAATGTTGGGTTGCCCGGCTCCTGAGTTCGGCTACCTTACGTTCCGCTCTATCAGCTAAGGTAGCACCAGGAGAACTACTGCGATTGTGCCCCGGTTCGGCCGGGCGAGCACCTCAGTAGAGAAAGCCGAAAACTGACTGTCATGATGTAGCGTGAGACTGGTCAGCCACTCGATGACCTATCGGAACCTATCGGATTCCTCCGCTTTAACGAAGGGCCGCTTCCCGGTCAGGCACACACGCGCCCCGAATTCGGACGAGCGCAGTTGCCACCAAGGAGCTACCTAAAGAGTCTCATTGTCAAACACCTATGGCTAAGTGAAAGTGTTAAAGCATTATAGTCCGGTTGCCTGGCCCGCTGCGCTATCACCTCCTTTGTAGGACCAAGACATTGGGTTAAGTGTGAAAATACGTCTTCTACGAGCACCCCCGCACTATGTGTGTGGGGGCTGAAGCCAACGACTGCCATCTTTCAGATTCTATATATATATACATATATCTTAAAACGGCCGCATAGGAGGTGTTCCCAATACTTGGAGGCACAAGTATAAAAAAGGCCACTACAGTTTATCAAAATATTACTTTATAATTACATATTCTATCATAACATAGCATCTTTCGAGCACTACGCCTCTATTATACGAGCGCCTTCAAGAACTTCCTGAAAATAGTGCTCGGAGGATACTCGGCTTTTGTCCGAATCTCGGGACGCAACAATGGTGGTCTCCATCTCTGCCCAGTATGTCTTAACACGGGCAAGAGCCATCCTAGCGCCCTCTATGCATGCTGACCTCTTCATTGCATTTATAGGCGGCACCGCGTGAAGGAATTGCTGCACCAAGCTGAAGTAACTCTTTGGCTCCGATCTCCCCGGCCACAGGTGACCCATGACGTACTTCATGGCGAGTCCAGACAACCTATTCAGTTCGGCCCATTGAGCCAAACGATCATCCACTGCCAGTGGACGCTCTGGATTGTGAAACTGCGACCAGAAAAGCTTTTCCACTTCGCGATCTTTCTGATCTCGAAAGTGTTCGGTCGCATCAGCAGCACTCGCTGCCAAATCTAGATAGGTATCCTCCACACTCCACATCCGGTCCAACGGAGAAAACTTCGGATCACAAAACTTCCTCCGCAACATAAAGGGCTTTCCAGCCGCAATCTGTTCGGCCTGACGCAGCTCCTCCCTTGCAGCTCTCATCGCAGAGCGAGCATCCTTGGCATCGGCAACGGCCTTCTCTAAGTCCGTCTGTCTCACCCGGTCTTCTTTCTCAAGAAGTTTGCAACGGTCTGCAACGCTCCTCAACTTCTCGGCCATCTCGGCCATTTCTTCTTTGCTTCAGCAGTGAGCAGCCTGTTCGGCTTTTATCTCTTCAAGGGCCTTCTCGGCAGCCGCATCGCTTTTTCTAGCTTGCTCCTTAGCTCGGGCAAGTTCTGCCCTAAGATTCTCCACGGCGGTCGTACCATCTGCGTCAAGCATACACATTGTAAGACACTGACATGAAGCTCCTCTTACATGATGCCGCCCGAAGAATTACATACCTTGAGCCTCATCAAGCCGCTTGTTGACAAGCGCGATGTCGGCGACTGACACGTCCAGTTGCCGCTTTAGTTCGGCCACATCATCAGTTTGGCTTGATTCCGAACACCTCGCCACCTACATTCAAAGGCGACATCTTAGACCTGGGATTATGATCCTCTGCGTGCCGTCATTTCTTGACAACGCGCAGAGTCTCAGGGGCTACTATCTATACAGGGCGCATCTTACTTATGCGCAACTGACAAAAGTGTACATTATGTAACGTACCTCAAAACCCGTCAGTAAACTTTTGACGGCCTCATGCAATCCGCTTTCTGCACAGTGCCCATCAATGCACAGTGCTCCTCTGAGATAGAATCTCGCCCCAGCAGAATCTTCAGCTCCTCCGGCCGAGCACCAGACGGTGCCGGACTTGTCCTATGGCCTCCTTCAAAGGCCGGATGCGGAGAGCCTTGGGAGGCCACATAGCTATCTTCTGCCCCTGCCGGATTCACAGAAACCCTCCGCGACCACACCTCAGGGACGCCCGCCTCGCTAGGCGGTACGGCAGGGGGAGGCGTCCCGCTCTCCATCATCTCCGAAAGAAGATCCCCCGAAGACGAGCTCTGCTGAGAAGGGCTGAGGTCCGAGCTACAAGGTAAAATTTTGGTTAATCTTCTCAGATATAAATCAAGGATTTCTCTCATCCCTCAAAAGGAGAACCTCTCTCTACTTACGGCTCGCTGGAGGGCTGATCCCCTTGAGGGCGTAGTTCGGCCAAGGAACTCCCCGGCGTCGGACCCTCTGACGAGGATTTTCTCCCTTGTTTCGAGGCCATGGTTTCCGGGTCGTCAGAGGCGGCTCTCTTCTTCCCCTTAGGAGAGGAATTGTCGGTTCCTCCCTTCAGGGCAGCCTCCTTCGAGGAGGCCATAGCTTCCTTGTCCTCCCCCTCCAAAGGCATTATCTCCAGCATCCTGACTAGCACAGGATCCGGCCTGGTTTCAGGAAGGGGAGCCGGACACCTGATCAGCTTTGCCTTCGCTATCCACTCCTGTTTAAAAGGACGGCTCTTTTAGGGGCAAGTTTATGACAATTATACGGATAGAAGGTCCGGGCACAGGGTTGCTTACTTGAGTATCCGGGCGATTGCAGCTTAGGCCTGCGTCCTCGGTTAAATCCGGACACATCTCTTGTGATCCGAAGAACATTCTATACATCTCCGCGGGCGTTGCACCCATAAAATTCTGGAGAGCTCGCGGTCCCTCCAGATTAAACTCCCACAGGCGAAGGGGGCGACGTTTGCCGGGCAATATTCGGCGAATCAGCATGACCTGCGTCACCTTGACCAAACTGAGGTCTCCTTCCAAGAGATCCTTAATTCAACCCTGTAACAGGGGCACGTCTTTGGGCAAACCCCAATCTAATCCTTTGTTGACCCATGATGCTAGCCGTGATGGGGGACCCGAGCGAAAGGCAGGAGGCGCCGCCCACTTGGCGCTCCTGGGAGTGGTGATATAGAACCATTCTCATTGCCACAAGCCAAGCTCCTCTTGAAAGGAGCCCTCGGGCCATGGAGCATCAGCATTCTTACTTATGACAGTGCCTCCGCACTCTGCGTGCCGTCCCTCAATCATCTTCGGCTCCAATCCAAAAGTCTTGAGCCATAATCCAAAGTGAGGAGTAATACGGAGGAACGCTTCACACACAACGATGAATGAGGAAATGTGGAGGATGGACTCCGGGGCTAAGTCATGAAATTCCAGCCCGTAATAAAACAGCAGCCCCCTCACGAAGGGATCCATCGGGAAGCCTAACCCCCGAAGGAAGTGAGACATGAACACTACGCTCTCACCGTTCTGGGGACTGGGAATAGCCTGCCTTTGAGCAGGCAACCTATGCGGAATTTCGGCGGTCAAGAACTTAGCCTCTCTCAACTTTAGCACGTCCTCCTCCGTGATGGAAGAGGGCATCCATCGGCCTTGAAGGTCGGAACCGGACATTGTCGAAGGTCCGAAGTGCCTGGAATTTGGAGCCTAGGGTGTTGGAACTCGAGGCGACGGGCGAACTCGTTTGAGATTGGAAAAAGGAGTAAGGCCTTGGTCTCTTTATAAGAGGTTGAATACCAGGAGCCCTCCCCGTAACCGTTTGGGACTCGCCTTTAATCGAGAAAACATGCTAACGGGCACGATTGGGTTACCCACATCCGTATTGATGAGAATCCCATAAAAGGGGGGTACACGATCTATGCTTTGACAAGACGTGCCAAGGAAACCGCCTCGCAAAACATGCTGAGGTGGAAAAGTAAAAACGATTCAAGTAAAGGACTTGGCCGTAGTGTGATGACGCACTGCGGAATACGTCGGCAGATTTGATTTGTGTCAATGCTATTCTCTCTATGGCAATATGTGGAAACTTATTTTGCAGAACCGGACACTACTCTTGGTGTTTACAATCTTCTACGAAGGACTTGGAGGAGGAACCCGCCTTGCAATGCCGAAGACAATTTGTGCGCCGGACTCGTCGTCATTGAAGCCTGGTTCAGGGGCTAGTGAGGGAGTCCTGGATTAGGGGGTGTTCGGGTAGCCGGACTATACCTTCAGCCGGACTCCTGGACTATGAAGATACAAGATTGAAGACTTCGTCCCGTGTCCGGATGGGACTTTCCTTGGCGTGGAAGGCAAGCTTGGCGATGCGGATATTCAAGATCTCCTACCATTGTAACCGACTTTATGTAACCCTAACCCTATCCGGTGTCTATATAAACCGGAGGGTTGTAGTCCGTAGGCAATCAACTCCATACACAACAATCATACCATAGGCTAGCTTCTAGGGTTTAGCGTCCTTGATCTTTTGGTAGATCTACTCTTGTACTACCCATATCATCAATATTAATCAAGCAGGAGTAGGGTATTACCTCCATCGAGAGGGCCCGAACCTGGGTAAAACAAAGTGTTCCCTGCCTCATGTTACCATCCGGCCTAGACGCACAGTTCGCGACCCCCTACCCGAGATCCGCCGGTTTTGACACTGACACCCACTATTTTGGGTTTCAAGGAATTTAATTATGATAATTGCTCTTTGATAGATTGTATTTCCTTGTTGCAATCCGTGCTAAATTATCCTCATGCTTATAGTCAAAATAAAGCTTTTACTAAACATATCGTTGATGCTTTGATGCAATCTTATGAAGAAAAACTTGAGTTGGAAGTTTCTATCGCTAGAAAACTTTATGATGAGTGGGAACCTATTATTAAAATTAAAATTAAAGATCATGAATGCTATGCTTTGTGTGACTTGGGTGCTAGTGTTTCCACGATTCCAAAGACTTTGTGTGATTTGTTAGGTTTTCGTGATTTTGATGATTGCTCTTTAAACTTGCACTTTGCGGATTCCACCATTAAGAAACCTATGGGAAGAATTAATGATGTTCTTATTGTTGCAAATATGAATTATGTGCCTGTAGATTTTATTGTTCTTGACATAGATTGCAATCCTTCATGTCCTATTATACTTGGTAGACCTTTCCTTAGAACGATTGGTGCAATTATTGAAATGAAGGAAGGGAATATTAGATTCCAATTTCCGTTAAGGAAAGTCATGGAACACTTCCCTAGAAAGAAAATTAAATTACCTTATGAATCTATTATGAGAGCCACTTATGGATTGCCTACCAAAGATGGCAATACTTGGATCTATCCTTGCTTTTATGCCTAGCTAGGGGCGTTAAACGATAGCGCTTGTTGGGAGGCAACTCAATTTTATTTTTATTCCTTGCTTTTTGCTCCTATTTAGTAATAAATAATTTATCTAGCCTCTGTTTTGGTTGTGTTTTTTGTGTTTGATTAGTGTTTGTGCCAAGTAGAACCGTTGGGAAGACTTGGGGAAAGTCTTTTTAATCTTGCTGTAAAAAACAGAAACTTTAGCGCTCACGAGAACAGCTGCCATTTTTATTTGGAAAGTGCTATTTAGTTAATTATTTTTGAAGATGATTAATAGATAAATTCCTCACGTCCAGAAATTTATTTTAGAATTTTTGGGGTTCCAGATCTTGCATTAGCTACAGATTACTACAGACTGTTATGTCTTTGACAGATTCTGTTTTTCGTGTGTTGTTTGCTTATTTTGATGAATCTATGGCTAGTAAAATAGTTTACAAACCATAGAGAAGTTGGAATACAGTAGGTTTAACACAAATATAAACAAAGAATGAGTTAATTATAGTACCTAGAAGTGGTGTTTTGTTTTCTTTCGCTAACGGAGCTCACGAGATTTTCTACTTTAAGTTTTGTGTTGTGAAGTTTTCAAGTTTTGGGTAAAAGATTTGATGGATTATGGAACAAGGAGTGGCAAGAACCTAATATTGGGGATGCCCATAGCACCCCAAGATAATCTAAGGACACCTAAAAGCCAAAGCTTGGGGATGCCCCGGAAGGCATCCCCTCTTTCGTCTACTTCTATCGGTAACTTTACTTGGAGCTATATTTTTATTTACCACATGGTATGTGTTTTGCTTGGATCGTCTTGTATTATTTGAGTCTTTGTTTTTTAATTTACCACAATCATCCTTGCTGTACACAACTTTTGATAGAGACACACATGATTCAGAAATTGTTAGAATACTCTATGTGCTTCACTTATATCTTTTGAGTTATATAGTTTTTGCTCTAGTGCTTCACTTATATCTTTTAGAGCGCATCGGTGGATTTGTTTTATAGAAACTATTGTTCTCTCATGCTTCATTTAGATTATTTTGAGAGTCCTACAAAACAGCATGGTAATTTGTTTTAATTATGTTAGGCATTCAAGATTAATAATAAAATTCTCTTATGAGTGTGTTGAATACTATGAGAAGTTTGATACTTGATAATTGTATTGAGATATGGAGATGGTAATATTAGAGTCATGCTAGTTGAGTAGTTGTGAATTTGAGAAATACTTGTGTTAAAGTTTGTGATTCCCGTAGCATGCACGTATGGTGAACTGTTATGTGATGAAGTCGGAGCATGATTTATTTATTGATTGTCTTCCTTATGAGTGGCGGTCGGGGACGAGCGATGGTCTTTTCCTACCAATCTATCCCCCTAGGAGCATGCGCGTAATACTTTGCTTTGATAACTTGTAGATTTTTGCAATAAGTATATGAGTTCTTCATGACTAAGGTTCAGTCCATGGATCATATGAACTTTTATTCCTTCCACCATTGCTAGCCTCTCTAATACCGCGCACCTTTCGCCGGTATCATACACCCACCATATACCTTCCTCAAAACAACCACCATACCTACCTATCATGGCATTTCCATAGCCATTCCGAGATATATTGCCATGCAACTTTCCACCGTTCCGTTTACTATGACACGCTCCATCATTGTCATATTGCTTTGCATGATCATGTAGTTGACATTGTATTTGTGGCAAAGCCACCGTTCATAATTCTCTCATACATGTCACTCTTGATTCATTGCATATCCTGGTACACCGCCGGAGGCATTGACATAGAGTCATATTTTGTTCTAAGTATTGAGTTGTAATTGTTGAGTTGTAAGTAAATAAAAGTGTGATGATCATCATTTTTAGAGCATTGTCCCAAGTGAGGAAAGGATGATGGAGACTATGATTCCCCCACAAGTCGGGATGAGACTCCGGTCGAAAAAAAAGAGGCCATAAAAAGAGAGAGAAAAGGCCCAAATAAAAAAATGAGAGAAAAAGATAGAAGGGACAATGCTACTACCCTTTTACCACACTTGTGCTTCAAAGTAGCACCATGATCTTCATGATAGAGAGTCTCCTATGTTATAACTTTCATATACTGGTGGGAATTTTTCATTATAGAACTTGGCTTGTATATTCCAATGATGGGCTTCCTCAAAATGCCCTAGATCTTCGTGAGCAAGCGAGTTGGATGCACACCCACTTAGTTCCTTTTGTTGAGCTTTGATATACTTATAGCTCTAGTGCATCCGTTGCATGGCAATCCCTACTCACTCACATTGATATCTATTGATGGGCATCTCCATAGCCCGTTGATACGCCTAGTTGATGTGAGACTATCTTCCCTTTTTTTCTCCTCCACAACCACCATTCTATTCCACCTAAAGTGCTATGTCCATGGCTCACGCTCATGTATTGCATGAAGATTGAAAAAGTTTGAGAACACCAAAAGTATGAAACAATTGCTTGGGTTGTCATCAGGGTTGTGCATGATTTAAATACTTTGTGTGGTCAAGATAGAGCTAGCCAGACTATATGATTTTGTAGGGATAACTTTCTTTGGCCATGTTATTTTAAAGAGACATAATTGCTTAGTTAGTATGCTTGAAGTATTATTATTTCTATGTCAATATTGAACTTTTGTCTTGAATCTTTCGGATTTGAATATTCATACCACAATTAAGAAGAATTACATTGAAATTATGCCAAGTAGCATTCCACATCAAAAATTCTGTTTTTATCATTTACCTACTCGAGGACGAGCAGGAATTAAGCTTGGGGATGCTTGATACGTCTCCAACGTATCTATAATTTTTTATTGTTCCATGCTATATTATATTCTGTTTTGGACATTATTGGGCTTTATTATACACTTTTATATTATTTTTGGGACTAACCTATTAACCGGAGGCCCAGCCCAGAATTGTTGTTTTTTTGCCTATTTTAGGGTTTCGCAGAAAAAGAATATCAAACGGAGTCCAAACGGAATGGAACCTTCGGGAACGTAATTTTTGGAACGAACATGATCCAGAGGACTTGGACCCCACGTCAAGACATCAACCAGGAGGCCACGAGGTAGGGGGCGCGCCCCCCCCCCCCCCCCGCATGCCCTCCACCCTCGTGGGCGCCCTGTTGCTCCACCGACGTACTCCTTCCTCCTATATATACCTACGTACCCCCAAACTACCAGATACGGAGCGAAAACCCTAATTCCACCATCGTAACTTTCTGTATCCATGAGATCCCATCTTGGGGCCTGTTCTGGAGCTCCGCCAGAGGGGGCATCGATCACAAAGGGCTTCTACATCAACACCATAGCCTCTCCGATGAAGTGTGAGTAGTTTACTTCAGACCTACGGGTCCATAGTTATTAGCTAGATGGCTTCTTCTCTCTTTTTGGATCTCAATACAAAGTTCCCCCTCTCTTGTGGAGATCTATTCGATGTAATCTTCTTTTGCGGTGTGTTTGTTGAGACCGATGAATTGTGGGTTTATGATCAAGTTTATCTATGAACAATATTTGAATCTTCTCTGAATTCTTTTATGTATGATTGGTTATCTTTGCAAGTCTCTTCGAATTATCAGTTTGGTTTGGCCTACTAGATTGATCTTTCTTGCAATGGAGAAGTGCTTAGCTTTGGGTTCAATCTTGCGGTGTCCTTTTCCAGTGATAGTAGGGGCAGCAAGGCACGTACTGTATTATTGCCATCGAGGATAACAAGATGGGTTTTATATCATATTGCATGAGTTTATCCCTCTAGAGCATGTCCTGTTGCTTAAAGCGTTACTCTATTCTCTTGAACTTAATACTCTAGATGCATGTTGGATAGCGGTCGACGTGTGGAGTAATAGTAGTAGATGCAGGCAGGAGTCAGTCTACTTGTCTCGGACGTGATGCCTATATACATGATCATACCTAGATATTCTCATAATTATGCTCAATTTTGTCAATTGCTCAATAGTAATTTGTTTACCCACCGTGAATACTTATGCTCTCAAGAGAAGCCACTAGTGAAACCTATGCCCCCCGGGTCTATCTTCCATCATATTAATCTTCCATTACTTAGTATTTTTATTTCCCTTTTTATTTTACTTTGCATCTATTATTTCTCTTTATCATAAAAATACCAAAAATATTATCTTATCATATCTATCAGATCTCACTCTCGTAAGTGACCGTGTAGGGATTGACAACCCCTTATCGCATTGGTTGCGAGGATTTATTTGTTTCTGTAGGTGCGAGGGACTCTTGCGTGGCCTCCTACTGGATTGATACCTTGGTTCTCAAAAACTGAGGGGGAATACTTACGCTACTTTGCTGCATCACCCTTTCCTCTTCAAGGGAAAACCAACGCAAGTGCTCAAGAGGTAGAAAAGGGCATCATGTTAGATCTTGCCCATTGAAGATGAAGGCCATAGTGACAAGCAACAAGGGAAGAGGCCGCAAGTTCAATCTCATGCCCAACCTCAAGTTGAAGAAAGGCCACTTCCCAAGAAGACTCAAGTTAATGCTTCTCTTGTTGAGAAATCAAGTGAGAAGAAGATGAAGAGTAGACGTTGCTACTTATGTCGTGAGAAAGGTCACATCGTTTCTTCATGCACTAGTGGTAACTTATCCAACCCAATTATTATTGATAATATCTATTCTCTTGGGAAGGATAAGGTTGGCAATGTGTTTGCCAAGTTTGTTGGTACTCAAAGTGATGTCAAGAAAAGAACCATTTGGGTTGCCAAGCCTATTGTGACTAACCTCTTAGGACCCAACTTGGTTGGTGACCAACAAGCTCAAACTTTATCAATAGGTGTTGTTGGAGGTCATTGGAGGCTTGGCTACATTGTGAAGAATTAAGGGGTCTTCATCACATATTGTCTCAAGCCCAGTCATTCGGGTTACCAAGTTTCTATCTTATATCCAATGTTCCTCCTTGCGCTAACTCGTGCTTAAATAGTTTACATTGGAAGTTACTTGATCCTTTGCGTGTTTTGGTTTTGTTCCTTGCATGTGTTTGTATATGGTGTGCTTTCAATTTGCTTAACTTGAGTAATCAAGATTGTGCATGATGGTTTGGACATCATGTACGTGTGAGTGTTGTGTTGAGCCTTTTTGCACCTTGTTTGTATCTTAGTTGGATCTTGTGAGAGATTAATGGAACATCCCATTTTGAGGGAGTGGGGTGCCTTGTGCACCTCACAATCCTATAAAATGTGTGTGCATGAGGAATACCATCTAGTATTGATATTACAAGATTATCTAGTCTCTATGTGGTACGTATTTTCATGAGAAATTCAAATTCTATTTGGTCCATTAATTATCTCTTGTTGGTCCTCTTTTGCATCTTGTTAAGTTTTTCATTGGTATCACATTATGGGGGAGTAATATTTTATGTGCATATTACAAGCCTAGAAAATGTGTATATTTGAGATATTGTCACTTAGAATTGATATTGTAAATATTTTGTTCCTAGGTGGCATGTTAGCTCTACAAGTTGCAAATTTGCTTGTGTGTTTGGTGTGAAAATGATGTTGGATATCTTTGCATTCTACCACCAGGAATTATTTCCTAATACTTCTTGTCTCTTAACAATTGGTAATCATATATGTGTTAGATATTGTTGATCATATTTACATTTTCTTTTGTTCTTATTTGTCTTATTTCTTGCCAAGATTGTGTCAACTCCCATTGACTTCCATTTCACTTGTGGATCTTGTTGTTTTCTTGATCTTGTCTAGTGTTTTCTAGATATAGTGAAAGTGGTGGTCCCACCTTGTGCATTTTGTATTCAAATGCAGATCCTCTGTAATGCACAACTCTTGGGGGAGCTATCCTATTTTATATAGCACACTCATCTTGTGATCCTTATCAACTGTGTGTTTGTGGAAGGCAAGCCGTTCCTTTTTGGTACTTTGTGCCATCATGAAACTTTGTAGAGGGCTTGGTTTGTTTGGAACCATCCTCTCTTTTGGGAGTTTGATTTCTTTCATTTTGAGTGTGCCAATGGATATCTCATTCCATGTATCGTTTAATGATATCTTCCAAGTGATGATTTCTCCATTTGGTAATCTATTTTCTCTTGGTATTTCTTTCACATTTGGTATCTCTTCTTGAAAGTCTTGAGCATGCATAGTCACTTCGTGTATTTTATTTGGCATGTTTTCTTTCTTTGATCCAATATATAGGGGAAACTCCACCAAGTCTCAATTTGGATGAGATGTGCATGAAATTCATTTCCATTTCTATGTGTACATATGTTTGTGGAGTTTGTCCTATGTTTTGGTGTTTCTAACTCTTTGGTCACAATGAGTTTGGGTACCATTTAGTTTGTGTTGTTGTTCTAGGAACAATTGGAGATGCATTGGATGCCCGGCTCACTCACAAGGAAGGTGTTGTCACCATGTGCTTATTCGAGTCAAGCTAGGATGATCAATGAACTACTATCTACCTTCAATTGGTATCCACTACATCCTTCCAATGTTAACTCGGTAAGAAGTATCTTCATATACTTCATGCACACATTTCTTGCATCAACCTTGTGTAGGTTGTATCATGGCATGTTATTGTAACACCCACAATGCAGCTATATCTCCCACGTGTCGGGGCACGACTTAGAGGCATAGCCGCATGGTAGGCTTGTCGCAAGAGGGGTAATATTTACACATCCCATGTACTGAATAAGAAAGGGATAAAGAGTTGGCTTACAATCGCCACTTCACACAATACATAAATAATCCATACATCATCCAAGGTACAAACAAAGGTCCGACTACGGAACCAAAATAAAGAAATACAACCCCAAATGCTAGATCCCCGATCGTCCCAACTGGTCTCCTCTACTGATCATCCAGAAAAGAAACATAGTGATGGCCCGAATCCTCGTCGAACTCCCACTTGAGTTCGGTAGCGTCCCCTGCACTGGCATCATCGGCACCTGCATCTGTTTGGAAGTATCCGTGAGTCACGAGGACTCAGCAATCTCACACCCGCGAGATCAAGACTATTTAAGCTTATAGGTAGTAAGAGGTAGTGAGGTGGAGCTGCAGCAAGCACTAAGCATATATGGTGGCTAACTTATGCAAATAAGAGCGAGAAGAGAAGCAACGCACGGTCGAGAAGCTATAAGTGATCAAGAAGTGATCCTGAAGCTACTTACGTTCAAGCATAACACGAGACTGTGTTCTCTTCCCGGACTCCACCGAAAAGAGACCATCACGGCTATACACGCGGTTGATTCATTTTAATTAAGTTAAGTGTCAAGTTCTCTACAACCGGATATTAAGAAATTCCCATCTGGCACATAACCGCGGGCATGGCTCTCGAAAATTCATACCCTGCAGAGGTGTCCCAACTTAGCCCATCACAAGCTCTCACGGTCAACGAAGGATATTCCTTCTCCCAGGAAGACCCGATCAGTCTCGGAATCCCGGTTACAAGACATTTCGACAATGTTAAAACAAGACCAGCAAAGCCGCACGATGTGCCGACAAATCCCGATAGGAGTCGCACGTATCTCGTTCTCAGGGCACACCAGATAGGTCAACCTACAAGTAAAACCAACCCTCAAGTTGCCCTAAGGTGGCCCCGTAGGCTGCCCGTTTCAGAAAAACACTCAGAGGAGCACTGGCTCGGGGGGGTTTAAAATAAAGATGACCCTTGATTCTGCAGAACCCAAGGGAAAAGGTATATGGTGGTAGGTAGGAAAATGGTAAAACCAAGGTTGGGTCTTGCTGGAGGATTTTTATTCAAGGCAAACTGTCAAGGGGTTCCCATAACACCCAACCGCGTAAGGAATGCAAAATCAAAGAACATAACACCGGTATGACGGAACTAGGGCGGCAAGAGTGGAACAAAACACCAGGCATAAGGCCGAGCCTTCCACCCTTTACCAAGTATATAGATTTATTAAAGTAAATAAGAGATAATAATGATATCCCAACAAAATCATGTCCCAACATGGAACAAACTTCATCTTCACCTGCAACTAGCAACGCTATAAGAGGAGTTGAGCAAAAGCGGTAACATAGCCAAACAACGGTTTGCTAGGAAAGGTGGGTTAGAGGCTTGACATGGCAATATGGGAGGCATGATATAGCAAGTGGTAGGTAGCGCGACATAGCAATAGAGCGAACAACTAGCAAGCAAAGATAGAAGTGATTTCGAGGGTATGGTCATCTTGCCTGCAAAGTTCTCAGAGTTGTCAAAAGCTTGATCCTCGATAGCGTACTCAACAGGTTCCTCGGTCAAGTACTCATCTCCCGGCTCTACCCAAAGCAAGAACACAAGCAAAGGACCAAAATCAATCACGGTGCAATGCACAAGCAACATGATGCAATACATGGCATGATATGCGAGATGTGATATGCAATGCATATGCGTGCTCCGGAAGGGAAAAAATGATTAAGGCATAAAATTGGCAAACCAAGTCTGCCGCTAGAAAGATGAGATGATTTCGGTCCAAATCGATATAAATATCACCGGAAACAGATGCACGGTTTGCAAATGGCAAGCATCACAAGTATGACGCAAAACTGCGAGTAACAGCACGATGCCACTTAGAATGCAACAAGAAACTAAGCTACTGCACTCCAATATAGCAACAAAGCATATGGCAGTGATGTACACAAGATGTTTGACAAAACATGAACACTGAGCTACGGCTAAAACACACCAGAACACGTTCAAATAAGCATGGCAAAAGTGCAAAAGATATCAGCTTCACACAGTTGGTGAAAATATTAACATGTCAAAACAACATCAGGAAGCAATGTTTAGAGCAAGCAAACAACAAGTTACAGGAACCTATCATAGCAAACAAAGGCATGGCATGCATCTACTAAAATCATAGACCAAAAGTCCCTTACTGATTATGAGCCAAAAAGGCACAGAAGATATGATGGCACCCATGTAAACATAGCAAGTTTTATTAACAGTTTCAGACTTAGCAGAAAAACAGAGCATGGCATAAACAGAATTATGACAGCAACTTTGTGAGCTCAAATCACTCACCACAAAGCATTGCATGACAAAGAAGCATACCAACAACAAGATGACATGTGCATGAAGCTAACCATGGCAAGAGAAAATTCATAGGATGCATGGATCACTAGCAACAACCAAGGAAAAATTGATTAACATGTTAACATTCTACCAGGAACATTCTATAGCAAAAGTAGAGCGAGAACAAGACATGCTAGACAACTCCATAATTGCAAACAGGGGCATGGATGGATAGAGCATAAACACATGTTCAAAACATCCTTACTGAAGTATCTCAAAACAAGCACGTATCTCACTGTAGCATCAAGTTTACATGGCATCAAAATAACAGCAGGAAAAGGACTTAGCAAAATCCTAAGACCCTGAAAACAGCAACATCATGAAGCCTAGTTTGCATGCTTGTGCTAGTCACCAGAAAGATCACAACAATACAAGACAAGCACCTCTGTAAATATGGCATGGTGTAGTTCAAAACTCATGTAGACCTCATGCCCATATGATGCACACATCAAATGCAACAAAAATGACAAAACTTCATAAACTGGTGATCTCCAGCAGCTAACATTTTATAGCACACTTACATCAATGAAAAAGGCATCAAAACAGACACAACATGCATGGAAATGCTTCTAACGTGAGGAGCTCATCGAGGGGAACAAATTGATATATCATATGCATGAAACGGAGCTACGGTCACCGAGATGTGATGCAATGAACATGGCATAAAAGTATTGTAGAAAAATGACTTATTGAAAAACCGGGGTCAACCTCTCCCGATCTGGATCTAGGGTTCATCATCGGCACGCGAACCGAGGCGGCCAAACCCTCGCCGGAATCATGCCGGCGATGGACGGAGAGGCGGCGGGCGGCGTCGAGGTCGCCGGATCCGGGGCGGCCGGAGATGGCGGAGGGCGGCGGGCGCCGATCGATGCGGTGGTGGGGCGGCGAGGCGGCGGGGCCGGC